>NC_090448.1:1072317980-1072618549 GCF_031143425.1 Pleurodeles waltl
ACTTTCCCTGTCACACAGTGCAGTGCAGCAAGGTGGCATGCTGAGCTCTACTGCGTGAGATCCCCAGAAATATGTCCCTCAGGCTATTGGTCCCACATTGAACCATACTATGGTGCAATCACATTACAGTGAAAAAACAGAACCCAGTATACCATTTGCAAACACTAAACAATTAAAAAAACAAGAACATGCTCAATTCATAGGAACCAACCATACACACTGACACTTGCCATCTGTTTCCCTACTGATCACATGGGAAAATATCAAACATGACTAAAAAAGAAATAGGGATAGACTAAGGAAACTTTTATTATAGAAATTGCAACTCGAGAACAAACTGTGCAGCACACAGTTGTATGTGAGAAAATCATGCACTAAAATTTTGTGGCAGTTTTTTTTCCACACAAAATGTGCTTTGTACTGCTTTGAGCCACTTTGCCTGAAGGGGGCACTACTTGTTTGGTGCTTGAATGAATCAGGTCAAGTACTCATAGTTTTTGCCCAAATCCAGATCTACTAAGATGATCAGACTATGGCTTGTGTCAAATATTGTGTCTTTCTTTAAGCAGGCAAAAGTTGGAGAAATAATTTATTTCTTTAAGCAGACAAAAGTTGGAGAAATAATTTCTACACACAATTCACACATTGTGCGCTGCACTGAACAGCTCAGATTCAATGTGTGAAATATTACTGTACTTTCTAGGCATAAGATGTACAGGAAAGGTGTACTTCCTGTACAAATCCAATGCTAGATATCATGCTCTGACCTTTACACTATGATACAAAGGGTGTGCATAGAACTACACAGCCATTTTGTGCTATGGTGCAAGTGCATGAGAGCAATAGCAGATCATTTTAATAAATATGGCTCTGTACTGCTTTTTGTCTCTTGCACAACGAAGCACAGCAACTTTGGTTGCTGCACTGTTTTGCCTTAGGAAAAAAAAAATCTGTCCCATTGGGTCTTAAAAATCATTTATATAAATATTGGACCATTGGGTGTAGATTTTCTATTACTAATTTAAATAGGAGCATACCTTTAGTGTTGATATATGGGGCATTATATTCAGACAACAGTATCGTGGAACGACACCATTGTTGAAAGGTTCTCAACATTACCCTGCTTCTAGAATATGCCAGTTGGATGATCTAGCCAACTGCATATCCACAGATCTTGAGCGGCAGTAGAATTTACTATCAGACTCTTCTGTGAGCATACAATATTTGAAGGAAATGTTCCCTTATGTATGATCCTAGTGAACATCTCCATTCCATCTTTCGATTTGGACTCATAACTTCATCATGAACTCAATGATCCCAATACTTAATACATTAATGTAATCTTATTGAAAGCTTCAACTGTAACATAAATGTAACAAATATCTTTCAAGATAATCATGATCTGCAATACAAATGTTGGCGTTTAACAATAACAATGGTAAAGAGTGCAGAGGGTGGCTGTTATGTGGTTGACTACAATTTTTAAATAGAATAGAATATTCTGTTGATATAATGTTGATCAGGCTCCTGTTGATGTAATAACTTTCTCAAGGGGTTTAGATGTAGCTGTTGTATTGATTTTGGGCACATCCAAATCACATTGGATCAGTCACTTGTTCAAATTGTTTATAAAGAATAAACAAAATAGGCTCCAGGGCACTGTCCGGTCGACCATCATGTTCAAATTTGGAAGAGAGTGAATACTCACCACCCAGGTAATCATATGCAAAGACAATTCTTGAAGGAGGGGATATTATTGTATTTCATATTCCTATAAAGAATTTGGATTCGTATTTTGCTCCTAAAGTATGCATTGGTATTGCATAATATGCTTCTATTGATGAGTATGTAAGTGAGTTGAAATAATTAGCATTGAATTGTATGTTTGGGGGACTACATAAGGACTTAATTTGAGATCAAGTGGTCATTCATGCTTATAACACTGATCTCCAATAAAGGGTATGGCTGGGGTATGGATAGCTTAAGTAATATATTGGCAAATGTCTGCAAGGCAGAGACTCCTACCATCTGTGCAAGTGCCTTGAAACCTGAACCTAAAGAATTAGAAATTGTCTCTAAAATTAAAGGTAAGGTCAAGAGCAAAATGGGCGGGAGTAATTTAAAAGGTTTAAATAAATTTAAAGAATTGGCCAGGTGGTTTAGGTGTGAAAGTTTATATCACTTGGTGTTTGCTAAACTGTATCCTTGTAGAAAAGTTAAATGTAGCAGTTTTGGACTGTGGGCCACCCTGCAAAAGTTTGAAAGAAACAATTTAAGAATGTCAAGTGTGTGAGTGCTCAAGAGTGTGATATAGAAGACCCTGCAAAGAGCAAAGATGCAGTAATGGAAAGTGTTCTGAAACATAATAATTTTGAATATTAAAGATGGATGCCTTTTGTTGGTAGCAGCAAACCATAATGCTAGATGAAGATTGCCGTGAATCTGAAAATCTTTGTGAGTTCATGTTCTCGTACATAATGATTAATGAAGATATTTGGAAAAATAATTTTTTTGAGAAAGCTGAGACCAAATTATTTTCCAGAGATATACAGCCAGAAGGGTATTGTGGAAAGAGGATTGATACAATTGGATTTTGTTGGTTTAAATTTGAATTTAAGAACCAACATGCATATGGGAAATTGTATGTAATCAAGAAGGGTCCATCTGTACTGGGCATGATGCGAACAGAAAAACTTACATATTATCTTAGATCTGAATAGCAAATAGTAAAGAGCAAGGGTTGGTGGTAGATTAAGGTGAAAAGTGGGAGGGAATATGTTGAAGAAATTTTCCTCTGTTTTTAGCAAGAAGATTGGCAAATTAAGTGGATTTGAACATAAAGTTAAATTAAAAGAGAGAGCTGTGTCAAAAATGCATAAAGCTGTGAATATTTTGAAGTCATTAAAAGATGAAATGACTAACAACTTGGAGAAGTTAGTAGCTATTGGTATATTTGAACCTATTGAGGCTTCTAAATGGATTTAACTTTTGCTCGTGGCACCTTGTAGAAATGGCAAATTGGGATTATGGGCCTCATTAACACTTTGTGGTCTTTTTGTAAGACCTCCGCGGTGGTGGGTGCTAAAAGACCTCCATGTTGGTGGTAATCTGACTGCCGTATGAAGAGTCACATCATGAACACAGCCACAAATCCAACACTGCCAGGACACAGGAAGGTGGGAATGAGGTGGTTCCATCACCTCCCCGCCAACAACCTTCCACCCACCAGATTATGACCTGCAAATCACTACAGTGGTTCTTCCATGGCGTAAAACAATTGACGGTCCAAACCGCCATGCACAGAACCGACTCCTGCCAGAACAGAGCACCACATTGGATAGTTCGAATACCCCACACCTGACAAACATCCACACACCAGGCTAACCTACTCACTGCACTATATTACACCCTCCACACAACCCACAATCCTTTGCGGTGAAAAAACCCACCACATACACCGCAAAGCCACAATCTCATTACTCAGCACTCATACACCATAGGAACATTTACACTTCACACTCACCACACATCTGCTCAAACAACACTATACACACCTGGCAACTACACACAAACATCACAAACTACTACCACTCACAAACACCACACCAACCACCTTACACTGCACCCTACACACACACCTACTCCCACCCAGAACACAACCACCATATCACATCAAAAGCACCCACGCTTCAGTGATGAGGAGTTGAGGGTCATGGTTGATGAAATCATGATAGAGCCACTGCTCCTAGGAGCACAGGTGCAGCAAAACTCCATAGTTAGGAAAATGGAGGTATGGCAGAGACTAGTTGACAGGGTCAACTCAGGGGGCAACCGTACACGCACAAGGAAGGACATCAGGACCTCCTCCCCCAGAGTTCATATCATGGGAGGAGAAGGTCATGAACATCCTGCATCCTGAGGGACTGAGTGAATACCCAGAGGACTGGAATCTGGTGAGTAACTACCACTCTCCTTTCACTGATACAATATGTCCAGCATGCATCCTCACCACCAAAACACTCCCCATTACACCCCATCTCCCACTATACCTCCCACCTAATCACCTAATGCCCCCCTCCTGCATGCCACACTACTACCCTGCCCCAATGCCCATACACTCCCTGCGAAGTGCACGGATAGCACAGCCAATTACTATTACTCCCATTCCCACAAGGCACTAGCCCATCTACATCAAAACCTGCAAAGTGCACTTCACATCACATCTCTTGCATGTAAGAATATTGTACTAGGTACAACAACTGGATTCTTCGACTGAGGACCACTACATGACAACGACAGTGATGCTAAGGCACAAAGCAATGACAAATAAGTCCTCTGGAGCATGGTACACAGGTCACAATCCACTATCCACAAACTGTGTCAGCACAGCTGCACCTGTCATTCCCATTGCTGGCAATGAAGTCAAGCCAGCGTATGCATCAGACAAACAGACAACAAATCACACCTCCACCATTAAACCCCCTCTCACTCCATCCACAGGTACCCCTGCCACTACCACCATGAAGGGGATTCCAGAGAGAGCCAGCCCTCCTCAGGATGAAGGCCCCAGTGAGGACAACGCCGCTGGATATCTGGACCTTGCCAACCTACCTGGCCCATTTGGGACCACTTGTCAATCTTCTACTCCCTGCCTCGCCCCCCCACATCAAAATCCCACCCCACCCTGTGACACCACCATCTCAGCCAACCCTTCATCCTCAAACATGTGCCCCAAGGACTGTGTGCCCCACACTGCAGGGATCTGAGTCACCCCCTCAAATCCAAGACAGTGAAGGTCCTGCTGACACTGGGAGTGGGCACACCATGCCAGGAGCACAGACACATGGGGGCAGGGGGTGTGGGAGGGGACCTGTGGGCCCAGCGATGGGCAGCCAAGGCAGTCACCTGACCAGGAAGCCATCTTCCAAGCCGTAGGAGCATAACATCAATCCCAGGACAGGATGGGCCAGATCATAACCATGTTGGGGAAAAATCAGAGTTTACAGAGGGAATACCACTAGGAAGTCATGCAGCAGTGGCAGGCCCACAATACCACCATGGCCTCCATTGCAGCGGTGCTCAAGGACATTAACAACACCCTGTGTCTTTCCTCCACCCACTAGCAGGCCCCTTTCCCTAGCGACATCACATCTTAGCCTTCTGCATCTGGGGCTGCTAGTGGAATGGAAACTCTGCCAGGGGAACCACAAGCCTTAGGCATCCCTCCCTCTGTAGCTAACGTAGCAAACGTAGATGTCCATCCAGACATCCACCTGGAGCAGATGCCAAGCCCAAACACATTGCTAGGAAGTGACCCTTTCCTGATTACTCACCCTTGTGTGCCACTGAGACACCCTGTTGACTGTTCAATGTCATTATTCCAATGGCCCATGGACACTGAACCTGTGCTACCTACAGCTGTGCCACCTACTCTGAGGATACCAT
Source organism: Pleurodeles waltl (assembly GCF_031143425.1). NCBI lineage: Eukaryota > Metazoa > Chordata > Amphibia > Caudata > Salamandridae > Pleurodeles > Pleurodeles waltl. The sequence continues at coordinate 1,072,323,426 of NC_090448.1, forward strand.
CTACCAAGACTCCACTCAACACCTTTTTCCCACTGTGTGCACACTAAACATTAAAAGATCACAGTTGCTGCTTTGTGTTTTTATTTGTACACATACAAATGTTTAGTCTTCAAAATGTTATGTGGGTATGGACCCCTAATCCAACAGGCAGTGTAATGGACTGCAGAGGGATGCACAGTACAACACATTTGTCCCAGGGTAGATGTAAGGGAGTAACTAGGACAACTACACACCAGAGTACATCCAATTATCCAACCTGAAAAAATAATATGACCGAGACTACCACCAGGATTGTATGCATGGTACCACACAAAGCACATATGCAGTTCATAGTTGGCGTGTCCATTGTAGATACCCATCTAAACAGGGCACAACAGATATGACATGAGAACAGGAGAATGCAGGTCACATAGCACAATACAGGCCTGTCCATAGGAGATGTGAATCTTGCAACCTGCAGAGAGTACACATGGTAGGGATGACATTTTCAGACAGCAGGTTACATGCATTCAGTAACCTCCCACTACACACACATAGGGATAGGTAAACTTCACCACTAATATTTCTAATCAGGAGGACCATTGACAGCAAGCTATGTTGAAATAGTACACATGCAAATACACACACAGCATACCTGTATGATACTGGAAGTACTGATCTATGAGCTCTGCCCTGGAGTCAGCTACACCTTCCTCATCTGCCTCCTTATCACTTTCAACTTCTGCATCATCAGCCACTGGTCCAGCTGCCTCCTCATCTTCAGCTAGTAAGGGAATCTGATGTCTCAGGGTAAGATTGTATTGCAGCAGGCAACTATGATCTGGCATACCTTTTGGGGACTGTAGAGGAGTACACCTTCAGAGACATAGAGGCACCTGGATCTGGCCTTCAGGAGGCCAAATGTTCTTCAGTTACATGCCTCGTCCTGCCTTGAGCCTCATTGAAATGGATTTCCCCTTCAGTGGCACGGTACCTCACTGGATTCAACAGCCAGTAAAGGCTAGGATAGTGAGAGTCATCAGTGTGCAAACAGAGACACACATCCAAATGCATACACACCAATGTGCCAAGCCCTCTCTCTCTCTCTCTGTAGTCGTGCCATCATGTGGGGGACATTGCTGTTGCCCAGAATGTAGGAATTTTGCACAGATCCTGGAAACGTGGCTGTCACTTGGTGTATTGGTCTGCCACACACACCACCTGAACATTGATGGAGTGTTAGTTTTTCCTGTTTCTATATACCTGTTCATTGGCACTAGGAGGGACCAGAGTTAAATGGGTCCTATCACATGAGGGATGTGTCCCACATCATAGAAGTCTGCCTTCACATAGGACAAATCTCCTCATTGGTGGAACCTGATGTAGCTGTCCATGTGTTTCAATAAAGCACACAGTACATTCTTCAACATAAGACTGAAAATGGGCTGTGATATCCCTGCTTCCACGCCTACTGCATTCTGAAAGTAACCTGTGGCGAAAAAGTGTAGCACTGACAGAACTTGAACTGTGGGAGAGATGGCATAGGGATTACGTATGGCAAGCAATAGATCTGGCTCCAACTGGGTACATAGATCCATGATGGTCTGACGATTCAGACGATAGGCCTGAATGATATGCCCCTCCTCCAGGGTTGCAAGGTCCACGAACGGGTGGTACACTGGTGCATGTCTCAATATCCTCATGACAGGGTATCTAGGATAGAGAGGAGAGAATGTACAATGTGAAATGCACCCCACACATGTTAAGCAGAACATATCATTATCACACACACCTAACACTGTAGACATTCCGCACACTGCTGACACATACAATATTGGCCATGCTAAAGCAGCATGTACTCCATCCTTGCTGCACATTGCTACCCCTGATCTGACATACATCACACGTGTTGGGTTCCATATGTGGTACACTGAGCTGTCCTGCACTGAGCACGTATGTAGTCATGCAAAATACCTATATGGTTACACCACCTCAGATCTGACGTGTAACTGGACATGCATTTCACATGACAACAACCAATATAAGGCCGCTATGTCATGTATGTCACATGTATGAGACAAACCATGATGCCACAACATAGGCCTACTCCGCATTCATGTGAAAAAAGTGTATGCCGCACTTATTTTCATGCATCAAGGCATGATATGAGCATAATATGGTAGCCGCCTGTCCACAGCACTGGACAAATGGAAGTGGCCTAAGTCTGCTGGCATCTGTCGTCATGGTGGTAGGTGGTCGCAACCGCCATGCAACTCCTCATTGGGTAACATTGCTGCCTGTGGGGGATTGGAGCCAATAGTGAACACCACCGGCAGTGACGGTCCTGTACACGGTGGCTGTGACCGCCATTTTCTGCATCCTTGCTCACTTGACTATTGACACTCTTTCAAGCAAGACCTCCACAAGCTGAGCTGCTGTGTACTGTCTCTGGGAGCCATCATGCCATGTCCTGCAGGTGATAGACCACAGCCTTCACCCAAGAAGAGCTTGAGAAGTTGGTGGAAGGGGTCCTACCCCTATATGGACAGCTGTATGGGGCACCAGAGGAACAGGGAAGCCCAATGACATAGGCCCTCATTCTGACCCTGGCGGTCGGCGGAGAGACGGCGGTCGGACCGCGAACAGACCGGCGGTATTAAAAATGGCATTCCGACCGCGGCGGTCCCCGCCGCGACCGACCGCTACTTCTCCACTCCGACCGCCGCGGCGGTCATGACCGCGGGGCTGGAGTTTGCGCACTCCGGCCCGGCGGTCGTCCCAAGACCGCCAAGGGTATTATGACCCTGCCTACCGCCGCGGTTTCTTGCGGGCGGGAACCGCCGTGCGAACCATGGCGGTAAGCACTATCGGGGCCAGGGAATTCCTTCCCTGGCACTGATAGGGGTCTCCCCCACCCCCCACTACCCACCCGAGTCCTCCCCCCACACCCTCCACCCCCCTGCCACCCCCCAGAGGTGGTACGAACCCCCTCCCCACCCCCACCCCGACATGCACATACATGTACCCCGACATGCACACACCCCCAACATGCACATATACACACCCCCTACACACACATACACAACGGGGACACATACCCGCACACATACATGCCGACATGCGCACCTGCCGAACAGCACACATTACCCATAGACACAGCAGCACCCCCCGCCCGCATACACGCACTCACACACCCCCTCTACACACTCACACGCACACCCCCATGCACGCCCACATCACACAACCCCCCCCCCCACCCCCTCCCCTCACGGACGATCAACTTACCTTGTGCGTTGGTCCTCCGGGAGGCGACGGGAGCCATAGGGACGTGACCGCCAACAGAAGACCGCCAACAGAAGACCGCCACACAGAAATGTGGGTCGTAATTCTGTGGGCGGTGTTCTGCTGGCGTGGCGGTGGAGGTTGACCATTCTCCACTTTCCCGCCGACCGCCAGTGTGGCTGCTGGCGGTTTTCCGGCGGAACGCTCCCAGCGGTCATAATGCGCACAGCGGCACACCGCCGCGGTCGGCGGTCTTCACCGCGGCGGTAACTCAGCGGTCTTGCGAAAAGACCGCCAAGGTCAGAATGAGGGCCATAGTGTGTGTGAGGGTGAATGGCTTACGTGGTGCCAGTCTACATAACTTGTTCATTCTGTCTGTGTCACCCATGCAGGTCAATGCCCATCAGAAGGGGATATGGCGTGCCATTGCCAAGTAAGTGCGAAACCCGGGGGTCCATGCAGGTTGAGCACTCATTGTTGCAAGTGGTGGGAGGAACTGAGATGCTGGTCACGAAAGACTGCAGAGGCCCAGCTGGGAATGTTCTCCCCCATCGGGCCCTGACCACCCTAATGGCCTGCATTTTGGCAGTGGCCTACCCGGGAGTCATGGGCATTTGAGGACAGCACAGCAGCCACAAAGGGGGTGAGTACTGACTGCATCCTGGAACTTGGTTGGCCTTAAATGGGAGTGGGGCCTCACTGCAGGCAAAGTGATATTGATGTTCATGCTACATGTGTATCAACAATTGATTATGGGTACTAGGCACCCTGGCTGAGTATATGTTGTAGATGTGTCCCCAAGCATTACAGTCAGTGGATGTACATCTTCTATTTCCATAGCTCACCATGTCTGTAATGTGGAGATGCACTAATATCATAAGCATATGTGTGATGCCATCCTGGCAATACAATGGATGTGAGTGGTAGCATCACCCTAAGCATTGTGTATAAGCAGTTCCAGACAACTGTATTAGTGCTCTGAGGTGTCAATCCACACCAATCTGTGTATCCTAACCTGCATATGTGACTGTGTCACTCTCCTGATATCACTGTGACTATGTGGAACATTCACTGGTAATGGTGTTTACACATTGTGGGTCTGCTATTACAGATCCACCACAGAACGGCGTTCATGGCACATGAGTATTGACCTGACAGCAGACTAGGCACATATATAGGTGATTTGCTGACTGTAGGGTATGTGTAGGTAGCCAACCTGGGATACTGTAACAAGTTGAATTGATGAGATCTGATAGCATAGATGATGCATTCCTAGGAGCTATACGTGTAGGGGTGTGGGCTTCCAACCTATGGGTTGGTACTGGAGGTGGTAAGTGCCCTGGGAGATCCATTATTTGTCAACATGGTGTGTACATGGTGTGTAGGACATAGACCTAGCAAGTCCTATGCTGCATTGCTAACTGAGTGCCTACATCATTTGGTCATGGATAGTTGGGGGCACATCTGATGGCCTGTGAGTATTGCAGCCTGCCTTGGCTATTAGGTGGTGGCAGATTAGGAGTGGTTTGGGTACTGGATGACACATGGTGTATTGATGTGAAGGAAAATTTGTATTCATTCATCTCAGGCTGCTTTATGATAGTGGGATGTGTATTTGGTGTACTGGCAGTGGCGTTTGTCCGTGTGTGCCTACTGCATGCAAATACATATATCCCCTGAGATGGGTGTTGCCTAGCCTCGGTGACAGGTTTTGCCTTCTGTGGAATGTTGTGTGTAAGGCTGGAGTTGTCATGGTGCATTGTCCAACTGGTGTACCTGCATGTGTGGTGGCATTGGAAGTGGTCCATTTAGTGGTATGATTGTTCCTGATGCGCATCTATTGTGACAGTGCACTCAGTGGATGTGTTTGGATGCTTTGCATGTGGTACATGGGCCATTGTAGATGTACTTAGCAGTATGCTGGGTAGTGATATGTGTGCTGTGTGTCACCTGGTGTGGCTCTGTGATGGGGTCAGACTACTAACAAGCCTATACAACAGAATCACATTGTACACATCAGATGTGACCTGTTTGGGTGTCTGACTAATATAGGCTAAATCCGAATACTCCACCATAGTGGCAACAATATACTGAGTGGGCAGCCATGTGAAATGACAGGTAGGAGCTGTGTGGTCTGTGGTTGGAGCTGTAGTCAGTGAACTGGACATGTTACAGAGGACATGGACATATCAGGTGTTTTGCCTGTAGATGCCTGATGTGTTGTGTCTTGTCAGCTGTACATCCAATGGGTGAAAGGAGTATTGAGGGGTTAGATGTGTAGTCTGATATACTATTGTTTCTGTATCAAGGGCATGAATGCTAGCTATAGGGCTTCAATGGGCATCATGGGGTTGAGTATAGTAGTGCACTCCTGCTTAGGTATAGCTGTAGGTGTGAGGGTTGGCAGACATGTGTGGGTAGTAGTGAAATGTAATGACATGATGTAGGTAATGTGTATTGGCAAATGTGCTGTCCTAGCCATGATATGTATTGCTACAGATGTACATGTGTAGGTGTCTGTTGGCTAGGTATATGTTAACCATTGTGCCCCCTCCCCCTCTCTCTCTCTCCCTCCCTCATTCTCTCCTTCCCTCTCTTATTGTGTGCATCAGCATCACCTGGTGAAGGAGAATGGGCACAGGTGAGTGGGGAAACAGCAGCAATGGGTCCCAGGAAGCTGGCATCAGTGACACCGAAGGACCCAGTGGGACGGAGGGCGAGGAGAGTGCCATGGGGATACCGGATCAAACACCTCATCCTCAGAATCTTCCTCCAGCGGACACTCCCTGGTCGTGGCAGACCCATCGAGAACCACCCCAACTCCATCCATATCCGCTACTCCCCTCACAACAACCACCCTGCCTGTTGCTACCCACCCAGTTGCCCATCCCCCCTCACCCAGGAAATTGGTCATCTCCTTTCCCACAGGCACCTTTGCCCCAGTCAGCCCTGCTGCCCTCAGTGAGGAGGCTTGATCTCCTGAGGCCCATCTCTGTGGGTCAGTCGACCATCGTGAATGCCATCCAGGGACTGGCAGCTCAGGTCCAACAGAGAAATGCATTCCTAGCGGGCATTCACGGTGCCATGGCTGGCCTACAGAGATCCTTTTAGGTTCTGGCCTCCTCTCTGGTGGCAGCCAGTGTTCCTTTTTCTCCCGTACCCCCTCAAACTACCTCTTGCAATCCCAGACCGCTCTCCCCATAGCCAATCAACAAACACTTACACACAGGCATGCATCCACCTCAATAGACCAGGGTAGCTCAGATAAACACAAGCACCACAAGACCCACCACTAGCATGCACACAAGCAACACACACCTGCAGCCACCACACAATCATGCACAGATCCAGCCACCAGTCCCAGCTTAAGCACAGTCAGCACAATAGTAGACCCTCTGACATCCACCCCAGTCCCCACATCCGCACCCACCACAACCACTGACACCCCCACCTGCAGCACATGTACCATACCTGCTGACACCACCCCAACAGACAGTCACCCATACACCATGGCATCTCCCAGCACCTCCTCCACACCTACTCCCCACCTACTCTCAACACCTAAATGCCTGCACTCACCCACCCAACAGACACCCCACAACCAAAAGCATTGCACACATGCACCTGCACCCAAGACATCCACACCCACGCATCTGACAACCGCTCCCTCTCCCTCCACTCCATCCCTTTTGCCATGACAGCTCATTGTGTAAAAAAAGCATTTCCTATCAGAGTTTTCCTTGTTCCCTACCCCTCTCCCATCCTGTGAGACCCCCATGCGTGCTGTGTCCCAGCCCTTCCACCTCCATATCCTTCCCTGCCCTCCCTCCTGCTAGTGCCCATGCCCGTCCCCCTTGTCAAGCGATCTGCCCCTCCCAAACCCAAGGACCCCCCTCCCAAGCACAAACCCAAGGAATCCCCTCCCAAGGAAAAGCCTAAGAACACCGCTCCCAAGCCCAAACTTTAACCCACCATCACTCCCTAATCCCTGAGGTGCCTGCCTGCCCCCTTGATGCCCCTACCATGTGGAGGTCATTTTGCAGTCAGGAGTCAAGCTGGGGCACAGTGAGGTGCCATTTATGCCTTGGGCACCAATGACTATGGACTGGCCAATGGTCTTCAACTTGTATATAGTTTATACGTCTGGTCCAACCTGCAGTTGGTATTGATGGAACCTGCTTGTCCTGCCTTTCTTTCTACATGGCTGTTTGTGTTTGTGAGATTTGGTTTCTGTGTGTGAGATGTGCGTGTTTGTTTGTTTGTGTGTGTGTGTGTGTTGGTTGTGCTACCTGTTCTGACTGGGTTGCATGTGTGTGTCGGGCCCTGCCATTGGTCCCACTGTCATTGCTGTGTTTTGTCAGTAGGGCATGTTTGTGTTTGGTACATACATGTGTGTAGCCAAATTGTATACCGATTGTGTTGACATGTGTGATGGTGGTGTTATGCGCCCTTGTGTGGTTGCTGTGCGTACGTCCATGTGTGTGGTGTTGGCTATCTCCTATGTGTGGTGTGTGTGTGGTGTGTCATATGGTTTGTTGAATGGCAGTGTGATATTGTGGCATGGTATTGTGGTGTTGCTACATATTGCTGTATGTATGTGTTGTCATGTGGAGGTGTGCAGTGAGAGTGCTTTGCAAAGCATTGTGTAGTTGCAGTTGTGATGTTACTGTGTGAGTTGGTGGTGCTGTGTTTGATTGTGTTAGACAGTGGCAGTGCTGTGTGTGTGCGGGTTGGGGTGTGTTTGGCACTTGTGTGTTGCCCGTGGTGTGTGTAGTTTGAGTGTACATGTGTGTAGTAAGTGTTTGCATGTGTGTGTGTTTGTATGAGTGTGCGGTTACATGCATGTGTGTCCGTCACAAGCCGTTCCAGATGTGTGTGTGTTGTGTGTCCGTGTGTACTAATGCCTTTCCCTCCAGTGTGTGTTAGGTGTGTGTACTTACGGTTGTTTTCTTCATTGGCAACGCTGATTCCGAAGTCTTGTGTGAGCAGGAGCATTGGGATGAACTCGAGTTCAGGCTCCATGCTGGCTCCGGGAACGTCTGTGTTCCAGAAGGTGAGTGTTTCCTTTTACAGAGTTGGTTTCTGCCGGGCCGTAATGAGAGCCTATGTGTTGATGTACCCCATCTTAATAATGATAATAGAGGTGTTCAGTTTCTTCTACCTAGAATTAACAAAATGATATCTTTGTTGAAGAGTGCTAGGTGGCTTTCCACTATTGATTTGTCAGTGATGTACCATCAAATGTCATTGTCTAAAGAGTGCAAGGAATTTTATTTGTTATCAAGCTAATTTTGTTAACAAGGAATCTGCTTTCATTACACCATATTAAGCACATATCCCTAGGGTTAGCATCTGCAGCAGCAAGTTTTTTAGAGCTTAATATACCAAATATATAAGGGGAAATTAAACATGTTTTATTTTTCAGAGATTACATACTTACTTAGACAAACCTGCACATAAGCAACCCTTGGAGAAGGCACTGGGCATTTTGGAATCAAGTAGTTGACAGTTGAAATATGTAAGTGGTTGTTTACTGAGAACAGTGTCATGTATTAAGGACATTTGATTGGCTGTGAGTGGGTAAAGCCTAAAACATCTTTGGTTAAAGACATACAAAATGCACCAGCTCCTAGTTGGAAGGATGTGATGCAGTTGTTTATTGGGCTTGCAGAATTTAGTTCAAAACTAATTTTGAATTTTGTTGCAGAAATTTTCAATATTAGGCAACTTTTGAAAAATAAGTCTAAATTTGAGTGGATGTCTGAGTGTGATTTTCATTGTGCAAAAGAGTATAGGGTGAATGTAGTATCTCTTAATGGAATTGCCCCTAAGGTGCCTAGTGTAATCAGATCTGATGCGTGTTGTAAAGTGTTATGTACGGTCCTGACACAGGTAGAAAAGGATGAGAGACATTATGTAATTGCATACCCTTTGAGATCTTTTTCTCCTACTGAAGAAAAATGCTCCGTTATTTTAAAGGAATCACTTGCTTGTGCCCGGGCTGCAGGCCATTTTAAGGCATTTCTGTTGGGAACTTTGTTTCACTTTGAGGTGTGATGATTAACGTTTAGTTGAAATTCTTACCACAGAAGGCACTACCAATACATCTGCTAGGTTAGCTAAATTATCTGCAAGACTGCAAGATTAAACTATACAATTGTGCATGCACCAGGCAATGAAAATGTTATCACAGATTTTCTATCCCAAAAGCCAAAACAGTTGAGGATGAAATTTGGATTGAAATTCATTTTGTGTATGAACAGGATGGTGGCACCTGTTGCAAATTTTGAGTTATGTCCAAAGGAGAGGCCGAGCAAACATATATTGGATGCCAATATGATGCAATTTTGAGACAGATATGAATTAAGTAAATGGCATGAGAATATTTGGAGAAGACAAAGATGTAATTCCACCCATTCGTTTGCATAAATCTAATGGGGATTTGTGTCATCAGGGTAATTTTTGGATTGTAAGAACGAACAAAGTGAAAGTTTCATTTTGCTGGCCAGGAATGGTTATTGAAATAGAAAGAATTGTATGTGAATGCTCAGTTTGTAAGAATGCAGTAAAATACTCCCTTGGGTGTTTCACATTCCAGAGTCACTATGGGAGTCTGTGGCCATTGATATTATCAGCCCAATTGGATTAACACTCAAATTTGTAATTGCGTAATTAGATTTGTTTTCAAGATAGCTCGTAATCAAAGCTGCAGATAAAATGGCTATCGACACAATTCTATTTTTCTTTTGGATCAGGTATTTTTACAAGAGTGGATTCCTGCCAATCTAATAATTGATAATGGGGTGCAGTTTGTTTCGAACAAAGCAGGAGAGTACTTTGATAGTTTTGTATTAAAACACAGAACTACCTCTTTATATAATCCTAACAGCAAGGGTATGGTTGGGCATTTCAATTGAGTTATTAACAGCACTATCCAATTGGCTGTTAAGAATAACCAGAATTGGGAGATACAATTTCTCCTCCAGTATTGAAATTGGCTAATTTTAATATCACAGGTGACCTCAACATATATTTCGAGCAGAACAACTGCGGTCAATCACATAATTTAACTAGTGATCTAGAAGTCATTCAACTGACACAACTAGTAATACCCTATGCATGAGGCAGTGCATTTATTGGGCCCTATTTTCTCTAACTTACTTACCTCCAGGGTATCTACCTGTTAAACCTGAAGCCTTAGGATGGTCTTACCCCAAACATTTTTCCTTTTTGCTGATTCCTTTTGTTGCCCTTAAGACTCTGAGCACTTTACCACTGCTGACCAGAGCTAAATTGCATGTGCTTTCTCCCCTAAACATGGTTTAATTGGTACATCTACAATTGGCATATTTAATTTACTTATAAGTCCCTAGTAAAGTGCACTACATGTGCCCAGAACCTTTAAATTAATTGCTACAAGTTGAAATGCAGTACTGCTTGCTCAAACCACTCAAGTAGCACTTAAACATGTCTCAGACTTTCCATTGCAGAGCATGTATGTACAGTTACACTGTAATGTCAACTTGGCATTTAAAACCTCTTGCCATGCCTTAATTCCACTTTTATTACATATATGTTACCCCTAAGGAAGGTTCTAGGTATCCCATGGGGCAGGGTGCTATGTATATAAAAGGTATGCTACATACTTTTAAGGTTTACTAGTCTTAGCATTGAAAAACTCCTAAATTTGTTTCTCACTACTCTGTGTCTTGCCCCTTTCATATGTTAACATTGGGGATTCCTTATTACATTTAATAAGCTGTAATTCCTAATTGAGAAGGAGTAGATCTGTCATGTTTAGTTCCTAGGGAAGTGTAATAAGAAATTATATTTAATGGTGAAGTCAGATTTATTTTTGCAATTTCGAAAATTCCACTTTTAGAAAGTTGGCACTTTCCTGCTCTAAGCCCTATGTGCCTGCACATTCAGCCTCTCTCCAATACATGCCTGCCCTGAGTAGCAGCTGGACTTTGTGTATCCCCTCTAGACAGTCACTCACACACAAAGGGAGCTTAGGTTTAACTGATGGGCCATCCTGGGCAGGAGCTGACATTTGCACTTCAATAGGCAGTATCCTGCTTCAACGCAAAGGGATACATACCCTCTTGTAGTGAATCTGGAGCCGGGGCAGGAAGAAAGGACCTCTGTGCTCCTCAAAGACCTTTCTTTGAAGTCACTCCCACATCAAAGTCACAACTGGGTATAAGTACTGGACCTCTGACACTACCAACTCAGTACACTTCTAGACCTGTGGATACTCTGCCAGGAAGAAGGACTGCTGTGTTGCTACAAGTAATGCCACTCCCCTGAACTACTGCTCTGGAAGAACTGCTTTTCTACTATGCTGACCTCCTGCCTGATGCCTTCCTGACCTTGAAAAGAAGAACTGGACGTGCAGCTTCATCTTGAACCCAAGCACCAGAGTGATTCCAAGGTTTTGCTGGCTTGCCTCCTGTTCTTCTGAAGTCTTAGGGGCAAAAAGTCCTTCATCACCCACAGCCCCTGGGCCGGCCTTCAACAAGATCCTGACCCCCAAGAGACACCTCTCTTGGGAGTGGTTTTTGGGCTCCTGAAATCAAGCTTTTGGGCTCTTCATGAATGCAAACTGGCCCATTAGCTTCCGAACCATGCCGCTTGCCCGAAGAATCAGCGCAAGCCTCCGCAAGTTCGTCTCTTCGTAGAGCCAGCATCACCGTTCGTTACCACAAGGCTCCAGTCTGCTCAACCAAGATGCCCAGCCAACTCTTTGCACCCTCAGACCACTGCCAGCAACACTCTCCTTGCTGCCAGCGAACTTCTTCCCTGCAAACTGAACTCTTTGCTCAAATCTTGAGAACGTAGAACTTCAGCAGGACTTATCTGGGACTGTATCTGACCCGCACTCCATTGCAGTCGGTGGGGGTTTTGGATTTAACCCAATCTAGTGTGACCAGATAGTTCCAGTTGGCGCATTATCGTCCTAAGCACTACATTTCAGTTTATTCTTGAAAAATCCACATTTTGACTTCTAGTTATTGGATTTTTGTTGTTTTGATTTTGTTTGGTTCATAAACTTAAGCTCTATTTTTTTAACATGGTGTGGCATCCTTTTGTGGTGTTTTGACTGTTGCACAAATACTTTACACTTTGCCTCTTAAGTTAAGCCAGCCTGTTCAGTGCCTTGCTACAAGAGGGTAAGTGCACGCCAATTTATGGTGTGTAGTTGACTTACTCAGTCTAGGATTGTGGTTCCTGCTTGGACAGGGTGCATACCCCTACCAATCAGTAACCCAATTTCTAACACCAGACCTTTCTGGTTGTGTGGTCAGACCACCTTATGGTCCCTATTGAACTGAGAGTCCCAAGCGCTTCAGGTCTGGCAGAAGTCAGAACTGTTACTGGAAGGCAATGACACAAATTAGATGTTAAATGGCTTTGTAACCTTATCCACAAAAGTATTGCTAAGCATAACTCGCATATTGAGAGAGCTGTACTGAACACAAACTCCTGGTTAATATCTGCCTTCAATTACCTCATTCCTGTGCATACTAGTAAGCAGGAATATATGTTTTCTGCTTCCTGGTTTGAAGCAAAATTGATTGAGCGAAAAAAGTCCTGTAAGGTGCTTGAACACACCTGGAGAAAATCTTACGATGCCACAACAAGAAAACATTACACAAGGGCTATCAAAGTTTATCATAAAATGGTCAAAAAGGCCTGCACTGATTTTTACTAGGAGTGTGTGAGAAATTTCGCTCCGCCGGCAGAGTTGGTGGAATTTTGGCTACCTCATGCTACGCTTGTAACACAGAGTTCTGGCCTAATGCTGCCAAACCGCCATGCAGAGGAGTTTTTTCTCACATGCAACTCCCCAACAGTAAGTTGGCCAGTGAGAATTGGCATCCCCTACCATGATTGTCGGGTGCTAGGAGGGCACCCGGTAAGACTTTCCCAACGGAGGGGACAATGGGCAGCTGAGACCAATCGTGGTGAGAAAGCTGCCCTACAAGTAGAAAATCTACTTGAGAGGCAACCAAACCAACTTGAGAAGCGGACCCCTGTGGTGCTGTTCAGGATGATTTGTTTAGTGCAGAACGAGCTCCCGACTCTAAAGATGAGCGTTAGCAGTACGACATGCCGATTTTTGCCCGTTTGCAGACCTCCACAGACTCTCGTGGAGTTTTCATGTAACTCCGTAGAATTCCACATAATCGAACTACATGACTTCTGCCCACCCCTAATTTTTACACAGCAAAACTGAAAAAACCTGCAGTCTCTTAAAAGAAGTTTAGGCCATAGCTCACAGCTTGCTTAATCCTGCAGCAAACTTGCTTTCAGTTGACACCATCCAATGAGAAATGTGACAGGCTTGCGGACCATTTCATAAAAAAGTCAACAACATTCATACACATTTACCTTGTGACATCCTCAGATCTTTTGCTGGATGTTCTTTTCCAAAGGTTGGAAGTACGCTCTAGGGAGTGAGGTGGTAGGATTTGAATTGCTGGATGCCATCTCTAAATCCATTATGGACAAAATTAAGTCTGACTCTCCTAATGATCCAATGAAACCGGAATGAATGCTAAAAGTGCAGGACAGGTCTTATTTCTACATTTTTAAGTCTAACAAATCTCTCTTTGTCTACTGCTGCAGTATGTGAGACCCAGCAAACGTCTACCATGAGGTCCCACGGTATTACCGCAGCAGCCAAGCCGCAAACCTCCTCGCCATGGTACCACAATAGTGTGCAAGCATCACTAAGGATTCTTGCACAGTTGGAAAGCAATCAGAGAACAATTTTATCTATGGGAATTCGAATGGGAAATTGCAGCCTTCAGCCAGGACCTGAATCCTCCCATTCCTGTGTGTCCAACTCGCACTGCCAGCTGCCTTTGTCCAGGCACAACGGGGTTTGACACATGGAGGGGGGTGGAGGAGGACCTTGCCAAAGGTTGCAATTTCCCATTTTTAATGCCATAAGAACTGTTATGAGTGTGTATTCTTAGCGCGTTCCTGCGAACGCAAGCGTCTGAACATTCGGGAGTTGGCAGTTGAACCTGTGCTCTCCGGAGTGGCTGGACGCTAGGTCGCGCTGGTAATAAAGCTGTCTTTCAAGCTTGTTTATGCTGTGGACTTTATAGCTTTCATTCACCACAGTTTGGCGACGAGAGTTTTGCGCGACCTAGGTCAGCCCTGGATTCTATTTCTGCTGTTCTTTTGTTCCGGTTGTTGGTAGCGGCTGGTCGTGGGGATCCTGTTTTGCCTGGCGGCGGCTTTCAGCAGCGGTGTCTCAAAGAAGCAGCTTGAAGGTGCGAGAACACGGATTTGGGGTCATTTTGGCCATACTTTCGTCTGTTTCTTCTTGCTGGCTACTGTGGAAGGGGCTGATTACTGCGCTCCTACGGCATTTCTTATTTATGGGCCGGCAAGTGTGTCAGCGTCTCCTAGGCAACCAGGAGCGCTTCGCACATCGGCCGGCAGCCTGTCAGAGTGTTGGTGTCTCCGTGGCAAATTTAGACACTCTGCATTTTGGCCGGTAATGTGACAGCATTCTAGCGACGTGAAATCTTAGACGCTCTTTACTTTGTTGAGCCTTAGCGTCTACTTGGCAACAAACAGGGAAATCCTTTGATTTATTCAGGAACACAGGTTGAAGGAAAGGAGCTTGCACTACAGGGACCCATGGCTACCCAGGCAAATATTTCTCCGCCACCATTATTCCTTCCACTTCCAGGAGTTCCAACTCTTCCTTGGGAAGATTGGATAGAAATGTTGGAGAATTATATTGTAGCGTTGGATGGACAAGGTTTTTCTTCTCTAAGGAAGAAAGCTATTCTTTTAAGTACTTTGGGGTGTGAGGGTCAAAGGATTTTTAAATATCTTCCTCCTTCCATGGGGCCAAATGGACAGCCTATGGATGATGTTTTTAAAGAGGCCATTAAACGGTTGGAGAATAGGTTTGCTAAGGAAACCAATTTGGTACTAGTTAGGTATAAATTCTATACGCAACCCCAGGATTTTCATGAGTCTATTGACGATTTTGTGTCCAGGCTGAGGGAATTATCAGTCAAATGTAGGTTTGGTACTATGACAGATGAACTGATACGTGATCAACTTATCGTTCAGTGCCATGATAAAAGGATTCAGGAGAGGTTGTGGGCGGCAAAGGATCCCACCTTGCAAGAAGCGATTGACCTTGCGAAAGTTATTGAAGAATCGAGGCGTTGTATAAAAGAAATAGAAAGGAAAGAGAAAACTGGAGAAGTTATGGTTTTATCAAGCGAGTCTACTGGATCTCAACAGGAACTTGGAACTGTACCAAAGAAAGTGGGGGGTACTAAAAGCAAAGGAAAGGAGTGTTTTCGGTGTGGCAGTACTTTACACTTGGGGGATTCCAAGAAATGTTTTGCTATCAATAAGGAATGTCGCAAATGTGGTCGCAGGGGGCATTATGCTCGTGTGTGCAGGGAAGGTAACCGATTTGTTAAGGAGTTGAAACCGAGCATAAATATTGTGGAAGACTGTTGTGAATCAACTTGTGAGGACAGGATATTAGCAATTGAGGATGGAAGGATTCCGAGTGTGTGTGTGAGTGACCGTAGATGCTCTAGACCAATGGCTCAATTCTATATTGGGGATATTCAAGTGAATCTCATGGTGGATTCTGGTTCTTTGTACACCATAATCCCTGAGAGTCTCTTTAAATGTTGGTGGGCGAAGGAAGAATTGTTGCCAAAAGATATATCCCCTGGTGGGTATCAAGGTGTGGAAATTCAACTGCTGGGATATATGTTAAAAGAAATTCAATTCAAGGATAGAAAGGTTATTGGGAAAATCTATGTGGCAGTTGAAGGTCCACCCATCCTAGGTTGGATGCATCAATTTGATCTCAACATAGTTATCAGTCCCAGGACATCCAATCAGGTTTTGTTGATAGATAACATTCAGTTGGATGATATATTAAAGGGGGCTGGTAATGTTTTTAAGAAAGAGTTGGGATGTTTAAAAGGTTATGTACATAAGATTATCTTGAAGGATGATGCTTACCCTACTCAACACAAGGTTCGTAAAATACCATTTGTTGTCAGGGATGAAGTCAAGAAAGTAATAAGCAACATGTTGAAAGAGGGTATCATCGAACCTGTGGAGGTTTCTCCATGGGTTTCTCCAGTTGTTATTACACGGAAGTCAGATGGCAATGTGAGGTTGTGTGTGGATTTGAGGTCTGTCAACCAGAATGTTGTGGTGGATGTCTATCCTTTGCCAAATATTAATGAGCTGTTAACCTCAGTTAAGGATGGTAAGTTTTTCTCAAAATTAGATTTGAGAAGTGCCTATCATCAGATTAGGCTTCATTCTGAATCCAAACATATTACGGCGTTTATCACTCCAGAAGGTACTTTTCAATTTACCCGCATGCCTTTTGGTTTGGCATCTGCGGCAAGTGTGTTTCAGCGAATGATGGCTAAATTGTTTGGGGATGTTAAAGGAGTATTATTTTTCCAGGACGATGTGCTAGTGATGGGGGAACCAGTTGGTGAACACAACTTTATACTCCGAAAAGTTCTTAAGATTATTGATGAGGCTGGTCTGAGCTTGAATAAAGAGAAGTCACCTTTCTGGTAGAAGAAATTGACTACCTAGGGTACTCGATTTCGAATGGGAGTATCAAGCCAAAGAAAAGCTTATTAGAAGCTATTAAGTTGGCACCAGCTCCGACTGATAAGGAACAGTTGAGGTCCTTTTTGGGTCTTGTGGAATATTACTCTAAATTTGTAGATAAGTTTGCAAGCAAAACTGAGGATCTTCGGAAATTGTTGAGGAAGGGAAGTAAGTTTTGTTGGTCGGATGAGCAGGCGTTGTGTTTTAATGGGATCAAAGAAGAAATTTGTGGAGCTGGTATCTTAACAGCTTTTGATATTAATATGCGCTCTATTTTGACTGTGGATGCCAGTAGCACAGGGTTGGGAGCGGTGTTGTCACAAATGCATGGTAAGGGTGAAAAAACGGTGGCGTTTGCGTCTCGAACTTTGACCATGACAGAACGTAACTATTCTGTTATTGAACGTGAGGCTTTGGCGGCTGTCTGGGGAACAGAGTACTTTAGAACATATTTGTGGGGATTGGAGTTTACTCTAAGGAGTGATCACAAACCACTATTAAGGATACTGTCTGCTGGTGGTGTGGGAAAGGGGTCAGCGAGGTTGGCCAGACTTTCTGCTAGATTACAAGAATATTTGTATCGTGTGGAGTATGTTCAAGGTTGGAAAAATGTTCAGGCGGATTGCCTGTCTAGGTTGTCTATTGATTGGGAGGGAGTTGATTCTCAATCGATAAGGTGTTGTGATACTGATGATGCTGTGGCCTCCATTGGTGATGTGGTAGAGTGGGGTTTAGGTACATTCACATTGGAAGAATGGAAACATGAGATGGCTATGGATGATTGTCTGAAATGTGTTTTTAAGTTAGTTTCTTTAGGGGTTAGAAGAGGGAGTTCTCTTCCACTGTCTGTGAGGCCATTTTTGGATGTGTTGGATGAATTGTCGTTTTGTGGGGAGAGTGTATTGATGCGGGGTGAGCGTTTTATTCCACCAATTGGGTTGAGGTTTAAATTATTTTCTCTGGCTCATGAGGGTCACTTGGGTCAGGGAATGACAAGTAGGAGGTTGAAGGAGTTTTTTTGGTGGCCAGGCTTAGATGGTCAGGTTAAGTGTTGGGTGGAGCAGTGTAGGCTGTGTAAGGAGAGTGAAAAAAGGTTGAAAGTCGGTGTGGGCAGGGTGGAAGGGCATATTGAGGATCCAGGGAAACCTTGGCACACAATTTGTTTGGATTTTATCGGTCCACTATTGGAACTTCCGCTTCAAATGCGTTTCGCAGTGGTGGTGATAGATGTGCACTCAAGATGGTTAGTGGTGAGATTTGTACGTGATATCACCACGACCACAACCATAAAGGTTTTGGAAGATATTTTTATGGAGGAAGGTATTCCCACGGTTCTTATTACAGACAATGGCACTCAATTGACTTCAAATGAGATGTGTTTATTTTTGAAGAATTGTGGAGTGCGTCATACCAGGACGTCCCTATATTATCCACAGGGTAATGGAATAGTTGAAAGAATCAACAGGTTAATCAAGGGTACTATACAACTAGCTCTGGCTAATCATTGTTGTGTGCGGAAAATGATAATTGATGTTGTACGAGCTTATGGTTCCACGATTCATAATGCTACTGGTAGCTCTCCTTTTCGAGTGATGAGGGGACGATCGGTGGGGACTAAATTGATTCCTTCTTGGCTTCAAGAGTGGGTTGCATCTGGTGGATGCAAGACTTCTGTACCCTCTCAGCACAAGCATGGATTGAGGGTTGGAGATTGGGTCAAAGTCAAGTCTGGTAGACTGAAGGGGGGTGTTTCTAAATTTAGGGGGCCGTTTTGTGTGAGGAAGGTGGGAAAATTTCATGTTGAGTTCGAAGGAGGAGAGAAGTGGAATGTGAGGAATGTAGCCTTGTACCAGAGGGGTGGTGAGTGTGATTTAAGTCGGGGGGAGGAAGAATGTTCTAGCTCTTTCTTCTGGGGAGGAGAGGAAGTGTCTACTTCTGGTGTAAGGCATGGTTCTTGTCATGAAACTGAGGGGTGTGAGTCACAAGGTACCAGTGCAAATCAAGAGGGGAAGAATCAAACAAATGTTGCTGTTCGTGAACAACCGATGAGGACTCGGAAATGTCCTAATTATTTGAAGGATTATATAATGATGTAACAACTGGTTTGCCATAGATGTTCTCTGTTTTTCTTATGTGTTCTCTTTTTATAATTACAATATAAGTTTTCTTAGCATCCTTTATTAGTTATTTAATGTGAAGGGAAGAGGATAATGTTATGTGTGTGTATTCTTAGCGCGTTCCTGCGAACGCAAGCGTCTGAACATTCGGGAGTTGGCAGTTGAACCTGTGCTCTCCGGAGTGGCTGGACGCTAGGTCGCGCTGGTAATAAAGCTGTCTTTCAAGCTTGTTTATGCTGTGGACTTTATAGCTTTCATTCACCACAAGAACCTTTGCTCTCCAATACAGAAAAATGCCAGTGCCTGAAGTGGGTGCAATTTATAGTTTATTGACTACATTTTAACTGGTGTATGTCAGTGTTTTTCGAGGTTTTACCTTAATCATGTCTCATTCCAACGCCCATCCATAACATAACCTTTTTTCTGTGAATTTCTATTTTTCATGTAAGTTTAGGCTTTAGAACCTAACCTAAATATAACATCACTTTCACGTTTGTTTTTTCAGTGAAAAAGTATAAGGAGAGTTTTTCGACCTCACCCATTTCCAAGAATATTGGGACTGTTATAAAGAGTCGAATAATTAATCAAACGGATATATTTTATTTAATTGTCTCTGGAATGATACACATTTGTGTTAGTTCTGTTGGCTTCAAAATAGCAACTTACAGGGCCGGATTCACAAATGTAGACGTTCAGGTTTGTGTAATTTTACGTTTTTTCAGTATTTACAAAACTATTTTAATACTAAGTTTACCATCGTGGAATCTTCACGTCGGTGAAGTCCTATTTTGTTATGTGTGGAGTTCGCCACCTATCCTGCGGAGTCCCCGCGCTCGGAGCTTAGTATTAAAATCCTATTTGGTGAATACTGAAAAAGCGTAAATTTACATAAACGTGCAAGTCTACATTTATGAATGATGCCCATAGGCTACAAACAGTCCTCTTCATCAGGTGTTCAACCAACTGATCTATATCACCTGTTTGCAGATTACACTATCATAGAAATGTATCTTTTAGTGTTCCAACAGCTTACCTGTTCAAAATCATTTTTGTCACACGCAGCAGTGCAGCCTCCGGCAATATTTATAGGGCCCTGAACGATGAAATTCTTAGAGTAGCCTGCCGTTGGTTAGTACTATATTTCGAGTGAAATATTTGAGAAATATTAGAAATGGCAGATTCTCCTGAATATTTGGGACAAGGATATACAGTTTTGCAATTAGTTGTTTATCTATAAATCAATTTGCAATATATGGTGGCCGAATTAGAAGACATTTAATTTCAATAGACCATTCCATCAAGTTTTACCACATGCCAGGCCAGTTTTCCCGCATGGAGAAAATTTCATGTGGTGTCGCCTTCAGGAAGTAACTTCCAGTGATGCTCACCTTAAAGGAGGATGGTGTCCTCTGAAATCCCTCTAAATGTCAACATGTCCAAGGGAGCCGAAGTGACACCCTTATAAATATTGCTGGGTTAGGGTCAACAAATCAATGGTCTCACTTTGAGGAAATAATGCAAGACTGAGGTGGTCATTACAACCCTGGCGGTCGGTGTTAAAGCGGCGGTAAGACCGGCAACAGGCCAGCGGTAAAAATTTTGCAAATATGACTGTGGCGAAAACCGCCAACAAAGACAGCCACTTAAACACTCCGACCGCCACAGTGGTACAAAAAACAGCGTGGCGGTCACCGCCAAGAGACAGGCGGGAGACAAAGTACCGCCCACAGTATCACAACCTACCAATCCTCCGCCTTTTCCGGGGCGGATTTACCGTGGATAAAAAGACGGCAGAAACAGGATTCCGAAGAGAAAACGCTCACCTCTATACACCCCTCTAGGAACACCATGGATCCGGAACTCCAAATTCTCCCTGCGATAGTCTTCCTGCTCCTAAACCAGGAGCACGAACGCCGGCGGCGAAGACCACGGTGAGTACTGCATCTACGACACAGGGGAGGGGGCAGGGAAAAACAGGGACACACGCAACACCCCCACCCTCACCCACAACAACACACACACTAATACATATTGATACATCACAGTTACACCCCCCCAACCCCCCCGGAAGAATGCAAAGACCAAAGAAAATGAGTGTAACCATTGTAATATATTAAAAACAAGTAGGCAAAAATATATATATATACACCATTAACAAAATATACACTAAGCATAGTAGTCCAGGTAGTGCTCCAATTAAGTCAGTCGAACACTGGGCCCCCTCGGTATGGACGAGGCCCACACAAGATCCCCGACCATGACGGAGAAAACACTGCAGGGGCATCAGAGAGCAAGAAAACAGGCACCTCAGGGGGAGGGAAAGGGGGGCACCTCAGCCGGTTGAGTGCAAGACACCAAATTCACGAGGGGGCCACATGCCCACTGTTCAATCCTGGGGAGTGCAAAGCCACCGTCTCTCAAGTCTCTACAGTGGGTGGGTTGCCCACTGTTCAATCCTGGGGAGTGCAAAGCCACAGTCTCTCAAGTCTCAACAGTGGGTGGGTTGCCCACTGTTCCATCCTTGGGAGTGCAAAGCCACAGTCTCTCAAGTCTCTACAGTGGGTGGTTTGCCCACTGTTCCATCCTGGGGAGTGCAAAGCCACAGTCTCTCAAGTCTCTACAGTGGGTGGGTTGCCGACTGTTCAATCCTGGGGAGTGCAAAGCCACAGTCTCTCAAGTCTCTACAGTGGGTGGGTTGCCCACTGTTCCATCCTGGGGAGTGCAAAGCCACAGTCTCTCAAGTGGATAACAGTCTCCACTGGTTCTGGGGGGGGGGGTATGGTGCCCAGAGTGCTTTATCCTGCTAAGGACAGAGGTAGTGGATGGATCTCTCCACTGGTTCTGGAGGGGGAATGGTGCCCAGAGTGCTTCATCCTGCCTGTGACGGACTCAGTAGCGTTAGTGCCCTTGGCGCTCATGGTCCAGCGTTGCTTGAGACGGCGGTGCCCAGTTCAGCAGGCCTTGAGACGGCAGTGCCCAGTTCAGCGGTGCTTGAGACGGCGGTGCCCTGTTCAGCGGTGCTTGAGATGGCGGTGCCCTGTTCAGCGGTGCTTGAGACTGCGGTGCCCTGTTCAGCGGTGCTTGAGATGGCGGTGCCCTGTTCAGCGGTGCTTGAGACGGCGGGCTTCTTTGCAGTGACTCAGCTGCTGGCAGTCCATCATTGGCCAGCGGGGCTTGTGCTGGCGGTCCTCTCTGGCCCAGCGGGGCTTGTGCTGGTGGTCCTCTCTGGCCCAGGGGGGCTTGTGCTGGCGGTCCTCTCTAGCCCAGCGGGGCTTGTGCTGGCGGTCCTTCATGGCCCAGCGGGGCTTGTGCTGGCGGTCCTCTCTGGCCCAGCGGGGATGATGGTGGTCTTCTCCTGGGCAGCTGGGATGGTTGTGGTGGCCTCCTGGGCAGCAGGGCTGGTGCTGGCGGCAGCCTCCTGGGCAGCAGGGCTGGTGGCGGTGGCCTCCTGGGCAGCAGGGCTGGTGCTGGCGGTGGCCTACTGGGCAGCGGGGCTTGTGCTGGCGGTCCTCTCTGGCCTGGCGGGGGTGATGGTGGTCGCCTCCTGGGCAGCGGGGCTGGTGGTGGTGGCCTCCTGGGCAGCAGGGCTGGTGCTGGTGGTGGCCTCATGGGCAGCTGGGCTGGTGCTGGAGGTGGGCTCCTGGGCAGTGGGGGTGATGGCGGTCTTCTCTGCCGTGCTGCTCATCCCAGACTTGCTGAGCTTCTTGTGCCCCTTCCCCACCTTGGAAGGTGTCGCAGCTGACTCCACACTCCCACCTGTACCCCTGGGAGCGGCTTTGGTGGCTGGAGTCTTCCCCCTCTCCCGCCGGGCACTGGCCAACTTTTGATGCTTCACAGGTGGGAGACTGTCTGTGCTGTGGCTCCGTGCCACACTGGCTGTCCTGGTGGCCAGTGCACTCCATATTCCGGTGACTACAGGCACCACTGGTCCCGGAGATGTTGTGGCTGAGGTGCTAGTTCGGGACCTAGGAGATAGACGGGGTGGGGGAGGAGTGGGAAAGAGGTCAAGGTTTGACAGGAAACGTTTTTTGGAGACACTGGGACGGGTAGCCGGAGGGGGTTTGGGAGTGGAGGAAGAGGTTGTGGGTGTAAGAGGTGTTCGTTTGCTAACTTTGGGTGAAGGAGCATGCGCTGGAGGCTGTCGTGAGGTGGATGGCTGTTGGGTGGGTGTGTGCCTGTGTTTGTGTATCTTGGGAGGGGGCCTCACAGACACACTGGGAGAGGACACAGGGGACGTGTGAATGGTAGTGGGGTGGTGACTGCACGTGAGCGGGTGTGGTGGTGGGTGTGTTGGTGATGGGCGTAGTGGGTGTAGAGGTAGTGCATGCAGGTGTGAGTGAAGACGAGACTGGGAGGGAGGAGGGAGATGAGGAGGAGGGGGACACAGTGGAGGCAGTGGATGTTGGTGTGTCTGCATGTGTCTGATGCTTGCGTGCCTGTGGGATGTGTGGTGCTTATGTTTGCCTGAGCTTCCCTTGTGTGTTGACGTGAGTGCATGCTGGTCTAGGGGTGTGCTTGGGATAGGCTGGGGTACAGGGGATTGGGTCTGGGTGGAGGAAGTTGGAGGGGGGAGGCTAGACACAGGGACAATGGCTGCCATCAGTGCTGAGGCCAGAGTCTGAAAAGCTCGCTGAAGGGCCGCCTGACCAGAATGAATGCCCTCCAAGAATACATTTGTTTGTTGCAACTGCCTTTCTACACCCTGGATGGCATTCAAAATGGTAGACTGCCCAACAGTGAGGGACCTGAGGAGGTCAATGGCCATCTCACTGAGGGCAGCAGGGGTGACTGGGGCAGGGCCTGAGGTGTCTGGGGCGAAGGTAATGCCCACCCTCCCGGGTGAGCGGGCACGGGGCTAAGTCTGAGGGGCTGCTGGGAGGGCGGTGCTGGAAGGGGGGGTGGCGGCTGTACCTGTAGATGGGGGGGCACAGATGTTGCCACCACCACAAGGGAGCTCCCATCATAGGACGAGTTTGTGCCACTGGTCTCAGCTCCCCTCGCCCTCCGTCCCACTGGTGAAGTCCGAGTCCGTAGTGTGGCCCTCCATGGCCATGTGGGATGCAGCCCCCTCGTGCTCCGGTGCCACTGCTCCTCCGCCTGATGATGCTAATGCACACATGAACAGGGAGACCACAAAAAGTGGGGGGACGACAGAAGAAAGACATGTTGAGTGCATGCAATACCGCTACCGTTGGCGGACACGACAGACACACAAGCCCCCTGCACTACACCGCGCTCTTGGGCTCCACTGTTCAATTCCTGCTAAATGGCCTACTAGGCTATGGATGACATCTGCACACATGGATGACACAGGGGCATGACTAGGTGTACTTGGCACTCTACAGAGGCGCAGTGGGGTGCCACATGGCCTGCCTTACGGAGGGACCTTGCCTACTGAACTCGCCCTGGCCTAGGGAAACCCACAGTCCACCTCCCCCACCCAGACCCCTCCACTGCGTGCAAAATCAGCAGAATGAGAGTGTACTCACCCCCTTGTGGCTGCTGTGATGCCCTCAAGCGCCCATCCAACTCCGGGTACGCCACCGCCAGGATCCTGAACATCAGGGGAGTCATGGTGCGACGGGCACCCCTCCCACGTTGGGAGGCCATCCCCAGCTGAGCCTCTACCGTCTTCTTGCTCCAGCGGTGAATGTCCTCCCATCTTTTCCGGCAGTAGGTTCTCCGTCTGTGGTAGACCCCCAGGGTCCGGACGTCCTTGGCGATGGCAAGCCAAATATATTTTTTCTGGTGGGCGCTGACCTACATGATTTGTACAGGGGGAAGAGAAAATTATTAGCAGCTGCACCGTCACAGTCATTGGCCCCCATCCCTACCCTTGCCATGTGGCGCATGCACTCACAGTCGTTTCATGCACGCCTCAATCTCCCCCCCCATCTTTCATCCACCCCACTCCACACAGGCATAGCCCATACAGCATGCTCCCAGTGTACTTACCTGTTTGTCTGGAGGACCGTAGAGTAGCGTGTACTGGGGGAGGATCCCATCCACGAGTTTCTCCAACTCCTCCGATGTGAAGGCAGGGGCCCTTTCCCCAGTCACTCGAACCATTGTCTCTTCCAGACCAAGGTCACAGCCGCAATTGCAGTGTAGGTCCTCCCCTGTCGAAGATCAGGTATCGGGTGAATGAAGTGATAGAAAATGGCGGTCATGTCCACGGCGGTGCGTACCGTCACTGCCGGCGTACATCGTCATTGGCTCCTGGGACCCATAGGGTCTAATGTTAACCAATGCAGCATTGCGCCGCGGTCTTCGACCGCCTACCGCGACGGTGTACAACGCCAGCGCAGTTACCTCACATCCCATTGTCCCACTTTAGAGGTCAGGCAGCCGCTCTTTCAGGGGCCCACATGGCTTCATTTTCAACTGCGTCACACATACCTAGGCCTAGACTCAACACACATACAGGCCACTTTTTAGATTATGATTGGTGTTCTGTGGAAGCTGTGGGTACGTACCTCTGAGTTGTTCGACTCTGTGCTCGTTGTTGTCCTTCATAGGCACCGTCGGCTGGGACATGTGAGGAGATGGCGGCATCCTCCGGTGTACCGACCGTTGGTGGACCTGTTGACAATGGAGGAAAGACATGTGATCATCACATACAGGCTTGACCGTGCTACAATCCAGGAACTGTGTACACAGTTGGAGCCAGACCTGATGTCAGCTATCCGCCATCCCACAGGAATCCCCCCTCAAGTACAGGTGCTGTCAGTACTTCATTTCCTTGCAAGTGGGTCATTTCAAACAACAGTGGCCATAGCATCAGGGATGTCCCAGCCTATGTTTTCCAACGTGTTGTCCAGAGTGTTGTCTGCCCTGCTGAAACACATGCAGAGCTACATTGTTTTCCCTCAGGTGGAGGATTTGCCTACAGTGAAAGGTGATTTCTATGCCCTGGGACATATCCCCAACATCATAGGAGCCATTGATGGGACACATGTGGCTTTGGTGCCCCCCCCCACAGGAGTGAACAGGTGTACAGAAACCGGAAGAGTTATCATTCGATGAATGTATAGATGGTATGTTTGGCCGACCAGTACATCTCCCATGTGAATGCCAAGTTCCCTGGCTCAGTGCATAACGCCTACATCCTACGGAATAGCAGCATCCCTTATGTGATGGGTCAAGTCCAGAGGCCCCGTGTGTGGCTATTAGGTGAGCACCTGGAAGCAAGACAGTGGGAATGGTTGTCTGGGTCTGGGGTTATCACTACAGGTTAGTGTGTGTCTAACAGTTGTCCCTCGCCATTTGCAGGTGACTCTGGTTACCCCAACCTGTCATGGCTAATAACCCCAGTGAGGAATCCCAGGACAAGGGCAGAGGAACGCTACAATGAGGCCCATGGGCGAACTAGGAGGGTGATCGAGCGGACCTTCGGCCTCCTGAAGGCCAGGTTCAGGTACCTCCATATGACAGGTGGATCCCTATTCTACTCACCAAAGAAGGTGTGCCAGATCATCGTGGCCTGCTGTATGCTTCACAACTTGGCTTTGCGACGACAGGTGCCTTTTCTGTAGGAGGATGGTCCAGATGGCGGTGTTGTTGCAGCTGTGGAGCCTATGGACAGTGAAGACGAGGAAGCAGAAGAAGAAGACATGGACAACAAGGACTCAGTGATCCAGCAATATTTCCAGTGAAACACAGGTAAGAATACAAACCTGCCTACTACATGTCATTTAACACTACTACCTCTCTACTGTCTGTCGTTTTCACCAAGTGTATGGTCACTGAGTTGTCACTTTCCCTTACGATTTCACAGATGTGGGTCCTACAGTGTGACATCAGCTTTGTTTCCTCATGGACTAGAGCTGTGTTACATAGGTATGTTGGATTACATTTGAAAGAGCATTTTGACACTGTAATTGCTAATACACTATTTCGAAATCACAGACTGACTCCAGATTGTTTTGTGCTTTACGGGTGTTTATTTTAGTGCTCAAAATTGGAGGGGGTAGCATAATGGTGAGTGGTGATGACGGAGGAATGTCCATGGCAGAGTCCAGTCTATTAGTCTCACAGGTGCATTGCCCAAATGGGCATAGGAAGTGGAGCTGGGGCAGTAAGGATGGACAGGGTGACAAAGTGGGACAGTAGGATGACATCAGGGTGGTCTCATTTCTTGGCGGGGGTCTTGGCATCGTTCTCTGTCTTTGTCCTGGATCTCAGGGACTGCTTGCAGGGTGGTTCTCCCTCTGCAGGGGGTAGGGTGCTGGTGTGGTGGTCCTGTGGCGGTGCCTCCTGTCCACTAGCGCCGGCAAAGGTGGTGGGCAGTTCATCGGCCAGGCTGGTGTCAGGGGCCCCTTGTAGTGCCACAGTGTCCCTCCTGGTGTTGAGTACTTCCTTCAGCACCCCTACGATGGTGCCCAGGGTGGAATTGATGGATCTGAGTTCCTCCCTGAAGCCCAAATACTGTTCCTCCTGCAGGCTCTGGGTCTCCTGAAACTTGGCCAGTACCGTTGCCATCGTCTCCTGGGAGTGGTGGTATGCTCCCATGATGTTGGAGAGGGCCTCGTGGAGAGTGGGTTCCCTAGGCCTGTCTGCCCCCTGTCGCACAGCAGCCCTCCCAGTTCCCCTGAGTTCCTGTGCCTCCGTCCCCTGGACTGTGTGCCCACTACCATTGCCCCCAGGTCCCTGTTGCTCTTGGGGTGGTGGGTTAGCCTGGGTTCCCTGTAGTGGTGGACACACAGCTGATTGACGTGTCCTGGGGACGGAGGTATGGGCCCGCTGGGGGGGTGCTGTGCTGGTGTTTCCAGAGAGGGGAAGCTCTGTGGTGGCCTGTGACTGTGTGAGGTGAACCCACTGTCCCGAGGTCCCCGATGGGCCGGGCTGGTCATCTAGATCCAGTTGGACAGAGGTGCTGTCATCACTGTGGGCCTCTTCTGTTGGTGGTGTGGACATGTGTGGACCCTCCTGTCCGGTGACGTTGGGTAGGGGTCCTGCAGGAGTATAAAAGGATGTTTATTACATCTGTGTGTGCCATGGTGTGCAATGGGTGGGTGAATGTGTACCCCAGTGCTTGCATTCCTCTGTGGGACCTTGTGTGTTGATGGGTTAGGGGGGTGTATGGGTATGTGCAGCGGGCATGCTTTACTGATGGGTGTCCATGTTTTGTTGTTGCATGCAGGGCTTGGGGTTAGGATGTGTGGTTTGTGATATTGGGACATTTGTGAGGAGTTAGAGTGATGGGGGTGAGGGTGAGGGTGGGGGTATGTGCTGGCATGCAGATAGGGTGGGAGATGTAATAGTTAAGATTTGACTTACCAGAGTCCATTCCGCCACCTACTCCTGCGAGGCCCTCAGGATGCAGAATCGCCAAGACCTGCTCCTCCCATGTTGTTAGTTGTGGGGGAGGAGGTGGGGGTCCACCGCCATTCTGCTGAACCTCCAGGTGGTGTCTTGAGACCACAGAACGCACCTTCCCCCGCAGGTCGTTCCACCTCTTCCTGATGTCCTCCCGATTTCTTGGGTGCTGTCCCACTGTGTTGACCCTGTCCACTATTCTTCGCCATAGCTCCATCTTCCTTGCAATTGAGGTGTGCTGCACCTGTGATCCGAATAGCTGTGGCTCTACCAGGACGATTTCCTCCACCATGACCCTGAGCTCCTCCTCTGAGAACCTGGGGTGTCTTTGCCGTGCCATGGGGTGGTGTAGGTGATGTGTGGGGTGGTGTGTGTGGGGTGATAAGTGTGCTGATATGTAGTGGTGTGTAGTGTGAGGTGCGTGGAAGTTATGTGGGTGATGATGTTGTGTGCCTGTGGATGCTGGTATTGTTGATGGTGGTGTCTCTCTCTGGCCTTCATTCGTGATTTTTTGTCATGGGGGTTTGTGGGTGATATGGGTGGGTGTTTTATATTGTATTGGGTGTGTGGGAGTGGTGTGTGTATGTGTATCAGGTGTGTGTATTTTGAATTGTCCAATGTGGCTGTGTTTTGTATATGTGTGTGTATTTTGAGCGTGGCGGTGTGTACCGCCAATGGAATACCGCGGTTGAAAGACCGCCACGTGGATTCGTGTGTCGTGATAGTGTGGGCGTATTTCTGTTGGCGTGACGGTGGAGGTTTTGTTTTCACCAGTTTATCACTGACCTTTGGTGTGGCAGACTTGTGTGGGTGTCTGAATTTTGGCAGATTCCGTGTTGTCGGTCATAATAGCTGTGGCGGTTTTCGGCGGCCGCGGCGGTGTGTTGGCGGTCTTCTGCACAGCGGTAAGCGGCTTTTACCGCCAATGTTGTAATGACCACCTGAATTTTCATACAGGAAGAACCAAATGCAAACTAGCTGCCTGTGACGATTTCCAAAGGGTGGGTACATCCTAGACTAAAAAAAGGGCATTCAAAATGGTTTCCACACCCATCAAACATACCCTGCCTACTGCTGTACAAAGGTACCACCAATTCCATAATCGTGTCTATAAGTCTTCTTCCGCTTATCGTCAGTATGGGGACTGCTTCACAAGCACCATCATGGGTTGTGCAACAAACAATCTGCAATAAAAAAGTCCTCTTTTGACTAACAGATTTAGCACTTATGGAATTGTAGGGGCTCAAAGTCCATTTTATAAAATGTATAATAACTTTAGGGTTAGTGGCAGAAGAGGGTCTAATTCATGGGGGCCCAACCCGCAGATAGATAACCACTCCAAACAAAGAGATTCATTAGTAGTCAGATAGCTCCTGTAGATAGTTTAAGCACTCAAAATATTTACTCTTGTATTTGGCAGAAAATGGAAAAGAATGCATGTACGAGGACTTCGGAAGAGGGGGCTGTCCACAGTAAAATTATATTCTCTCTGGAGAAGAAAATTGTAATGTGAATACACAATTCTGCATAAGGGCGAATGGTAGTAAACAATTAGTAAACCTTGAAATACACACCTATCTTATTAGCCAACGTTATTTCTGGGATTCTTTTTAGGTACCATAAAAGTAAAACACCTAGTCCACATATAGGGGTAACAGTTTGGGAGCAGGTGTTCGATGTTTACTTATAGATCTCTATTATTTTATATATGCATCATTTTTCGCGGTTATCATAAGAACAATTGCAGTGCCTAAGAGAACACTTCTATAGAAAGTGATTTGTAGTTGTTTTCAGATTTTCCCTTGAAATAGCTCTATTGTTGGGATGTTCTGCTTATTAACAAAATCATTCTATTTGCTTAGCACTATGTTTACCTGTTTTTATGCTTTATTTAGTTTGACATTATTATTCGTAGATAGCACTATCAGAGCGTTCAACTACATACTAGTGAACAATATTTATCCACAGTATTATCATGCTTACAAAACAGATTATGGTATTTCAAAAAATTATAATTTTTCACTTCCGTCTTTCTCTATGAGTGGTTTGAATTATTGAAAATTATGCCATTTTCTGATGAAAAGCTAATGATGGCAAATGAGGCCCTATTTACCAAATGAAATTAATGTGCACATACCTCTGCACATCTTGATTTCTAACTGTGCCTGAAAATAAAATCTGGCTGAATGCAATCTATGAAACCCAAGTAAATATTTCTACTCAGAAGTAGGTGGACACGCATTCACCCCCTTGCATTAGGGAGTGGATGTAGGTACCAGAGTTTGCTACAACTAACTGTACCACTGTATTTCCTAAATTTGCTTGTAAGCTGAGGTCTATGCAGTGGCGGTGGAAATTTATACCCAGCATATGTAGGACTAGAAATACATGAGAATTGTGAAACAACTATTCAACTGTTCCCTTTGTACTGCATGGCCTTGGGGATGCGAGACAGCAGATCCTGCCTCAAGGACGCAGCCCACTATACTTAAGAGGAAGAGAACCTTCACTGAGAAGACAAAACTTGCTGTTAATGAAGTCCTGGATTACTACAGGGAACTCCATGATCTGCCTCCACATTGCCTTGGTGGCCATGTGGCAGGAGATCATAGATTGTGCGCATGAGAAAATGGTTTATTAGTAGGTGTTAGAAATGGGGTTTCTAATTGGCAGAGGTATGCACCATTGTCCAAGTAGGGACCACAATCCTAGTCAGGGTAAGTCACACACAATCCAAATGATCCTGTGCCCACCCTCTGGTAGCTTGGGTCTGAGCAGTAAGGCTTAACTTAGAAGGCAATGTGTAAAGTATTTCTGAAATGAATCATACAGTAATACAGTGAACAAACCACAAAAAGACACCACATAGGTTCAGAAAAAAATAGAGAATATTTATCTGAAAAAAATTCCATTGAAACAACGAAAATCCAAAGTGCACAAGCAAAGTTATTAATTTTTTTAAGATTAAATCCAACTAAAGCTCCTAGAAAGCACAATAACTCCAACTGGGGCTATCACGGCATCCATGACAGAGTCATTACCAACAATCCAACACCACTGGTGCTGGTCACCGAGTCACAGGGACCCCCAGGTCCAGTAACTTTGGAAAACAAAGAACAAGAATGCTGCACAGAGTCAGAAAGAGGCATTGGTGGAGTTGGTACGGAGTCAGTCCCTTACATCATTTGAGAAGAGAGCAGGGCAGCAGTCCTTTGCAGCAAGCAGTCCAGAGAGTTCATTGGGAAGCCAGGCAGATCTTCTGACAGAGTTCAGATGCAGGACCAAAAGTGTCTGAGCTGGTGGAGTCAGACGCCCAGTCTATAAACCCACAAATGCCTTTGAAGTGGGGGAGACTTCAAAGAGTGGTTTTGAAGTGCACATGTTCCCCTTTCAGTACAGTCATTGGGTGAAGGCAGGCCACTAGCCTTTGAAATGTAAGTGTGAGACCCTCCATCCTTCCAGCCCAAGAAGAACCATTCAATATTTAGATGAGTGCTGGTGTGTCTAAGTGTCCTGTGTTTGTGCTTGTCTGGGTGAAATGCACAAGGGAGCTGTCAACCAGCTCAGCCCGACGTTGATTGGAGACAGGCTGTAAGGCACAGATGGTTTTTAAGTGCAGAAAAACTCTCACTTTCTAAAAGTGGCATTTGTAAAATAGTAATATAAAATCCAAACTCATCAATAAGCAGGTTTTTCTATTACCATTCTGACCATAATAAATATGACCATGTGACCTGGTCACCCCTTTCAGATCAGAATCTACCACTCAAAAAGTAACAGGGCAGTCCGAATATAGTAGTTCTTCACTACTAGGACATATAAAACACATATGTACATGTCCTGCCATATATCTACATAGCACTCTACCCTAGAGGTTACCTATGGCCTACCTTAGGGGTGACTTATAAGTAGAAAAAAGGGGTGTTTTAAGGCTTGACAAGTACTTTTAAATGCCAAATCGAAGTGGCAGTGAAACTGCACACAATGGCCTTGCAATGGCAGGCCTGACATACTGTTAAGAGGCTACATACATGAGTGGCACAATCAGTGATGCAGGCCCACTAGTAGCTTTTAATTTAAAGGCCCTGGGCACATGTAGTGCACTTTACTAGGGACTTATAAGTACAGCAAATATGCCAATTTGGAGGGAACCAATGTTACCATGTTTAATGGAGAGAGCATGTGCACTTTAGCACTTGTTACCAGTGGTAAAGTGTGCAGAGTACTAAAACCAGCAAAAACAGTGTCATAAAAGTGGAGGGAAGTAAGCAAAAAGTTGGGGGATGACTACCCTAAGGCTGTCAGGTCTAACAGTAGGCTCAATTCTGTTAACGTCTAGTAAATATTTTCAGTAACTTAAACAGAAGCTCCATACTTGATAGCTGTGTGAGCCGACAGGCTTAACCTAGAGAAAATGTGTGAAGTGTTTTGAATTTCAAAAACAGTAAAAAGTCAATAACAGAACACAACAAACATCCTACAAATGGAGAATAGTTTAATGGCCAAAATAACACCAAAAAAACAAACAGGTGATATGAATTATTAAAGATTTAAGTAAAAATAGCACCAAAAAGTGCAAAGTACCAATTATTTTCAATGGCCGTGGTAGACAAGGACCTAGATGTGATTCTAAGTTAACGACGAAAGGTCAGATGCAATATCCAAGTTCGACCCCATCAGAGATTTTACCTAGGACTTTGCCTTTTTTTCTGGAAGTGTAAATCCTTCACTGGGGCAAGGCAGGAGGCTGTATCTGAGGAAGGATCAACAACATCAGTTAGGTGTTTCACAAGATCCTGTTGAAATTGTTGGATTTGGAGTAAATATTTGAAATTTATACCAAGGCTTGGCAATATTGTCCCTAGTATATGGTACTCAGGTACCCAGGGCATTGGTGCACCAGGGGTCCCCCATGGACCGCAGCATGTAGTATGCCACCCATGGGAGCCCATGCTATCCAGGTCTGCAGCAGGCCATTGCAGCTTGAGTGAAAAGGTGCATGCAACCTTTCACTGCTGGTCACTACACCAGGTCAATTTAAGTCACCCCTGTAGTATGCCCTTCTAGCCCAGAGGGCAGGGTGCAGGTCCCTGTGTGGAAGGGTACCCCTGAATGAGCAGAGGTGCCCCTACAAACTCCATTTCCAAGGCACTGGACTTCGTAAGTGCGGGGAAGACATTTTTCCCATGTACGGGCCACAGGTCACTTACTTCCTATCAGAATCATACCCCAATACAAATGCAAGGATTGGTGGCATGGTTCCATGCACTCTGCAGGCTCCCTACAAGATCCCCCAGTATTGCTCCTACCAGTCTTTCAGGGTTTGCGGGCAGCCCATGCTTCTGCAGCTCCTCAGACAGGTTTCTGCCCTCCTGCTGCTTGACCAGCTCAAGCAGGGGAAGGCAGAACAAAGGATTTCCTGTGGGGGAGGGAGGCAACATCCTCTCAGTTGGAAATAGGTGTCACAAGGTTGGGGAGGAGTAGCCTCCCTGTGCCACTGGCTTGCTTTGAAGGGCACATTTGGTGCCGTCCCTGCATAATCCAGTTTGCACCAGTCCACAAACCCCCAGTCTCTGCTCTGGCGTGAAAGCACACAAAGGAAAGGGGAGTGACCACTTCCCTGTCCATCACCACCACAAGGGTGATGCCCACAGCTCCTACAGATAGCTACTTGATTCTGCCATCTTGAAAGCAAGATGTGCAGAGGCCCCTGGGAGCATCTGGTTGGTCAGGACAGGTGACTGACATTAGTGACCCCTTCTGATAGGTGGTCACCCTGCAGAGTGACCAAGCCCCTTGTTAGGGCTATTTAGGGACTCCCTTGCAGGTAGGTCCCCAGATTCAGAGTGCAAGACTCTACCAGGACTCCTTTGCAATTTCCTCTTCTGCTCCTGGCCACCTGAACCTCTACTGGACTTCACAGGAACCAAACAAGCCTGCAACTCCCAAGAAAAGCCCACCTTGCAACATTGTTTTACTGGCTCCTTCCAGTATTTACAACATTTCCATAGATGTGCATCCTCTGGTGTCAGTAAGAATTCAGCTGCACCAAAGAAGCAAGAAGGGATCTCCCTTAGAGTGAAGGAATTACTCCCCTGCAGCCGCAGGCACCTAAGAAAGCAATGACTGGCTGCTAGGATCTTCTGCCATCCGGCTCCATGAAGAATCTCCAACACAGGTGGTGGGTCTGAGTAGTTTCCTTGGTCCTCTCTACCTGCTGTCCAACTTGGGAGGCGGTGAGCCCTTGCCTCTCCTTGCAGGACAGTACCCTGTGCACTGCGACTCTTGCAACAACCAAGGCTTGTTGACTCTTACTCCAAGGGATCTTCAGGCTCCAAGTAGCCCTGGCCTCAAGCACTTTATCCTTACAAGGAAAGACTCTCCTCTGCTGCACCAGCGATGTGGGACTCCTCTCCATGTGTACTGACTGGTCCTCACTGCAACTTACTGTCCCTGCTGCCATTGGGGTTGACTGTGGGGACTGAAAATACTTCTGCTGGCTCTTCCAACTGCTGAGGGTCAGCCCAGACTCCCCTCCAAGGGTCCAGTCCTCTGGATCTAACTGGTCCTCTTTTTCTCTGTAAGTCGTCTAGTGCCCGGATTTGCATTTGCCAAGGCCTGTTTATAGTCCTCCTGACCACTGACCATCTTCAACCTGGCAAATGACATGGGGCATCACCTGCATGACTCCAAGGACCTCTCTACAGGTCCTGGGGTCCACAGCTTATCTTCCCTCGTTGTCCTGCATCTTCATCCACAGAAGGGTGGGTAATGGCTCTTACCATGCCTGGACACTCCTGCGTGGACTGGACTCTGTCCTCTTCTTCTACAGGTCCTCTTCTGCAGGAATCCACCAGACTGGTCCTGGTCTTGCAGTCTTCCTTTTCCAAGTCCCCTGGGAAGACGAGGTAATTACCTCTGCCCCTTTGGTTGCTGGGGGTCACCTAGGTACTCACCTCTTTGGGTCCTGAGTTCTTCCATCTCCTTTCTAACTACTCCACATCCTTGGGTGGGGGACCTCACTTTACATTCCTCTATTTTAGTATATAGTTTGGCCCTCCCCTAGGGCCCTAGCTATTTATTTTGATATTTCTTGCCAATGCTTTTTGTTTCTTGTGCTAATTCCTCATCATTACTGTGTGTGTTTATAGTGTGCACTTACCTCTAGTTGTGGGACTACCTATAAGTAATCTAGTTCAGTGCTACTGTAATAAAGTACGTTTTTTTTTGTAACACTGTGTGGTTCCTTCCAGATGCGATAAATTGCTGTATGACTGCTGTGGTATTAAAAGTTCTTTACACTCCTACTAGGTAAGTCTTGGCTGCTCACTACAGCTACCACCAAAGAGCAGTGGCTTCCTAGGCACTGTCTCACTCACTAATAGGGGTTGCCTGGACCTGGTATAAGGTGTAAGCATCATAGTTGTCCACCACAAACCAGGCCAGCTTCCTACAGTCTTGTCTCCATAGCATGGGAGGCTATGGGCACAGACGTGTTGAAGAGTTGTGTCTCTGTCTCTATCGTTGAATAACCGAGCTATTGTCTGCCAGGGTGTCACGCCAGTGTGGGGTGCATGGACTATACCTCTTTGTGTACGTTCTATGGAGAAAGATTTTGAGATACGTCTGAGTTTTAGCGCAGTAGCAATCCACTCTAAGAGAAAGAGATTTGCGGAAGGACCCTCTTCCTGCTTGAGGAATCCAAGGAAGAGCAGGTTATTCCTTCTGGAGTGCCCTTTGGCATCCTCCAGTCATTCTTCAATTTGCATCACGTTACATTTTCATACTGCCACTGTTGCCTGGAGTGATTTAACATGCTCCCAGAGGGTAGTGACCTCTTCCCCAGTATTCCGGACTCTCTCTGCAACCTTGCAGAGATCCAGTCAGAGATGATTTATTTCCATGGTCATTTAGTCCATCTTAGTCTCCAAGGCAACTCTGGAGCCCTGTATCACTGACAGGATTTCCATGGTGCCCTGGGCAGGATCCCCATGCTCCTGGCTCACCTGGCATACTGGTCTCGTCTCCCGGAGGCCGGGCCAGGAGCGATGTATTGTACAATTTTGTCAGTTTGCCCTCTCTTCTGTGCCTTATCATTAACCATCTTGGGGCCCAAGGAGGGGGACAGCACAGCAAGGAGGATGTTCAGTCTGTAAGCACCCGCTTGAGTCACCACGCCTAGGCTAGGTGGGAGCGCAGGGCACCACCCACTCAAATTCCGATCAGAGTCAACCAGGGCATGTCCCGTTCACCACTTTGGTGCCACAGGAGGGCACAAAGAGCATCCAGCTGATCCCCAGATGTTTCTCTTCTCTAGGTTAGAAGGTCCTATTGTCCATCAGGGTGCCCATTCACACGGGCTACTTCATCACCCCAGGCACCTTCGGTATCCTCAGGGGCTCCGCAGGGCATCTCCCCGTCACTAAGGTTTACCCCTCCATAGTCTCTCAGCCCTGGTCTTTAGTTAGCAGATACATTCAGCCCCTATACACATTACCAGACAGGCTCAGGATCGCCAGGCTTGAGCAGCACACATATGGCTCATCCCTGCCAGGCAGGACCCTGAAGTCCACCACTAGTCTGCCATACTACATCAGGTTGTGTCCATCCTGTTCTATTTTTCATCTTGTCTTTTTCTTAGAGGAACTGCATACTCTTTTTTTGCGTAGGCCATTTTGCTTGGCAACGCCAACACAACTCACTAATCTTCATAATTGCTTGTATTGCCTGACTCCTGCTGTTTTAAAGTAGAACTAAGGTTCAGCATTCTGTGAAATTAACAATTTGCTTTACACGTACCGATATAAATCACGGAGCAGCAGTGGCAAATCCAGTGAGCAGTGGCAGCACAGGACCTACCGCTGGTATATAATTTACATCCGGTGTTTATTTTAATCTGGTGTGAGAAGGGAGCGTGCATGCTTGAAGTGCTGCAGCAGATTGACCAATTTCCTGCACAGCCTTCATTTTGCTCCCCTTTGCTTCTAGCCCAGCTTCGGTGGCGATTTATGGTTCCAGGTCCTACAGTCACTGATTTTTATTTTTACTAGTCATCGGCTTCTCGATTAATGCTATGCGATAGTTAATTTAAAGAAGAAAAACTCTGCCACTCCTGGAATATGCTAATCTCAAGACTGGAAAAGTGATGTGCTGATGACATGGACTCATGTAACTCCCATGTTCCATTATTTGCTACTTTAACACAGTATCTGCATTGTTTTCTAGCAGACAATCCATGGCTCTTTCTTGGGAGCAAGTTGCAGACGACAGTGGTACTAATTCATAAAAGCATTGATGAGTGTTTGAAGTATTGATACAGGAGTATTTACGTAGTCTAACACTTCTTTGTGAAGTGGCCTGGACCGTCCAGCTGCCCATTAGTAAAAGTGCAAAGCCATGTCACTGCATCAGCGATTCTGTTAGCACAGCTTAAAACACTTGGCAAAGCCTATGGGTCTCAAGGGCAACAGCTATTGGCTTTGTCAATGCTTGTTAACATCTATTTCTTACTTCCCCATAAACTAATTTGTTAAACTGCATATTTAGAAAATGAGGAAAAGCTTTTTTAAGGGTTTCTGGACCTATATTCAGGCACAGTTCGACCCTGCCATCACAATCGACCTTACTTCTTTCAAAATTTATAAGTAGTGCTGTCAAGTCAAGAATAACAAGTGATTATTATGTTGATGTTTCAACAGTTAATATATTTATACTGGGTGGCCTAGCGCTATGACAACAGTAGCTCACCCAGCCTGTAAGCCAATCATTGCTATGAGAGGAGCACAATTTTAAGACTGAAAAGACAAATTAATTTGCAAAAAAACAAAAAAAAAATCATAGCCCTCAGATGATTATAAACAAGCCGAAGTGATCCTAAAGGAATGATCAGCGTTGAAGATGACTCCTAAATTACAAGGTCAGTAAGAGACTAACGCAGCACATCCGTCTGAACATGCTAGGAGCCCCCAGCATTGGCATTCACTGGCTTACCAAAGACCATGACTTTCATCTCACCAGATTGGAGTTGGAGCTGGCATCCGCCCAGCTGCCAGTACCGGATAAAAATGTATTTAATGTAACTGCCTGGAGACAGAGAGCTGGGTGTCATCAATCTATGCAAAAAAACAGAAGATTCCAAAAGAATGGACTGAGTTTGCCAACTAGGCCATATTCAGCTCTAGCAAAATGGAACTGAGTTCTTTGCCCTAAAGAACTCCACAAGTAATGGCTTTGAAATCTGACCGAGAAGGATCATGTGATCGATCAATTAAAAGTGAAAATCAAGCAGTGTGCCTCATCTAACACTTCGACCTCCTAGAGAAGCTGCAGAAGGAAGGAAATTAAAAATTGTTACCAACACCGTCGAGAAATCACTAATGTAGGAAAAACAGAATGAACAACGGGGGAGATAAAGGTCTTTGAAAACTGCGACTAGAACTACCACAATATAATTTTTAAGAATGAATATTGATTGAGTGAAATCAAGTCTTATTATGGAGAGGTGGCATTTGGAGCAATTCAGTCACCCAACTCCTTTATGGGGAATGATCTAAAACCAAGTATAATTTGGTAACCGACCAATAGTTTTGGTTTAAGGTCGGCCTCTGAAACGAAAAAAACAACTGTAAAAGGTGCACAAGAGACTTTTTTTCGAGCACTGTCAGAAGAAAAGAGAGAAGAGACCAACGTCTTGAGGTTGCCATCAATGTTGTTTCTAATATGGTAAGCAACTTTCACTGACATCAGAATTAACTGCCAGGCGCACAACGCCCACTGGGCTAAAAGGGCTTAAGCCCTCAACCGTCAGCTACCCAGGGCTTGGCTGACTGGGCTGGGGCTGCAGGCCTAATTGCTCAGGTAAACTCTCCCTGCTCCTCCATTCATAACGAGGTCGTCTCCAGTTACAGTCGCAATGTTCGCTTTGCAGCATTTACTTTTTGTTTTGTTTGCTAGGGCTGTGAGACCTTTAAATGTAAACACAGCAAAGGAAAGTTGCATTCTGACATCTGGTCAAGAATTTTTTTGCAGCGGTGTTATTTTATTTAATGCTTCGTATTGCAATTCTACTGCTTCTAAGCACTGGAGATAGCAGATATTACTACTTCCCGATTTAATGGTATTCAATTTACCTACCTCAAAATCATGGATGGCTGAGTATACCTTGCTGGATTAAGACTTCTAACCGAATGATCTCATCATTTCAGCATCAAACATATGGTGTGTCCCTGGTACCTAATGCACAGTATGAGCATGTAAATTAATGCAGGTATTAGTATACGTATGGCTATATGTTCCAGTAATACGCATTCTGCATGGATTTATTTGTAAACTGCAGGTTCTGTTTGAATCTCAGTAGGGTATGTCGCAATCTTTACTCTATATGAGGCCAACACCATGGCTTTACTAACCTGATTACAGGGAACTTGGCAATTACAGTAGAGTGCCTGCAAAACCTGCTGAAGCAAACACTGAATAAAACATTAAATGTAAAATATTTCTCATGAAAAAACAACGAAGATAATGAAAGAAGGTTATAATGGATGCAGATTTCAGTGACTAAAAATAACGTATAGCTCTACACAAAATGCTTTAACTTTCCCTGAACAATGCACCTTGTTTGAGTGTTATGTTGTGTAGTATTGGTAATCTCTTTGAATTAAGGGTATAGTATAATGAGTGTTACTGAAAAGCACACTTACTGATTTACAGGTAGGAAGCACAACAAGCAATACAATTTGTCATGCAATGTCAATGATCCTCCAATCATTCCTCTCTTCACCCTTTGTACCCTTGAATTCCACAGGAAATTTGGTAGTAAATTGTTAGAAACTGGGTCTTTGGTTGGCAGAGATATACACCTTTGTCCAAGTAGGGACCAGAATCCTCGTCAGGGTAAATCACAACACACCCCAAATTATCCTGTGCTCACCCTCTGGTAGCTTGGCATAGAGCAGGCAGGCTTAACTTAGAAGGCAATGTTTAAAGTAGTTGTGAGATAAATTATACATCTTTAAAGATTACATTCCACTA
Organism: Pleurodeles waltl; assembly: GCF_031143425.1. NCBI lineage: Eukaryota > Metazoa > Chordata > Amphibia > Caudata > Salamandridae > Pleurodeles > Pleurodeles waltl. The sequence continues at coordinate 1,072,363,793 of NC_090448.1, forward strand.
AAGAGCTTAGAAACTCAATAGCTCAAACTGGGGCTATTATGGTGTCGTTGACGAAGTTGTTCCGAATAATCCTACACCACAGGCGCCGGTCATGGAGTTGCACGGACCCCCAGACACAGTACCTTTGAAAACAAAGAAACAGATGTTGCACAGAGTCATAGAGTTGAAGCGTCGCTGGATCAGGGGGGTATCAGTCCCTTCAGGCATCCGGGGATGTGAAGCATCGGTTCCATACTGCGAGGCAGGGGAGTTGAGATGACGGTTCCGTCCGGTTGCAGGGGAAGCTGGTGCTGTGTTGGTGGTGAGGTGTCAGATCATTGTGACCCGGCAGGGTCGATGAATCCAGTCGGTCAAGACATGATGAGTCGACTTCGCAGTGTTGTGATCACACTCCGTGATGTCAGCGTCATCGCGGCAAATTTGAACTTGCAATGCAGGCCACAGTCATTGCGTGCAGCGAGGTCCATGTGGCAGGAGCAGCTGCGGCATTGGCGTTGGTGTCGCTGAAGTCGTTTCTGGCATCGCTGAATTTGGAAAACTAGCTAAAAGCTAGCTTGTGTAGTCTTTGTTGGCCCTGAGACTTCAGAACAGGAAGAAAGCTCACTCCAAGCCATTGGAGAGCACTTTTTGGGGAAGGCAGAGTCCTTCCAGCAAAGTCAGATGCCAGCAGGCACAGGGCAACAGCAGGGCAGCAGTCCTTCTCAGCAAAGCAGTCCAGATGAGGCCTTTGGGCAGCCAGGCAGTTCTTCTGACAGAGTTGAGGTGTAGATCGAGAAGTCTCTCATTTGGTGGGGTCAGAGACCCAGTGTATGTACCCAAAATTGCCTTTGAAGTGGGGGAAACTTCAAAGACTGGTTTTGAAGTTCCCCTTTTAGCCCAGTCCTGTCTGCCAGGATCCCTGTGGGGAGTTATCAGTCCTTTGTGTGAGGACAGGCCACTGGCCTTTGAAATTTAAGAAAGAGCCTCCCCATCCTTCCTGCCAAGGGAGACCCATTCAGTCAGCAGATGAATGCAGATGGGACTGAGTGTCCTCTGTTTATGGCTATCTGGGTGGAATACACGAGGGTAGCTGTCAACCAGCACAGACCAGACTGGGATTGGAGACAGTGCTGTAAGGCACAGATGGAAGTAAGTACACATAAATTCCCACTTTCTAAAAGTGGCATTTCTAAAAGAGAAATATTAAATTCAACTTCACCAGAAAGCAGGATTTCTGTTACCATTCTGGCAATACTAAACATTACAGGGATACTCCTTCAAGATCTGCCACTTAAAGGTATATGAGGGCAGTTGTTCTGCTAGTCTATGAGAGGATCAGACCTCACAGTAGTGGAAAAAAAATTGTGAGTCTTTTACTACCAGGGCAAGTAAAACTCATAGGTACCTGTCCTGCCTTCTACCTAGATAGCACCCTGCCCATGTGGGTTACCTAGGGCCTGTCCTAGGGGTGACTTAGATATAGAAAAAGGGGGGTTTGAGGCTTGGCAAGTAGTTTTATATGCCAAGTCGAAGTGGCAGTGAAACTGCATACACAGGCCTTTCAATGACAGGCTTGAAACACGGTTAAGGGGCTACTTATGCGGGTGGCACAATTAGTGCTGCAGGCCCACTAGTAGAATTTAATTTACAAGCCCTGGGCACCTCTTGTGCACTTTACTAGGGACTTACAGGTAAATTAAATAAGCCAAATGGGTAGGGGCCAATGTTACCATGTTTAGGGGAGAGAGCCCATGCACTTTAGCACTGGTCTGCAGTGGTAAAGTGTGCAGAGTCCTAAAACCAGCAAAAACAGGGTCAGACAATTGGAGGGAGGGAGGCAAAAAAGTTTGGGGATGACCACCCTAAGGCTGTCAGGTCTAACATAAATCAACAACTGTCGTTAAGGCCTTCATTATGAGTGATAGTATTCCACCCAAAGTAGTAACTCTGGGCGAAATAGTTCTCAACACTGCTAAAAATGATCCTTTGAAATGTGGAATAGTTTGGTATTGCTCATTAAAATTCACATACGTAAGCACACATGCATCCCAGAAAGTTACTCAAAAGTTTGCAAACTTTAGTTAAAATTTCAATAATTATAACAATTATCTCTTATAATATATGTGTGTCTGTATATTGAGCAGATAAAAACCTACTCACTGATCATTATGGTTCAATAATACTAAAATGTGGTCAGGTAGAGTGAAAATAATGAATCCTTCATTAGGAAATCTTGGCTTAATTCATATTCCCAGTTCATCTTTGATTCCTTTTACCAAAGTTTATGCCATCATTCACAAAGAAAGACAAATTAAATAGGATGGTGTTATCATTATTATTTCAAGAGTCCTTCAAATGCACTTTCTTCCACTTTTGAATTTGTCAATGTTTTGCTTGCTTCATCACCTTTAACAGTCTATCTACAAGCCAGCTATAACCCACCCAATCGCAACTCAAAATTTATTAGCCAAATCACAGAGTACCCATCCCCCTGCCTGATAATGTTGAAAACACAATTTTCATGGGTAATATCAACATTAATTATTGCAATCCCAAATCCAAATTAGTCCTCACCCAAGAGAACATTGTAAATTTGATAATCTTGTCCAACAGTCACCCCATTCTTCCTTTTTCATCTACAATAGAGCAATGACTTTAGACTTTTATGGTGAAGACTTTGATGGTAAAATCCATGCTGTGCTCATTAGCAGCCTTTGACTACATTTTCCATGGTTCAATGGTCACCTCCCTCAACACGAATGGGTCATATTATTTACTTTCTGTGATTGTGCACCACATTATCTTTTTTCTAACCCCAAACAAGGAACTTTCGGTTTTCATCCATGAAACTAGTGACATGTTTAGCTGTAGAGGATCTCCTCTAGTCTAAATTCCAACACATCAGTGTTTCCACAAATAAACAATCAACGTAAGACCCCTTGACTCCAAAACAAGAAGCAGAAGATAAAAATAGAAATCACTGCACTCCAACACCAAATGAAAAAATCCAGAGGTAGCATGACAAGCTTGTCTCCTACTGAAAAGAATCTACAAACTAGCCATGAAGAATGGGATGGAAAGCCATCATACTAAACTGGTTCTGCTCGTAAATTGGATGTTTCATGTTAAACTGAACTTTAATGAGCAGAAAAAGGAATTCCTCACCCTCTCCTCTAAACGCAATAGTAGATCATAACCAATATGACTTAAAAAGCTGGGGACACTAGATATTACTACTACAGCTGTCTCAACAGCCAAGTTTCAAGCCAACATTTTATATTCTAGACAGATCCTTAAGGAGCTGCTGCTTAATTTGCCCCTTTCATCCATGAACTCTAAGAAACATCAAACATTTCCCTCTTAGATCTGACCTAAAACGCTGGTTCAAACACTGGCCATATCTAGAATCAAATATTGCTACACACTCTTCATGGGCTTCCATGAATATAATATTGCTCCTTTAAAATAAGTAATTCACTTTGTGGCCCGTCTTATTGATGGAAAGAAGTGTGATCACATCCCTTCTGTACACTGGCTACTCCTGGAGGCACCCAACACCTTCAAAAATGTGTAGTATATATAAGGCTTTGCTCTTAGAATCCCCTCCATACTCAGCCTCCAAATAGGCTCTTTGCATTCAAACAATCTATTTAACAGGAAAACCAGCCCGTCACCTCAACTAAAGGATGATCAAAAAATAAATGACCAACCATTAAAAAAGCTTTTGTTAGTAATGTATCTAGCACCTGGAATGCTCACTACCTTTGATTTCTCACACTTTCCCCTTTTCCCCACTGTTCACATATAAATTGCTAAAACCTCTAACAGATACTGGGGAGAGTCATATCCCTCTCGCCCTGACATCCTTAGGCCCTCACCATTCCTGGGTAGCCCTCTCTGATTATCACCTCTTTTTTGCTTATCGTCTGCTTTTCTTGTGACATATTTGTTTTTGTATTTCTGCTGTATGTCTCACCTCTGCTTTTTATATTGTGTAGTATACCTCTCATTTGTTTGCTCTCTGTGAAGCACGTTGTCACCCTCTTCTGCATTAAGCTGTGCCACTTGAGAATCTAATAAAGTCAAAGTTAAAAATCTCTATGATCAAAAGGCATACTAACTAAAATCATACAAACCTCAAGAAAGATGCAACCCAGGGCATCAGGAAAAGGTAGAATTATCCCAGAGACTTGAGCAGATTCTGGATTAGGAAACCCCTGATCCAATCCCCAGTAACCTGATAGTGTAAGGGCACTTTGGTCCTCATGAAGGGTTAAGGGCTGAGTTTCATACCTTGTGCATTACATGTTTTCACATGGATCAGAATTACAAGATGTTTAATAACTTTATCACCCTCACAGTTTTCCCCTGCTAAATTCTGGCAAGTCAAACCTTATTAAATCCATTGGGGGGAAAAGGTCCAGAAAAAATGCAAAAACATACAGAATTTGGGGCCAGATGTAGGAAACGTTTAGCGACTCGCAAACAGCAAAAATTGCCGTTTGCGAGTCGCTAAACGCGTTTCCCAATGCAGAAATGCATATTGCGAGTCGGTACCGACTCGCAATATGCATTTCGGAATCGCAAATAGGAAGGGGTGTTCCCTTCCTATTTGCGAGTCTGAGTGGTATGCAATACCATTTGCGACCGCGTACGCGGTCGCAAATGGTGTCGCAGTTACCATCCACTTCAAGTGGATGGTAACCCACTCGCAAATTGGAAGGGGTCCCCATGCTTTGTGAATGGACCCAAAAATATTTTTTCAGGGCAGGGAGTGGTCCCAGGGACCACTCCCTGCCCTGAAAAAAATACCGAAACGAAAGGTTTCGTTTTTTTTTTTAAGTGCAGCTCGTTTTCCTTTAAGGAAAACGGGCTACACTTAAAAACACTTTAAAAAAAAAACTGCTTTATTGAAAACAGTCACGAACATGGAGGTCTGCTGACGACAGCAGGCCTCCATGTTTGCGAGTGCCTATACTCGCTATGGGGCCGCAATTTGCGACCCACCTCATGAATATTCATGAGGTGGGTCATTGCGACCCCATAGCGAGTTGCAGTCGGTGTCAGAGACACCGTACTGCATACCAATTTGCGAGGTGCAAATTGCGAGTCGCATGGACTCGCACTTTGCACCTCGCAAATATTTAAGTTGCTACATCTGGCCCTTGGTGTGTTAAAAACTTCTCAATTTTATGCTTCATTTTCCTGTTGGAAACCCAGAATAGGAAGTATTTTCCATTTGGCGGTAAATATCTCGTCCTTGGTTAATGGTATATATCGAGGTCTTTACAACCTTGTTATTGTAAGTCCATTGTGAAACACTGCTTGCTATTTCCCTGTATTTTAATAAGTTGTGGTTAGCACTGTCATATTTCCCTATATTGTATTACATTTTGTATGTAGAAGAGATAATGTTCCTTTAGTTAAACTAAAACACTGACTTGACATGGTTTTATTAAATATTTTGATATCTTGCGTTCTGATTGTCTAAGTCTTATCACCTTCCTGATAAAATCTTGCACTGCTCTTCCTAGCTATGCTTAGTGTTGAATGCCAAAGGGGTGTACTTGGTGTTCAGTCTTCAATGCAACAGAACGAAGACTCCAGGACAATAGAAGTAAGTGGACCCAACTGACACAACAGGAGCACATTAGACTTTTATGCTCTGTGGCTCATGACTAGTGACATACAGGTACTCGTGACTGAAGTTGCAACACTAAAATGCACACTTGAGCTGGCCAGAGAGAGCCTCCATGAGCCAACATACTGCCAATCCACTCTACAAGGTCCATATTCAGACCCCACATGAACCTCTTGCTGATATTCAGCTTTAATTGTCTGCTCACAGGTGCAGATGGAGAGGGATTGAGAGAGGAGCTCTTAGAGGGCAGATATCTTTAGGTTTAGAAGTGTCAGATCTTTAACCATGTCTTAAGAACTAGTAGGTATGGCAGTGCCTGTAATATATAAACTATCAAATACAGGTTTTGATCTCTTGGAGTATCACCTTCAGTCAGAAGTTTAAGTACTCTGGCCCTGAAAATCAGATTTCCAGAAGTAAATTATGTTCTTGGCCACAGCCCAACTAGTCTTCCAGCAAGAGGGAAAATTACCTCCCTAAACTCAGGCCATTACCTCTGCTCTGGGAGCAGTTGTTACTCCTCATTAGGTCTGTTTTCCAGCTGGGTGGTAATTGGAGGTTAAAGGTGATTAGCTACCATGCGCTTCAGGCTGGGAAAAGGTAATTTTGTAAAAGCAAATTTTTCCTTAATAATTATCAAAAATACAACCTAACCATAAAGTTGGGCTTTCAATAAATATTACAAATAGACATGTCATCATTTTCTTACTGGTTCCCTAGTCTGAAATATCAGAATTGACATTAAATGCTGCTTCCCAATGTTTTGTTATGGGCCAACCAGCCCTCCTACAATGGAAATGACTTTTGGTTGATAGTTGCTGTGAGGACATGTTAACGTTACATTCCTACATGGGTATCCTTCAAAATACTGTGTCCCCCCCTCCTTTTGTGGGCTACAAGTCATAAGTAGAGATTACTTATTCATATTTTTAAGTGTGGATTTTGTCTGTCAAAAATGGTAATTAAGACAGGTTGAGATGCAGTTTTAAAACTGCAGCAGCCAGGTAACAGTGGTGGACCTGGAGACATGTTTGTCTTGTAAGACTCATGTATGACACAGCAGTGCTGTAGACCATAATTGTCATATGCCTTTCCCTGCCATGGGTATACTTTGGGACACCATATACTATAGTCTTATACAAAAGTTGAATAATCCAACCGGAAGCAAGCCAATTTCAATATACTTTAGGGGTCAGAGCACATATACTGGTGCCTGATTTGTAATGGTCCAGTGCATAGAGTAAAAAAAACAACAGCACCAGTCCATAAAACGGGTTTGACAATGCAAAAAGAGACCATTCCTTACATTGTGAATGTAATAGGGATTGGGAATATTCTATGGAGGATTCTCATGTAGGAATCACAAGATGATAGGCTGTGGGTGAAGGGGCGGGTTTTCAGGATGCTGGTAGCAAAGACACTTTTGAGAGTGGACTCTGACCACTATAAGCTTTTGTTAGTATGGAGTTCAGTTCCAACACCCCTGTGTCCACCTTTCCTTTCAAAATAAGGTCCAAGTAAGATTAGGTAATTAGCCCTGTACTTGTTACATGTACACACATAAACACTCATATGTACTCACATGTAGAGGCTAAATGAGAAAGACTTAGGGCCTGGTTCCGATCCTGGTGGAACCACCAATCTGGTGGGGGTGAAGCTGCTGTCAAGCCGACGACCTCACTGCATCGTATTATGATGTTTCCACTGGGCTGACTGGCAGAAACATATTATGATGTTTCCGCCGATCAGCCCAGTGGAAACAGTGCAGTGGCATTGGCCTCGGCTCCCTTATGACCAACGGCATGGTTGTGCATAGTGTAGGGGCCCCCTCTGATCCCCCAGAACTGGCTTTCCACCAGCCTTTTCATGGTGGGGACCCTGCCATGAAAAGGCTGGAGGAAAGTGAAATCATGATCAGCATGGCGGTGCCAAACTCGGAACCGCTGTGGCTTTCCATGACTTCGACCGCCACCAACCCATCTGGATCCATGATCCTGGTGGTGGCAGTGGTCTCCTAGTGGTCCAACTGCTAGAATCATAATCTGGTGGTCAGACCACCAGGAGTGCAGCAGTCCGACTGCCATCCACCAACTCATAATGAGTCCTTAGCCTTGAATCTACGCAGAGGCAGACATGTCACACGTGGGATCCAGAATAAATTGATTAATACCTGAATAGGCCTTAGAAAATATTTAGGAAGTTGAAGTAAAATGTCTCCCTTCGTTTTGGCTGGAATGTAAGTCTTAATTCGATTTGCATTTGAGTGAAAAATTGTAAAATATAATTTTGTTTTGGTGCAACTTAGAAAAATCATTGACCTGGTTTTCCAATACGTTGCTGGGTCCTGCATATATATGGTATATTAATTTTGACTTGTATGTGTTCCTTTATGTATTCAGCGTTTCACAAAACCAGGTAACTCCAAAGGCCACATCCTTGACCTTGTTCTCTCAACATCAGTAACAATCCAATGCAAACTACACATACCCATGGACTCGATTGACCATGGACTCGATTGGCCACTTTGCTGTGTCTGTATCCATTCTCAGCATTCCTACAAAAACACAAAGTCAGCATAAGACATAAGAAAAACATAAGAGAGAATCCCAAATCTTCAGCTCCTTCAAAGATTTATCCATAGATTTTGAGCACATCTCAGTCTTTCTACCACATTCCCTATGCTAACACCCTTCTAAATAACTTCAACAATGTTTTGGAAAGCTATGTGAACATTCATGCTTCAATCACAACTCACGAGTACAAGCCAAAGTCTTCTGCACTCACTCAAAAGATCTTGCTGACAAAATAAATGATCCATTCACAGGCAGGAAAGAACATGGAGCTCCTGAGAACCTACTGATATTGAAGCCCTCCTGTTTAATATGCAGACTGCTCCTCCTATCAGCCAAAGCAAAGTACTATACTAAAATCATCAACAAAGCTACCAACAGAATCATAATGCTGTTCAATACAATCATGTCCTACTTCAACCCCAGCCACACCCACATTTTTCTCGCTCCATAGAAAAGTGTAATGCTACAACCTTTTCTTCTGGGGAAAATAATAGAAGATCTGACAGCACATCAATGACACTGAGGGCCAGATTTAAGGGAAAATGATGGTGCGCGATGCTGCACCAGATTTGGCATTTTCACAACACAGGGATGCACCATATTTGATAGAATATGGAGCATCCCTGTGTTTCCCCCTGTGCTGGTGCTGAATTTTCTGCCGTGGGCCAATGCAGCAATGCCAGCACCATTGTGCAAGGGGGAGATTGTTTTTGTGCAGGAAGGAACACCTTCCTGCACAAAAACAATCTTAATAGGTGATTTGGTCTTTCTATGTGTGCTGCAGAATGCAAAAAGTGATGCTCCGTGGCACTAGGGGCTCTTAAATATGCCCCTAAATCTGTTCCAATGCTTCCACCCAGTGCTTTCCACAATTGTCAGCCTTCAAAGCCCTATCTTACCCAGATCTCGCTGACATACTCAACTTTCTCAAAGCCATTTCTTACGGAGATGGTTTCTTACTGCTGTCCTTCATTAAAGCTCTCTCTGGGATGCTCTCTCCTCCCTACTTACCACTGTAAGTGTTTCACTTACTCAAGGTATCTTCCAAGATACTCTGAAGACAACCCAGGCCCGCCCACTCCTATCTACACTAGACCCTAATGACTTTGCCTGCTCTTGACCCATCACTCGCCTACCATTTATCTGCAAGATCATAGAAAAGGCAGCCTATTTTCAAGTCCAATATCACATCAATGAGAACCAGCTCCAGCACTACTACCAGTCTGGCTTCAGATCACCCTGAAGCATAGAGACCACAACCTTGCATATCATAGGCAATGTCCCTTTTGATCACAGATGTAGACATGACTTCTCAGCTTCCTTTAACACATTAGATGATCCCACCCTCATGCACACCCTGGAGTATCAAATGGAATTTACTGGCATTCACTTGTTCCCGTTCTTCCTTTTCAGCTGACAGTAACATGTTCACATGGGCACTGCCTAGTCACAGATGTCCGTATCACCTGTGCAGTCCCCCATGGCTTCATACTGTCTACTTTGATTTTTAATCTTTAGATGGAGCCACTTAATGCTCTATTGACAGCTGCAAAAAGAACAGATGATGGTAGGAATGCTGAACAATGTTAAACATTCACCCCAGACACAAAGATCTGGGTTTAATTCATCGTTTTTTGCCCATCGTGCCACCCCCATTTGGACCCAGCCGTATGTAAATCAGTCTTGACCCTGCTTCTCATGGGAACAGTCCAGCACAAAATGTCAGGCCATGACCTCCCTGAACTGTAAACAAGCATCATGGGACTGGTTTTGGGTTATAACCCCTAATCAGCCAGGCTAGCTTGAATCCAGTGGCATAGCAAGCACGGGACCCATGTCTCGGCATACCCTTTCCACTCAGGCCGACAAATGTAAAAAGAGCAGATGATTGGAGGAATACTGAGCAATATCTAACATTCACCCCTGTTCTCAAATCTGGGTCAGACTCCATAGTTGTTTTTGCTTGCCATGTCATTCCAGTTTGGACCCAGCTATATGCAAATCAATCTTGACCCTGCTCCCAATGGAAACAGGCCAGCCTGAACTGCCATCATAGATAACAGTATCAAAATTCACAAATATGCTGATGACACATAATTCTAGCTGAAAGTTTTCCCTGCTTCAAAATTCTAGAGGCACGATGCCAGGATGGATAGGGTCTGGAAAGAGGAGACAAGGAGTATAATCTTTCATGGGGACCTCTTCCCGTTTGCGAATGGGTTACCACCAATTTGAAATTAGTGGTAATTGCGAATTTCTTGCGATCGCAATTGTGGTCACAAAACAATAATTCACCCCCCTGCGACAAGCATTTAGGAAGGGATGCCCCTTCCTAATTGCGAGTTGCAAATCCTTATTTTGCGAGTTGGTAAATGTGTTTCGCAAAATAGGGATGGTGCATTGTACCTGCCCATTTTGGGGTTGCAAATGGCAATTTTTGCTGTTTGCGACCGCAAAATGCCATCATGCTTCAGACCCTAAATGATTTAAATGAAGAAAATGCCAACTTTCTAAAAGGGACATTTTCAGAATTACAATTTAAAACCCGCCTTCACCATCAGTTGTGATTTTAAATTGTGATTCCAGAGACACCAAACGTGGGGGTCCTATCTCTTCCCAATTGGAAATTTAACTTAACTTATGGGAGAAATAGACCTTGAAATACTGAAAAATGGATAAAATAGTTTTTTACTATCTGGAAATGAAAACATAAAAGTATGTGTCCAACTTTTGAAATACACTGCACCGTGACCTTGGGGCTGACCAGAGCTTACCTTAGGGGTGACCTTTATGTATTAAAATGGAAGAGTTGGGCCTGGCAAGAAGGTTAACATGTCAGGTCTGCATGGCAGTTCAAAACTGCCCATGTGTGCTCTGCAATGGATGTCCTGAGTCATGTTTAAAGAGCTATTTATTTGAGTGGCACAACAAGTGCTGCAGGTCTAGTAGCATTTCATCTGCATGTAATGCACTTTCCTAGGAACTTATGAATGCATTTAATGTGCCAGTTGTGGATAAGCCAATGGTAACATGTTTTAGGGAAAGAGCACATGTACTTTAGCACTGGCCATCAGTGGTAAAGTGTCCAGATTCCTAAGGGCAGCAAAACCGAAGTCAGCAAACAGGAGGTCAGAAGTTAAAATTGTCAGGGGAAACCACACCAAGGATGCCAACTTTAAGACACTTATACTGGTGCAACCTTAGTCTCTCTGTTGAGCATGTGATTTCTTTTACTTATCTGCTCTGAAAACAGTAGAACTTCACTTAAAATGTGAAGTAGTATGGCCATAGTTAGGCCCTCATTATGACATTGGCGGTATTTTCTGAATGCTGCAATGGTGACAGCCACTAACATACTGCCGCGGAGGCAAACATCCCCCTACCAGATTATGACACACAAAACTGACAGAAAGCAGCCACAACCACAAATTATAAAATGGACGTGAAAAACTGTTGGAACTAGCACCGATACTGTTACGCCAGTAAAACAATGTCCTCCAAATAATGACCCACGAATCACATCGGGACATTCAACAGTGGTAAACCATTAGCGGTGCACACTGCTGCAGTGGAAAAGACCACCCAAAACAAGCCACATTGGCCAGTTCAAAAAACCCACACCTGAAACAAATACACACACCTCACACACCCAACAACAACACTATAAAACACCCCCCACATCACCCACAATCCTTTGCAAACACGAGAAGACCGCTACACCTTACCAGGCCAAACCCAGAGATAACCGCACACACACATCACAACTACCCATTCATGTCACACACCACACACCCCACCACATTACTTAACAACCTCTGCACAACACACACACCACACAACACCCATGTCCCCACAAAGGCACCCCTGTTTCACTGATGAGGAGTTGCGGGTGATGGTGGAGGAAATAGTCAGGTTAGAGACACAGCTGTTCGGAGTATAGGTACAGCAGATCTCCATTGCCAAGAAGATGGAGCTATGGCGGAGGATCATGGAAAGTGTGAACAAGGTGGGACAATACCCTCACACAAGGGATGACATTCAGAAGAGGTGGAATGACCTATGGGGGAAGGTGCGTTCCATTGCAGCAAGGCACCAGCTCACCATCGGGAGGACTGGCAGTGGACCCCTACCTCCTCCCCCAAAGTTGACAGCATGGGAGGAGCAAGTCTTGGCAATACTGCATCCTGAGGGCCTCACTGGAGTAGCTGGAGGACTGGACACTGGTGAGTCACCATTACTAACCTACCACCACCCATACCTGTATGCCATGTCACCGCCTCACCCTGACTTCCTTTACCTCACTCCATCCCACACCGTTCACCAGCCCAATTATCACACCTAAATGCCATACCCACTGCAAGCACATACCTCCCAGCCCTGCATGCACACCCACCAGCAATGCATGGACAGCATGTAGAACTACCAATCCCACAATCTATCACCGTACACTACCAAACATGGGAGGACAACACCAATATCATTGGCAAAGGTAGAAATGTGGAATATGTGACAGACAATTACCGTAACAAATCACTCACATCCCCAGAGGTACCCCAGACAATGTCAGCGGCGAAGAGGTGCCACACCAACCTAATTCCCCACCAGAAGAAGCCCTCAGTGATGACAGCAACTCTGGAGGTCTTTATCTGGATGAACTCCCTGGGCCATCTGGGACCAAAGTCGGCTACCACAGGGCCCCGCCGTCAGACTCAAACACCACAGCAGCCAGCCAATCCCACAAACCTCTTTCCCCAGGACACGTCAATCAGTAGTGTGCCTCCCTGTACAGGAACCCGAGTCGGCACCACACAGGAAAGACAATGAAAGGCCTGGTGTAAGTGGGAGTGGGCACACCGTTCAGGGGACCAGGGACAGTCAGAGGACAGCTGTGTGCCGGGGGAGGCCAGGCCCAGCGAACCGACTGCCCAGGAGGCATTCAAAAATGTCCTGGGGGCATACCAACAATCCCAGGATGGATCAGGTGATCAACATTATGCAGGAGAACCAGCGGCTGCAGGGGAAACACCACCAGGAGGTCATGCAACAATTGTAGACCTTGAATACCACCACGTCCTCCATTGTAGGGGTGCTGAGTGACATGGCGAACATCAAGCGTGAGTACACAACACACCAGCGGGCCCCTTCCATCAGCCCTCCACATCTGCTGCAGCTAGTGGACAGGGACCCTCCCACAGGACCCACTGGCAACCAGCACCCCTCCCCCTGCAGAAGGTGAACCACTCCGCAAACGTTTCCTGCAACCCAGACAGACACCAGAGAGAGTTGCCAAGACCACCACCAGGATATGAGTCCCTCCAGAATGTCATCCACTGATTCACATTGTTCACTTTGGACTGCCTTTGCTCCTCTTCCTATGGCTCCATGGACACTGGACCTGTGCTACAAACAGACTGGGCCACTACACTGGACTTTTATCAATCATCACCCCACTCTATTGCACTTTCCATTGTTTTTTTGTTATTCAAATAAACACCCTTGAAAACAACTTGAGTAATAGTGCTTTATCGGAAAGAAATGTGCAATGTATTGAACTGTATTGAACTGCATTATCCTGTGCAAATGTCCTGTGATGTGTAAATCCATCCAACAAATGTGTCTCAGCAGTCTGTAGACATCACACCAGTACACCAGTTGTAACCACACCAACATCTGCAATAAGGGAAGGCATAGGTGACAGGCAATTGTGATGCAAAGGTAGTGACTGGCACAACACAACAGCCACACAAGCATGTTACTAAAATGGAGACATGTATAGGTCAACAGTCTTACCTGAGTGTCATTGGAAGTACTGCTGAATTATGTGTGTGTTCTGTTGTCTACATCCTCCTCCTCTTCCTCCTCCTAACTGTCCTCAGTGTCCACTGGTGCCACAGGTGCATTGTCACTCCCTCCTCCTGCAGAAAGGGGACATGGCATCTGAGGGCCAAATTGTGCAGCATGCAGTAGACCACCACAATCTGGCAGACCTTCTCAGCGGAGTAGCATAGGGAGCCACCTTTTAAATGGAGGCACCTGAACCTGACTTTAAGGAGAACGAAAGTGTGTCCCACAATCCTCCTGGTACGCCCATGTGCATCGTTGTACCGATTTTCAGCCCCTGTTCTCGGATTCCGAATAGAGGTCAACAGCCAGGACAGGTTTGGGTAGCTGGAGTCACCTGGAAGAAGTGAGGGACACACATTAGGCATGCACAATGGCATGGGTTATGACTCCAGTAGGCATACACTGACATACATTGAGTTGGGACTCAAGCTCACTTTTAAGCCACACACTGTACCTCACCGCACAGTCGTGCTATCACCTGTGGGATGCTGCTAATCCTCAAGACATAGACATCATGCACAGATCAAGGATACTTGGCAGTGATGTGGGAGAAGTACTGGTCTGCAAGGCACACCATCTAGACGTTGAAAGAGTGGAAACTCTTCCTATTCCTGTACACATGCTCATTTGCCCTGGGAAAGACTAAGGCAATATGGGTCCCGTCAATGGCCCCAATCACTTGTGGTATGTGACCCATTGTGTAGAATCCAGCCTTCACAGCGAGCAAATCATCAACCTGGTGGAAGGCGATGTAGCTGCTCATGTGTTTTAACAAGGCAGCCAAAACCCTTCCAAGCACATTCGAGAACACTGGCTGTGATGTTCCTGCAGTCAAGCCCACAGTCACCTTGAAAGAACCAGGTGCCAGGAAATGGAGTACTAACAGTACCTGCACAAGAGGGGGAATTACTGTGGTGCTACGGATAGCAGGTAGCAGACCAGGCTCCAGTTGTGCACACAGCTCTGTGATTGTGGCCCTGTCCAGAAGATAGGTGAGTATGATGTGCCGGTCCTCCAGTGTAGCCAAGTCCACAAGGGGTCTGTACATGGGTGCTTGCCTCCTCCTATTCCTCCGCAGTGGTTGGTATCTAAGTGAGCCAAAAGTAAAATGGGGGTGACAATAGGACCTATGGACACACAACATCATAGTACACAGAGCATGTGTGTATGTAGGACACTAGTACTGTCTAGGTGAGTACAGTCGACACCAATGACACACATATAAATTCAAAACATGAGTACTAGCAGTAGAAAATGGCAACTGCCTGCCCTGTATGCAGGGACAGGTGGAAATTACCTCACTTCGCCGGCGTTAGGCGTCATGGCGGAAGGCAGTCTGCACCACTCTGCTATTCCTCATTGCCTAACATGGCTTTCTGGAGTACAGAAACCAATGATGATCAACTCCGGCAGTGACGGTGTTCACTGCCGCGATTGTGACCGTCATTTTCTTTCTACCACTTAACTTGATTCCTGGCTTTCCAATCAACGACATCTCTACTGGGTGTGCTGCTGTGATCTGTGCCTGGAACCTGTCATGGCCCATGCTACAGGGAAAGGGCCCCAACCTTCACGTCGGAGGAGTTGGAGATGCTTGTGGATGGAGTACTACCCCTGTATGGGCAGTTGTGTGGGCCTCCAGACCAACAGGTGAGTACATCATGGGTACGTTGCATGTGACATGGCTGCATGTAGATGTATGTGTGTGCTAGTAATGTGTCTTTTGGAGGGTATGTATTCAGGCAATGTGAATGCAGAGGTACGGGTCATGTGTGTGCTTGATGAGGGGCAAATGTAGTATGTAAGCCATTGTGTGACAGGCTATATTGTATGGTTCATAGTATCCTTCTGTCTGTGTTTCCTCTGTAGGTCAGCGCCCATCAGAAGAAGGGGTTGTGGCATGCCATCGCCAAGGACTTGATGACCCTGGGGGTCTATAGCCGGCGGAGCGCCCACTGCAGGAAATGGTGGGAGGAACTGAGACACTGGGCCTGGAAGACCACAGAGGCCCTGCAGGGGACAGCCTCCCAATGAGGGATGGGTGCCTGTCGGAGATTGCCCCCCCTAATGGCCCGCATACTGGTGGTGGCCAATCCGGAGTTGGATGGGTACTTGAGGGCAGCAGAGCAGCCACGAGGGGGCGAGTACAGACTGTGTGGTATTTTGTATATGTTTCCCGCCATGGGGTTTGGGTGCAAGGTTCTAGTCAGTGGATGCCCCAATATGCCGGTTTAGCCATTCCTGTGTGGTCCTGCTTAGCTATGTAGGGTGGTATGCATATTTGTTATTGCTAGGTAGCTAGCATATCATTGCAGACATGGCTTAGTTGGTCCCAGTAGGTGTGCAGATGGTAGTGTTTGGATTTCTTCCTGCTGCAATACCTAAGCAATGATTCGTCACTGTCGTCCATACTGCCCAATGTAAGTCCCAGGGAGTGATGGTGATGTGTATGCCATCTGTGCTGTTGTTGCTGTGATCGACCCTGTGCTCCCTTTCTTTCTCCCCCAACCTCTCTCCTTTTGTCATCCTGTCCATGTGTGCATTAGCATCATCTGACCAAGGACCAGGGGCACCGGTGAGTGAGGGCCCCTAAGGCAGAGTCCACCGATGCCGAGGGGACCAGTGGGTTGGAGGGCGAGGGAAGCACCATGGGGGGAGACTGCAGCAATGACTACAGACTCTGATTCCTCCTCTGATGGAAGCTCCCTGGTGGTGGTGAACCCCTCTGGGACCACCCCAGCTACTTCATCTTCCGCCACTCCGTACCAGCACCACCCTCCCAGTGCCCCCCACCCAGTTGCCCGTGCCTGCTCACCCAGGAAGTGGGCGTCTCCTTCGCTCCAGAAGCTGGACCAATGTTTTTTTTAATGATTTTAAACCAATATTTGTGTTAATTGATGTATTGAGACTGTGATAAGAGCATGCCTGGAGACAGATGAGCACATGTGTGTAACATATGAACTCTGCCACATGGCAGGTTGCGCAATGCGCAACAGGCTGCTACACACTAATTTGGGGGCGTACTCCCCTGTGTGATTGAGAAATCAAAAGTGCAAGTTGAGAATGCCAAAAACATGCTAAATTATTGCTTATGTATGTGTGTGCCTGTGTGTGCCTGGCTAAATGTGTGTGTGTGTGAGCCTACTACATGGTAGCCCTACTTGCCGTTACCTATAAAAAAAGACATCATATTTGTTTTACAGTTTTTTTTACAGTTGATACCAGGAAAATGATGCAAATTGTCCATACAAGCATGGTGAATGTGATTGGTTGAAGGTAAAGTGAGCTTGACTTGCTGATGATGAGTGTGGCGAAGTCCATAACTATTGATTTTCCTTTCCCCTTGAATTAGCAGATGTGTTGAATGTAATGAGGCGTAGTACCTATATGTGATCTATTTTTTTGCATGCTTAATGTTGTATGTGTATGTATCTCTCTGCCTTTTGGTTTTATTTTAAATCAAAATATAGATACGTATTAAAAACAATTTCAATACATTTTTGTAGATGTGCTTTCAATACGAATTTTGTCATACTTTTCCTATTTTTGCATCCATTTGTGCTAGTAGTGCTGGACCCTGCCTTCATTTTTTTCTAAGTGCTTCCCTTGCAGTGCCTGTTAGTACCCAGGTGTGGTATGAAGGCTTGCAAGAATAAATTTGAGCCTGTTTGGACCGTATTTCAAAGTAGTTCTAGGGGTAAGTAACGTTGTAACATTGGTGAACAGCACTGTTTTGTAGCTGAATGTTTGTAGTTGCAACCAAAAAAATATAATACAACCCCCTAACCTAAATGAAACATATATATATGAAAACATAAATAACATACCAGTAAATACGCAAAAATAAACAATTGAATTTTATACAATCCAAACTACAACGCATAATTGTAGCATCAAAGTAGTAACTTTATTGTGCTGTTTAAATATCCTCTCATGTATGAGGCGGTTGTAAATTTGTATGTATACTATTTTGTGATTTTGTTGGTTCTGTGTTATTTGTTTATTTTTGCGTATTTACTGGTATGTTATTTTTTTGGTTGATTCTATGTTGATTATATTATGTGCGAACTGAATGTTTAATTAGCTATAATAAATATCTAAATTGAAATATATTGTATGTTGTATATTTGAATTTAAGATTTCCATTCCTATGTTTGCTATGTTAATGGAGAGTAAACTACGTTATACTCATAGTACGGCCCATAAGAATCCCATGCAGCGACAATCCTGTCTTCCTGACGGGTGTGTTTCTCATTGTCATCAGAACTAAAGGCAGTGCGTCAGATTGTTTCAAATTTGTGGATGTACACATCTTTGTAACTCTTGACTTCAAGGTACCATTCATCTGTTCCACTAGTCCTGATGCTTCAGGGCAGTAACTACAATGCAACTTCTGCTCAATGTTCAACGTTGTACACAGTAATTTAATTACTTCATTGTTGAAGTGACTTCCCCTATCTGATTCTAAAGAGATTGGAAACCCAAAACATGATACCCATTCCCTTAGCATTAATTTCACTACTGTGACACTATCATTTCTCTGTGTGGGGTAAGCTTCAATCCAGTGACTAAAGATGCACACAATCACCAACACATATCTCAAACCTCCACAAACAGGCATCCCAATAAAATCTATTTGCATTCTACTGAATAAACCTCCTGCTCTCCCAATGTAGCGCAAATTAACCACTGTCCCTTTCCCCGCGTTCATTTGCTGGCAAATGACACAATGATAGCAAACTGCTTCAGCAACCTGTCTAAACCTTTGGTTGAACCAATCATGTTTGAACAACTGAATCATGGCATCCCTCCCAACACGTGCTTGACCATGATATAACCTAGCCGTTTGAGACAACATGCTATCTGGCAGAGGCAATTGACTCTCTTGTGAAACCGCCAATTCATCTTGTTGTTGAACACATTTCATTTTACTCCATGAAGTTTTTCCTCCCTGTCAAAATTTTCAATTCCTCCAAGGTATCAATTACTTTCAATGCAAAACTTGGACATGTTTCGTCTTCTTAAGGAAACAGTTACCACTTATCTTTTAACAATATACAGTTCAATGCACAAAACCTTGCAACTTGATCCGCATATACATTTCCCAATGACACAAAGTCCTGTGACTTGAAATGTGCACTGCGCTTCACCACGGAAATCTTCTCAGCCTTGGATTGCATGTAACAGTTCTATAATCCTTTCACCATTTCTCAATGGTAAACCAGAAGAGGTCAGAAAACCTCTCTGTGACCATAACTGGCCAAAATCATGGACTATTCCAAATCCATACTGGGTATCTGTAAAGATTGTAACATTCAGCTCAGCAGAAACATGGCACGCTCTAGTAAGGGCTACCAGTTCTGCTACTTGGGCAGAATACACTCCTTGAATCCAAGAAGCTTCCAGAAAACCAGTATTTGTGCATAAAGCATATCCTGCTCTCAGTGTCCCTGTATTGTCTCTTAGACAAGAACCACCAACAAAGATAATTTGGTCATTCTCTTCCAATCCAGTGTCTCTAATGTCAGGTCTCGGTTTTGTGCCCAAATCAGTTACTTCAAGACAATCATGCTCAATGTCTTCCAATTTCTCAATTTCAACATTCTCATTTGGAAGTAACATTGCTGGGTTGAGCACTGTACATCTTAACAATGACACATTTGGTGACCCTAGAATACTCGTTTCATATCTAGTCAATCTTGCACCAGTCAAATATTAGGTTTTCGTCTTTGTAAGTAAAATCTCGATAAAGTGAAGAACCATTATAGTTAAAGGATATCCAATCACAATGCCCTCACACTGTGTAAGGCTCTGTCCAACCACTGCAACTGCACGCAAACAACCTGGTAAGGCACCTAAAAAAAAAAAATACAATTAATTAGATGTTTAGGCTTTTGTGTAATTTTAACTTTTAAATCATGCAGGTTAATGTACACAGATACACACTTCAGTAACAATGATGGAGAGATGTCCTGAAATGTAAAATGTTATTTAGAAAGTGTACATTGGATGTACCAGACATGCAACTCAAAACAGTAGGGACGAGAGTTGAGAGCTGAGCCATTTCACGGCCTTGCAGCCTCTAAAACAAACTATGACACAACTTATTGGATTAAATGGCACTTGTTATCATATGAACACTGCAAAGTAAATTGTGTATCAACAATACTTATAATCGGCATGCCACAGAACATGGTTAGAAAGCTTTGAATACACAAACTATGATATATGCAAGCAAGTAGATCAATTCAGTGGAGTAACAAGACGGTGATAGCATATTGGATCAACACAACATATGAAATTTTGATACATACCATGAAATGGTGAATGACAACTATATAAAGCTTTGACTTTTGTGCATATGTAGAAAGAAAAGGAGGTTGAACAACGTTCACATTGCAATATTGTTTCGCAGGGACAAAAGCAGGGCATCATGTTAGTTGTAGTCATTTGTAAACACTATTGCCAACACCTGTGAAAAAGTAACACATACCTATATAGAATAATAATACAGTGAAAATGAACACACATTTACAATATGTACACACACACATAAATGTATAATATGAATAGGCTAAAATAATATAAATACCACAAGCACTTTACCTTCATGTGCATATGGATGGAGTTTGGAACCTGTTTTTTGAAGTACAACAACCTACATTGAAATATAGCAAAGGACTAGGCAAATGCCAGGAGTGATCCAGGGAGAACAATACACAATATGACAATACATATTGTTAATTGTTAAATAGATTGATTAGGATAACACAAGAAAAATTAAGTTTTAATATATACATTTTTATAGGTATCTAGAAACCTTCTGGACAGCTAAGTTAAGGGCAAGGAATAATCCATTTGTGATTAGTGAGACATACATAGATGTAACGTACGAGTTTCCACTCTACCAGGGATTCCTGTCAAGCCTTCAGGATGTAGGATCTTCAAGACCTTCTCCTCTCAGGGAAAGAGTTGTAATCGGGGGCTAAGAGAACCACCACCAGACCTCGGGGCCTCCAGGTGATGCTTGGAGACAAGGGAATCAACACTCCCCTGCAGGTCATTCCACCTCTTCTGAATTGCCTCTTGTATGGATAGATTGTTAGATATCTATGGATAGATATTTAGCATTCATTCTGTTGATATTCTGTCCCACATTTGCATTTTCTGAGATATAGTAGTATTTTGTACTTGTGCTCCAAACAATTATAGCTCTACTCTAATAATTTCAACCACCATGACTGTCAATTCTCCCTCTGAAAAATGTGGGTTCCTCCTCTTTGCCATTGTGATAAAAAAATATACCTGTGGCCCTACAGTGATTTAAAAAATAATGAAAAAATGAAAAAGTGAAAAAAACAGAGGAGAAAAGCAAATGGCTGTTCATTGGCAAGGTTGTGCTCAGAATGATGGTCAGCAGTGGAATGGCAAAGGATAATGGTCTGAAATGGAATGTGTTCTTTAGCGTGTTTTGCAGGTGTTCACAATTGTCCACTATACATTAGGTGTGGGCTGCTAACATCCATCTAATAGTCACAGCCATAGTAAAATGCTGAACTGGTCCTGCAATGGACCCCCACCGTCATGGGACCGCGGCTGGTACACCGCCAGCTCAATTGTGTTAAATATCGTCAGCACAAGGCCGTCGCCACAACAGCAACCGAATGCAACTCAGCAGCACTGGAGTTGGCTGTGGGATACAGCTAGCGCAACAGAGTACACTCTGTTGATGTAGACAGTGGTTGAACAGACATAGATCTAAATACAGAGGTCAGAACACTCTCAGATTGATGGAGTACTTGGGACTACCGCCACAGTGGACTGGCGGTAATGCCATCAAGATCTAAATTAGGCCCATAGTGTTAAATGTGTTGCTGGCTCCACATCACTCCAGGCATTTCTTCCCTATGTTTAACTTAAATAGACTTACACTGTTAAAGAAGCAAACCCAGGTCCCGAAGAGCATAGAGGAAAGTCTCTAGCAGATTACAAATTTGTTCTGGGAACATCTCACAGTGTTGAGAGAGGAAGATGCAATCAGCCCTTCCAATGTCATAAAGCTCACACAGAGCCTCTCGCATAGGAAACAAGTCAGCATCATGCGCAACCAACCACCTACAGGGCCAATCCCATACACACCCCTCCAACAGCCGAACTGCTCTCCCTACTAACCCACCTGTTTTAGTGTACAATCTAATCCTTTATTCAGTGTGAAAGCAGTATTGTATAGTTGGAGACATAGACTCCCCCCATATGTCAAGACAGCAACCACACTCACATGAAGTTGTCACCCTCTATTCACTGCCAACACTTGGGCCCACATTTTTATACATTTCAGACAACCCAGCATAGCAAGTGAAGTTGATGTACTGCATTACTTAAAAGGAAGAGAGCTGAACTGTTTCATATTTTCAAATAAATGTTGTTGTCTGCTCTCTGTCTCAGCTGGCACACTTGTGGCTGTTTAGAACTAATGCAGACAACCTTGCTCCATATGCAACATACAGCTTACATGCAAAGAAAAAATAATGAGATATTTTACCTCATTACGAAAGAATAAGGCAGGTTCACCATTGTTAGAAATGGAGTCTTTGGTTGGCAGTCAAGTCCCTGTCCAAGCAAAGACCCTCACTCTAGTCAGGGTAAAAGAGAATCACGCTCAGCTAACCCCCGCTCACCCCCTTGGTAGCTTGGCGCAAGCAGGCAGGCTTAACTTCAGAGTGCTAGGTGTAAAGTATTTGTACCAACACACACAGTAATTCAATGAAAACACTACAAAATGACACAACACAGAAAATATTTATCTAAACAAAACAAGACCAAAACAACATAAATCCACCATACACAAGTCAAGTTATTAATTAAAATGCAAAAAGAGTCTTCATGTTCTTTTAAACACAACGCTAATGCTGTTTGCGTGAAAATGTACCTGGGTTGTGTCAAAATAACCTGCACGGGCAAGTGCGTATCGAAAAAGGTAAGCGGTGCGTCAATTTCTTACCGTATGTCATTTATCCTTCTCCGGTCCGTCCGGCATGCGTAATTTCTTTCTCCGCAGGATCCGGGAAAAACACCTCGGGTCCGGGCAGGGTTGCATTGTTTTTCCATACCCAGCGATGTTGCATCGCTGCAGCCTCCGTCAGCGATGCCGAGCATCATTTCTCCAGCCACTTGCGTCGGTTTCCCAGCTGCGCTGCAAGCGCTGCATTGATTTCAGCCGTGGAGCCGACGGCGCGTCGTTTCTTTAGCTGCTCTCGGAGGTTGCATCGAAAATTTCCCTGCATGGCGATCTGTGCGTGAATTTCCAAGCTGGTCCACCAGCTTCACCTGTCAAGGCCCCAGGAACTGGATAGGGCACCACTTGTCAGGGCAGGAGTCTCAGCAGAGGCTCCAGGTGCTGGCAGAGAGAAGTCTTTGCTGTCCCTGAGACTTCAACAACAGGAGGCAAGCTCAGGTTCAAGCCCTTGGAGAGTTCTTCACAAGCAGTAAGGCACACAAAGTCCAGTCTTTGTCCTCTTGCACAGGCAGAAGCAGCAACTGCAGGATAGCTCCACAAAGCACAGTCACAGGCAGGGCAGCACTTCTTCCTCAGCTATTCAGCTCTTCTCCAGGCAGAGGTTCCTCTTGGTTCCAGAAGTGTTTCTAAAGTCTGTGGTTTTGGGTGCCCTTCTTATACCCCTTTTGCCCTTTGAAGTAGGTTTACTTCAAAGAAAAGTCTCTCTTGTTTGTGAAATCCTGCCTTGCCCATGCCAGGCCCCAGACACACACCAGGGGGTTGGAGACTGCATTGTGTGAGGGCAGACACAGCACTTTCATGTGTGAGTGACCACTCCTCCCCTCCCTCCTAGCACAGATGGTTCATCAGAATATGCAGGCTACACCCCAGCTCCCTTTGCGTCACTTTCTAGAGAGAAGTGCAAACAGCCCCACTGTCAAACTGACCCAGACAGGGAATCCACAAGCAGGCAGAGTCACAACACGGTCTAAGCAAGAAAATGCTCACTTTCTAAAAGTGGCATTTTCAAACACACAACTATGCTAAAAGATGTATTTTTAAATTCTGAGCTCAGAGACCCCAAATTCCATATGTCTATCCACTCCCAAAGGGAGTCTACACCTATGAGAGAGATAGGCCTTGCAACAGTGAAAACCAAACGAACGAGTTACTTACCTTCGGTAACGACTTTTCTGGTGGATACATTAGCTACCTGTGGATTCCTCACCTGATGAATACTCCCATGGCGCCAGCATTCGACGGAAATCTTCTTACTAGTCTCTGCACGTCGACGAGGACGTCACTCTAGCCCACGCGACGCCGTCTGACGTCATACAGGCAATAAGAGGTCCTCGCCGACGTGCCGATGACAGTACCAACATTTTTTACGTGCATGAGAATAATAATAACCCAATGCAATGAAAGAGCAAAGCAACATCTCTTAATATTGTAAATCACACAACATTACAATAAAATAGCTGTAGATTTAATATAACCTTCTTTTTTTTTTTTTTTTTTTTAAACAAATAAATATATTTATACATACGAATCATGTATATACCCAATATATATATAGATTTATATATAAATATACAAATATATACAAATATCATACATGCAAAATGTATTGCAACTTTGAAGACCAAAAGGAGCCCACTCAAGGATTGCTTGGAGAGACCAAAAAGGCAACGGGGAGGCGGGTGGGACCGTGAGGAATCCACAGGTAGCTAATGTATCCACCAGAAAAGTCGTTACCGAAGGTAAGTAACTCGTTCTTCTGATGGATACAACTACCTGTGGATTCCTCACCTGATGAATAGAGTCCCAAAGCAGTACCACGCCCGGCGGTGGGTGCCTAAATGGTCAAACCAAGAAATCCTGCAGCACTGACCGTGCAAAATGACCGTCCCTTCTGACCTCAGAGTCCAAACAGTAATGTTTCACAAAAGTGTGAAGGGACGACCAAGTTGCGGCCTTGCAGATGTCGACCACAGGAACACCCCTGGCCAAGGCCGAAGAGGCCGACTTAGCTCTGGTGGAGTGAGCTCTCATGCCCTCAGGCGGATCCTTCTTTGCCAAAGAGTAACAGATTTTAATGCAAAGAACAACCCACCTGGAGAGTGTTCTCTTGTGGACTGCCTTTCCTCTCCTCTTGCCCACGTATCCGACAAACAGCTGATCCTCCAGCCTGACATCCTTCATTCTGTCGATATAGAAGATCAACGCCCTTTTTGGGTCCAGGCGATGTAGTCTTTCTTCCTCCTTTGAAGGATGAGGCGGAGGATAAAACGTGGACAAAGTGATTGTCTGAGCCAAATGGAAGGGTGAAACAACCTTCGGAAGGAAAGCAGCCTTGGTCCTCAACACCACCTTATCCCCATAAAACGTTATATAAGGGGGTTTAACCGATAAGGCCTGCAACTCACTCACTCTCCTTGCAGATGTTATAGCTACCAGGAATACTGTTTTAATAACCAAATACCTTAAGGGGCAAGAATGCATAGGCTCAAAAGGGGACCCCATAAGGAAAGTCAGGACCAAGGACAAATCCCATTGAGGCATAACGAATGGTTTTTGAGGATATTGATTCAGAAGACCTTTCAAGAATCTGAGAACAATAGGGGATTTAAATAACGATGGTTGGTCTGGAAGACAAATGAAGGCTGACAAGGCCGACAAATAACCCTTAATGGTAGCCACTGCACAATCTTTCTGCGCTAGAGACAGTGCAAAAGACAAAACATGTGACAGATGAGCATGTAAGGGATCAATCTGTCTCTCTCCACACCACATAACAAATTTAGACCACCTATTAGCGTAGATAGATTTAGTGGAGTGTCGCCTGGCCGCTAAGATAACATCCACTACATCAGGCGGGAGAGAGAAGGAACTCAGGTTGCCCCGTTCAATCTCCAAGCATGTAGGTGCAGACTCTGGAGGTTGGGGTGTAAAACCTGCCCCTGCGACTGCGAGAGGAGGTCTGCCCTGAGAGGGAGACGGAGCGGAGGGCACAGTGAGAGTTGGAGAAGGTCGGAGTACCATACCCTCCTTGGCCAATCCGGAGCTATTAAGATGACTTGGGCCCGGTCTTGGCGAATTTTCCTCAACACTCGAGGAATCAAGGGTATGGGGGGAAACGCGTAAAGCAACTGGTCGCACCAGGGTATCTGAAACGCGTCCCCCAACGCTCCCTGCATCGGATACTGGAGGCTGCAGAATAACGGGCAATGCGCGTTCTCCCGAGTGGCAAACAGATCTATCCGAGGAAACCCCCACATCTGGAAGATTAAACAGACTTGATCTGGATGGAGACGCCACTCGTGGTCTGCCGAGAATTGGCGACTGAGACTGTCCGCACGTACATTCAAGACCCCGGCCAGATGATTTGCCACTAAGCAAATCTGATGGTCCTTTGCCCAGGACCATAGTCGAAGAGCTTCTCTGCAGAGAAGGTACGACCCTACTCCTCCCTGTTTGTTTATGTACCACATCGTGGTAGTATTGTCCGTCAGGACCTGTACCGACTGACCACGAAGGGATGGGAGGAAGGCCTTGAGAGCCAGACGTACAGCCCGTAACTCCAACAGATTGATATGAAACACCTGTTCCTCTGGAGACCAAAGCCCTTTGATCTCCAGATCCCCCAGATGAGCTCCCCATCCTAGGGTGGAAGCATCCGTTATGACCGTGGCCACTGGTGGCGACTGCGCGAACGGCTTTCCCTGTGAAAGATTGTTGCCCGCAATCCACCACTTCAATTCCACAGCAGCATCTCTGGAGATCTTGACAGTACCTTCTAAATCTCCCTTGTGTTGAGACCACTGCCTTCGGAGGCACCACTGAAGAGCCCTCATGTGCCAGCGAGCATGCGTGACCAACAGAATGCAGGAGGCGAACAGACCGAGCAGACGAAGGACCTTGAGGACTGGAACTACCGCTCCATTTCGAAACATTGGAACCAATTCCTGAATATCTTGAATCCGCTGAGGCGGAGGAAAGTCTCGACTCAATGTTGTATCCAGTACTGCCCCTATGAACAGGAGGCGCTGAGAGGGCTCCAGGTGAGATTTGGGCACGTTCACCGAAAAGCCCAGGTCGAACAACAACTGGGTTGTTGACTGCAGATGATGCGACACAAGCTCCGGGGACTTGGCTTTGATCAACCAGTCGTCCAAGTAAGGGAATACTGCTATCCCCTTCCTTCTGAGCTCCGCCGCAACCACTGACATCACCTTTGTGAAGACTCGAGGTGCTGAAGTAAGACCAAACGGGAGGACCGCAAACTGATAGTGCTGCGACCCTACCACAAACCGGAGATACTTCCTGTGCGACTTGAGTATCGGGATATGAAAGTAAGCATCCTGCAAGTCGACAGACACCATCCAATCTTCCTTGTTCAACGCCAAAAGCACCTGTGCTAGGGTCAGCATCTTGAACTTTTCCTGTTTGAGGAACCAATTCAAGATCCTCAGATCCAGGATTGGTCTCAACTGACCATCCTTTTTGGGAATCAGGAAGTATCTTGAGTAACAACCTCGACCCTTTTCCTGCTCTGGGACCAACTCTACCGCGCCCTTTGAAAGGAGGACTTGAACCTCCTGTTCTAGCAACAAGAGGTGTTCTTCTGAACAATAAGATGGGCGGGGCGGGATGAGGGGCGGGAACTCCCGAAAGGGAAGGGCGTAGCCTTTTCCCACAATGCCGAGAACCCAAGTGTCCGTTGTGATAGACTTCCACTTGTGGAGAAAATGCTGTAATCTTCCCCCTACAGGAGAGGAGTGAGTGGGAAACGGTGGAAGCCTAAGGCTGCTTCCCCTGCTGCACCCCTCCAGAGGACGAGGAAGAGGCAGAGTGCTGTTGAGAGGCTCCTCTGGTACGGACCCCACCCCTCCCCCTCCCTCTAAATGACCTATAGGGGAGGGAAGAGGCGGGTTGCTGGAACCTCCCCCGAAAGGAAGAGGAATAAGAGCCACGCCCAAATCCCCGAAACCTCCTGAAAATTCTAGAAGAGGCAGAGGAAGAAGGAGCTTGCAGTCCTAACGATTTGGCTGTGGCTCTGCTCTCCTTAAATCGTTCCAAGGCCGAATCTGCCTTGGCTCCAAACAGTCTGTCCCCATCAAACGGGAGGTCCAGCAGGGTCGACTGCACATCCGCAGAGAACCCTGAGTTTCGGAGCCAGGCCTGTCTTCTTGCCACCACAGCCGTGCCCATCGCCCTGGCCACCGAGTCGGTCGTGTCCAGCCCAGACTGGATAATCTGGGTCGCGGCGGCCTGGGCGTCCGAGACCACATCCAAGAGACCCTGGGGAAGCTCCGTAAATGAAGACGAAATATCATCCATCAGAGCATGGATGTACCTCCCCAGAATGCACGTTGCGTTGGTGGCCTTCAACGCCAAACTGCATGACGAAAATATTTTCTTGGACTGCGCATCCAGTTTCTTGGAGTCTCTGTCTCCAGGCACCGTCGGGAAGGAACCAGGCGCTGACTTTGAGGAACAGGAGGCTTGCACCACCAAGCTCTCCGGCGTAGGGTGTCTAGAGAGAAAGCCAGGGTCAGATGGTGCAGCTCGATACCTCCTGGCCACAGCCCTATGAACGGCCGAGGAAGACACCGGCTTCTTCCACACCTCCAACACCGGATCCAGCAAAGCCTCATTAAATGGCAAGAGAGGCTCAGCTGCAGCAGAGGCCGGATGCAATACCTCTGTCAGCAAATTCTGCTTCGCCTCTGCCACCGGCAAAGGCAGGTCCAAAAAGCTCGCTGCCTTCCTCACCACAGCATGAAAGGAAGCAGCCTCCTCCGTATATTCCCCTGGAGATGAAAGGTCCCACTCAGGGGAAGTGTCCAGCCCACTGGCTGTATCCAGACCATGCAGTCCGTCTCCAGAGTCCTCAATCTCTCCCTCCTCTAGGACTCGCTGGTACTCTTGCTCTTCTAAAAGACGGAGAGCACGCCTCCTCGAATGAAGTCTCTCCTCGATACGCAGAGTCGACATGGCCTCCGCCGACGTCGAAGAACGACGCCGATCTCCAGAAGCATCTGACGCCGCGTCCGGCGCCACAGGCAGCTTCGGCGCCGAGGCAGGAGCCGGAGGACGAGGTCTTGGAGCCGATGGACCAACCGGAGTCACAGGGCAAAATCCTGACTTCGACGGAGGGGCAACCTCCGGGGCCGAAACATCCGAAGCCACCGGAGCGGCCACCAACGCCGGCACCGGCGCCGAGCCCACATTCCCAAAAGGGAGAAAGGGCATAAAGGGTGCCGGCCGAAGAGGCGCAGGATCACCCAACGAAAAGGCCAAGGGCCCCGAAGGACCAGCCGGAGCAGCTCCTGGAGCCATCTGCTGAAAGATGGTATACATCGCATTAAGAAACGCGGTACTATCGGCTCCAGGAGTGGGAAAAGCCGGATACTGGGGTGCCTGGATCGAGGGCGACCCCGACGCCGGCCTCGACGTCTGCGACGCCGGAGAAAACACAAGAGGCTGCACCACCTCAATCACTGACGCCTGACCAGGCGAAGTCGGTGACGCCGGAGAGGGCAACGGCGTCGATGGATGCGGCGTGACCGTGGGGCTGACCTCCCAAGTCCTCCGACGCCGAGCCGAAGGTGACCTCGAACGAGACTCCTTGCTGGAGTGACGTCGTGAGTCTCTACGGCGCCGGGAGTCTCGATGACGCCGGTGAGACCTTGGCGAAGAAGACTTCTTATGATGTTTCTCCTTCTTCTTTGACTTTGCCATGAATAACTTGGCCTCACGCTCTTTGAGGGCCTTCGGATTCATGTGTTGACATGAATCGCAAGTCGAGACGTCGTGGTCGGAGCTCAAACACCATAGACAGTCGGAGTGAGGATCTGTAACTGACATCTTGCCCCCACACTCTCGACAGGGCTTGAAACCCGACTTCCTCTGAGACATTATTACTGCAGAGAAGACTACGCAGCAGACAATACACTGTAACCACGAAGGTAACAGTAGCTCCCTCGAAGATAACCGTTTCGAATGCACGGAAAAAAGGGAACTGTCATCGGCACGTCGGCGAGGACCTCTTATTGCCTGTATGACGTCAGACGGCGTCGCATGGGCTAGAGTGACGTCCTCGTCGACGTGCAGAGACTAGTAAGAAGATTTCCGTCGAATGCTGGCGCCATGGGAGTATTCATCAGGTGAGGAATCCACAGGTAGTTGTATCCATCAGAATTGGCAGTATTTCACTGTCAGGACTATAAAACACATTAGTATATGTCCTACCATAACCATACACTGCACCCTGCCCATGGGACTACCAGGGGCCTATCTCAGGGGTGTCTTACATGTAAGAAAAGTGATGGTTTAGGCCTGGCAAGTGGGTACACTTGCCAAATCGAATTGGCAGGTTGAAACTGCACAGACAGACACTGCAGTGGCAGGTCTGAGACATGATTACAGGGCTACTCATGTGGGTGGCAAAACCAGTGCTGCAGGCCCACAAGTGGCATTTGATTTACAGGCCCTGGGCACCTCTAGTGCACTTTACTAGGGACTTACTAGTAAATCAAATATGCCAATCATGGATAAACCAATCAACAATACAATTTAAACACAGAGCATAGGTCAGAAAAAATGGGAGTCAGGAAGCAAAAAGATTGGGGATGAACCTGCATAAGGGAAAAATTCCAATATGCCCATTATTGAGCATCGGGAGATTGAGTTGTGTATCTCACTTATAATAAGCAATATCCATTGATACCCCTCCATTTACCTCATCCAACCACAAGTTCGGCCCCGCACTCCATCCTATTCATAGGCTCTTCAAATATCTTTGACCATTTCCCAGGTTATTCCAAGTTCTGGTGAGACCCTTGTGTTTGACACAGGGTCGAAATGCTGTCAACACCATCTAAAGACAGACCTAACATCTTAACAACACACCAGGCATTCCCCTGACATTCTTATTTGTACATAAAACTATTGACTTTCTTTTGACATATAAAAAAATATTGTTTGATTCACATTTATTCACTTATTTTTCTTGTTTGGTTATGGTTTTTCTGACTTAGAGTTTTGTTTAGTAACTCCTTCACCATTTACTTGACTGTAGTTATTTATTTGTGGTTTAAAATTTTGATTTTATTTTTGGAAATAAATACAATTTGGTCGAATTGAATTAATGCTGGTTGATTGTTCAAATTATTCATGTTGAGATTTACTTGAAACAGAACATTGCTGTCAAACTAAGAAATTTGTAATCTTGATTGATTCAATACAGGCTTTTCCTGACTTATCATAATGTATCTGTAACTGAGTTCCATGTGAATGCCTGATACAAGTTTAAACTTGGTAACCATGTTCACATGGACATTTTGGTCTCTCTTGTTTCTTTAAATTATTACGTTGGAGGGAAGCATTGTGTGCAATAGTTGCACCTTTGTTGCCCATAGCGACCTATGTGTAGTAGTGGCATGTGGGAATATCAGCTATGCATGGAACAGGACAAGATCACACTCCAGGTCACTTTGGGTGAAGGCTGAGGACACTGCCGAGGAAGGCAACTGGACTAAACATGCCAGCCAGCCTACAATGAGCACCCCCTGGACAAGCTTAGTACTATTTTTAGGGCCCCAGAAACAGGCTATCCCACCCTCAAGGTCTGAGCCAGATCATATGCAATTGCAGAGGCACCAGAAGAGTGGGGCCTGCAGCTGCACCCACATTTACTCTTCTATAATAGAGTGGCGTAATCGAATAGTAGCACCCAACGGGAAGACATGCCCTAGACACCACTGAGCCTTTTGTGTCACCCCATCCTTGCAATATAGGTTTGTCACTATGGGGATCATTCTGACCCTGGCGGTCTTGGACCGCCAGGGCAAGAATGACGGAAGCACCGCCAACAGGTTGGCGGTGCTTCATTCCCTATTCCGGCCGCGGCGGTAAAGCCGCGGTCGCACCGCCGGAGCCGGCGGTGTCCCGCTAATTTTCCCCCGGCGGTGATAATCCGCCAGGGCAGCGCTGCTGGGGATTATGACCCCCTTACCGCCAGCCTGTTTCTGGCGGTTTACACCGCCAGGAAGAGGCTGGCGGTAAGGGATGTCCTGGGGCCCCTGTGGGCCCCCGCACAGCCCATGCCATTGGCATGGGCAGTGCAGGGGCCCCCTAACAGGGCCCCGGCCTGCTTTTCACTGTCTGCATGGCAGACAGTGAAAAGCGCGACGGGTGCAACTGCACCCGTCGCACGGCAGCAACACCGCCGGCTCCTGTGTTGCGGCCTCATTCCAGCTGGGCCGGCGGGAATGTTGGAATGGGGGCCGCGTTATTGCGGCCGCATGGCGGGCGCTTGGCGGTTCCCGCCTGGCGGGCGGTGGTGGCCGCCCGCCAAGGTTAGAATCACCCCCTATGGCTGCATTGATGAAGCTGCTTTCTTTTAAACAGATGCTCTTTATTGGCCTTGTTTTAGATGGGGTGATGGTCATGGCCCACCAAGAAGTGCAGACTGATGAGAATCTGGGGATGTACTGCCTTCTGTCCTTCTCAACAATAGCTATTTCATTTTTTTGAAAATCCAGCCCTCCCCTTCTTTTGTGTTTTTAAGCATCACTGTGTATTTTCCTTTTGGCTCCTTCAAACTACTCCAGTGAGTAATCCTTCTCAACTAGTGTGAGGTTCTGCCCTTCAACCTGCAATCCCTGCATTAGAGGACAAGATCTAAGTGGTTCAAATGTCAAATCCAGTGAAATGCTTGCTGTCAAGCCAGGACTTCAGTTCTGAGACAGCATCTCAGTTGGGGGATTGATATTTCTTTTATGTTGGATTTGTTAGACTTTTGACTTCATTTTTTCATTTTCTTCAGTAGACAATGTACATGGACTCTGATGTACCTGTCATGATTTTTGCATTAGTGACACCACCTTTCCCTACTGAGTTGACTCTTCTTCTCTGGACGCAGACATCATTTTGTTTTGCAATTCATTATTGAAGGATCAAAATAAAACATTACAAAAAAGGGGAGGGAACAAGGAATTCCAAAAGGCAGTAATGAAACCATTATACATCATCAACGAATGCAGTTCGAAATATAGCAATAAAGCAAGACACATGCCACTCGTCAATTCTAGAGTCCCCAAAATAGACAGCCTTAAGAAACAGGGATAAGTAATAGTGAGAAGGACATACCTATCCATATTTGCATGCAATTCAACCATAAGGACATTAAAACAAAGGTCATAAAGGAAATGAGTTTACAACAAAAGGACATTGAGAGAAAAAAAGTAAAGGAAATATGCCAGGGGTCCAGACTCAAATCGACATTTGAGGGGGAAAAAACCTGGGTGAGGAGAGAGAAGGGATTGGGGAGCAGGAGTTGAGGGAAAAAGAAAGAGAAGAGAAAGATGAGGAGCAAGGAGAGAGAAAGAGAGGTGAAGGGGATGAATAATAGAATCACACATCTGTGGAGGGGGATTAAGACCAGGTGGTTCTGTACGGCTGGTGACATTGGGGTATGATGTAATGCAACAGCCAATCAAACTGATAGGGATAGGTGCACACAGAGCCAAGGGCTAACAGGTAACGTCGTGGAGGAAGGATGCCAAGGTGTGGAGAAAGGCCTCAGTTCTGTCATGGAGGTTGTAGATGGCTTGCTTGTAGGAGGACATTTACTAAGTTGCAGAGAACCACTAGCCATAGGAAGGGGGTGTGGGAGAGCACCAACAGGGGAGAATTCATATCTTAGCTGTAGCGAACTCTGCATGCAAGAGATAGCCCTTTAGGTAGGAAAGGTCTGAGGAATCCACTCCCCAAAAAGTCGCATTGAGGGGCAGTCACAGAGGACATGTAATAGGTCATAGCAGTTCGAGTGGGGCAGTAGGCTTGTAGCTCTCAGTTTCAAGAGGGTGCAGTGCCAGTCATACAGTGATTTAAAAAGACTACATTTTAAGGGTGCCTCAAGTGCCTCCAGGAGTTTGGCCCAGTCCTCCATCTCATAGTCCATCTGCAGCCTAGCTTGCCATATGGTGCAGATGCCCGATGAGTGCCACATCTCCCAGTCCAACGTAGGACCGACATTATTCCTTAGTGGCGTGTGGAGAAGGGGGTCCACCCAAAGGGGGCAGTGGGCTCTCTGCCAAAACTTCAGCATGGCCTGCAGCATCGGTTTGCCAGTTCCTGGGGTAGGTGGGTATAGTGCCTGCAGACAATCCAGTAGTGTATGCTCCACCAGCACCCACAGTGGCAGGTCTGGAGTCCCGGGAAGCATATTGCAAGCTGTATGAGATTCAGGGCTACAGCATAGTGCTCAGCTAAAGGGAGACCCAGGTCCCTACAAGAATGATGGGGCAAAAGTTTGAGGCTGGCCAAACGTGGGTGGAGGTCCCCAAGACGAAACACTGTATGCTCTTGTCCACAGAACGTAGTGAGGATAGAGGGATCAGCAAGGGTAACATGCCAAGGATGTTGGTATACCGTGGTAGTGTCACCATTCTCACTGCCTGTACCCTCCCCCATAATGTAAGTCTGAGGTGGGACCGAATTCCCTTTCTTGAAAGGCAGCAGGGGATCAAGGTTGTCTGCCATTATGCTGTCCAACCCTCTTTTGATATAGACCCTCCCAGATACTTGAGTCGCAAGGGTTTCCATTGGAAGGGGTAGTCGGATACCATCGCACAGGTGGTTACGCGCAACACGGGTAGTGCACAAGCATCATTTTGGCTATCTCATCCCTCTCCAAAAGTAGAGGGAATATTTTAACACACACCAGAAGCTGGACCAATGTTTTTTTTTTTTTTTTTATGAATTTAAGACAATATTTGTGTTAATTGATGCATTGAGACTGTGATAAGAGCATGCCTGGAGACAAGTGAGCGTATGTGTGTGACATATAATGCAATACGCAACAGGCTGCTACACACTAGTTTGGGGATGTACTCCCCTTTGTGATTGAGAAATCAAAAGTGCAAGTTGAGAATGCAAAAAATGTGCTAAATTATTGCTTATGTATATGTGTGCCTGTGTGTGCCTGGCTAAATGTGTCTGTGTGAGCCCACTACATGGTAGCCCTACTTGCTGTTACCTCTAAAAAAGACATCATATTTGTTTTACAGTTTGCTTACAGTTGATACCAGGAGAATTATGCAAATTGTCCATACAAGCATGGTGTATGTGGTTGGTTGATGGTAAAGTGAGCTTGACTTGCTAATTATGAGTGTGGTGAAGTCCATAACTATTGGTTCGCCTTTCCTCTTGCATTATCAGATGTGTTGAATGTAATGAGGCGTAGTACCTATATGTGATCTATAGTTTTGCATGCTTAATGTTGTGTGTATATATATGTGTATGTATTTCTCTGCCTTTTGCTATTATTTTAAATCAAGATATAAATAAATATTAAAAACAATTTCAATACATTTTTGTAAATGTGCTTTCAATACAAATATTTTCATACTTTTCATATTGCATTCATTTGTGCTAGTAGTGCTGTACCCTGCCTTCAGGTGCCTTCTAGTACCAAGGTGTGGTATGTGACAACCCAAGGCTTGCAGGAATAAATTTGAGCCTGTTTGGACAGTATTTCAAAGTAGTTCCGGGAGTAAGTAACGATGTAACATTGGTGAACAGCACTGTTTTGTAGATGAATGTTTGTAGTTGCATGGGGCACCCTGTGCCCTTCCTTTTTCCCTTTACCTTTTAGCAGTAGATATTGTCCCTTTTCCACCTGCTCTCTGTTGTCTCTCTCATATTTTCACCTAAAAGGTAGACCTATGAATGTCGAGTTCTCTGCAATCGTGATAGAGAATGCTGCAAATTACACAGTATAGGTGTGGACAGAGATCCCTACACTGGCCTGAATGAATAGCATTTGTTCAAATAGGTCTCTGAGCATTTTGAACCTGCCTCATTGGCATTTCCTCTTTTAAAGGAAGAAATAAACATGTGAGCAAACAAGCCTGAAGATTTCTATTTGTATGACAGGTAAGGCAATCACACAAGAAGCCTAGATAAGAGTAAATAATCTTAAAAAATGAATATTGAACAAATGTTAAACATTTGAAGATAGTTCTGAGTATAAATGTCATGCATAATACATTGTCATACATTGTAGTATTGCAGAAATGTTTTTCATACGAAATTAGGCATTCATAAGCGAATATTACCTTTCTAGATTGAGCAGCATTTCATATTTAAGTAAAATGCTATGAACACATGTGAAAAGGGCTAGCACTTTTCAGCATTAATACAATGTAGTTTTTTCACTACGAAAACTAGGCAAAGTATTGTTATCTATTGATGTGTATACGTGGGTGTAAATTCACCAATGACAGAGTTAGCAGAATTTCGGCCACAAGTTTTGTCTCACATGCCAAAAGTAAGTTGCTGAGCGAGAACTGACATCCCCTAGCATGATTTTTTGGGCATCAGGAGGGCACCGGTGTTAGCGCATCTGACCTTAATAGGTAAACCTACAAGGGGACGCGAATAGGTCGATGAACCTTTTGACTCACAATTAAGATGTTCCTACCATAAATCCAGTACATGCAGATCAATAATCAATAATAATCAATATCATAAACAATCAATTATAATCAATAGCATTAATAATCAATGTAGTCAATAATTGTCACACACCATGGCCTTTCAGTCATGAATAACCACACCTTTAGTAAAAGTTGGAATATTCATTTCCCTTTATTAACAATGCTGTCACGTAAAATAATCTCAAAATCAAAAGATACACATACAGAATCAACACTGACTGTCCAAACCTGTGAAAGAAATGTAATCTTATCAAAGCTTGAAC
This sequence comes from Pleurodeles waltl, assembly GCF_031143425.1. NCBI lineage: Eukaryota > Metazoa > Chordata > Amphibia > Caudata > Salamandridae > Pleurodeles > Pleurodeles waltl. The sequence goes on from NC_090448.1 coordinate 1,072,400,596, forward strand.
TACTACACATTCTAACGTTACAGTGCAAATTAATAACAAGAATAATTGCGCAAACAAGATCACATACATTTAGATTCAACAAAGTAATACATTAATGTTATTCCCTAAAGCAAATTCTCATTAGTGAGGATCCTTATCTAACATCAGATTAGCATCAGCATGTTGGGCTTCATGCAAAACAATTTAGCAAACACAAATTTGGAAAACATCCAACTATGGCTCTATCAAACAGTGCGGTTGGTACCTACAATGAAAAAGGAAATAGGCATAAAAAACACATGGGTGCAAAAATACCTCTCCTCAATTGGATCGTCAAGCTAAGATAGTCTTCGTCATCAGGGCATCAGTCTGGTCAGCAAGGCATCAGGATTCAGCATCAAAGAACAGAAAAAACAAAGTATTTAAGCATTAAAGTTAAGTATGTCTCTCGTCAAGAAGCACAAGAAAATATTGGCCTTTCGGCCAGCAAGAAAATAGCCAATGGACTCTCTTCCTCAGTGCAGTCTGGTTAAGTTAAATTTCCCAAAACTAATTCCAAGTCCCTATTGGTCAAGGGATCGAATGTTCACACTTTGTCCAATAAAACTAAAACTTCAAATCTATGCATTCTACCTCCGTTCACATGTTGTGGATTGGTTTCTCCAGCTTGTCAGTATAACAATATTGTTGCAGCTTATACTCCAGTCAGTGTCTCTATTGTTCTTCTCAAGAGAAAGTCAGTCTTACACACATTACATTCATAATGTTACATTTAGCAAGAACAGCATCTTCTATCAAGTGGTTCTCATGAGAAAAGACTTTTAGCTATGAGCAGATTTAAACAGTACAGTGGAAAATCACAGTTTAATTCTCTAAGACAGATATTTTATTAAACATAAAGAAATACAGCTTGACATGAGGCCGTGCAACTAGGCCAAGACCTCTGCTAATTTAAGGCCTACATTTAATAAAGCTAATACATAATGCAGAACCCTTAATATGGCATACTACTACATTAATCAAACATATGCTCAACATTTCATATTAATAAGCCATCAATAAGTATACTCCGTGAACATTGACGGCCACTCATCGGAATCACATTTTCAAATGCGTGCATTATTTTTCTACGTTATTACATTATCTACACAAATCCATTACTCATAGTACAAGAACACTCATTTATATTTTTTGTTGTTAAAACACCTGCACTAGCACCGGCGAGATTTTCTCACTGTGAATTGCTATGCGTGGTCATGAACGGTTGTGGTGAGAAAGCTGCAGCTTGAGTAGAAAATCTACTCGAGCAGCAGCAAAATCAACTCGAGCAGCAGTATTCTCTGCAGCACCATGTGGTGCCGTTTGCGCTGATTTTTTAATGTGGAATACTCTACCAGCACTAAAAATCAGCACGAAGACCGCGACTGCTGATTTCCACCCATTTGCAGAAGTCCACACAATCATGCAGAATTGTCATGCTATTCCATGGAATTCCGTGAAATCCCGGCAAGTTCCACTTCCCCCTATTGATTTGTTGCTAAAACATAAAATTAATATCTCCAGACACAATCTAGAGAAGTTCAGACGCTGACGTGAACAACAGTTTAAAGTTTACCCCATTGGCTGATTTAACTGCTTACATGAACGCACCTTTTGGTTGGGAAGTGTAAGTGATAAAGCTATGAATTTTCATGACTCAGTCCATGTTGCAAAATATTGTAAACTACTGAATTTAAAAAATGATGTTTAGCATGATTAAGCTATTTAAATTTTTACAGAGTTGATTGAAAAATGAGGCCTAAGGGAAAACACGGACAATTAAAAATGCAAAATGGAATGACAATCTGAACTCCTTACAAACAGTTCGGGCTTTTCAGAGGGGTCTTTATTGACCCGCAAATGATTTAGAAGCCCATTGGAAATGGAAGGGGTTTCTTATTGATTTCCCTTTTTGGACGATGGAGAAACTGATAAACAGAACATGCATTCTAATGAAATTAAGAAAACCTGGGCCCAAATGTCTACGCCACTGTTACAGATGGCATTAATTTGCTTTCAATAGGGTAATTATTTTGATTATTGTTTTTTATTTAAATATGAATGCATGTGTAAACACCCAAACCAATGGTATACTAATTGAGTACGTAAAACATACGGTTACAGCTAACCTTATTATTTCGTATTTCACAATGGTATTTTAGCGATACATAAGTGTTCTAGAGACATTACAGCAAACTAAACAAGTCCTGCCAAAGCCAATACGTCATACCTTTGGGACCTATTGTCTTGCCAATGGTATATAGCCATGTTGCACGCATCCTCAGTGTCTAAATAATAGAAAACGTCTGTGACGCCTGCATGTCACAGTCAAATCCATTAACTGTTAGTCCTCTTATGGATCTGTGCTTGTGCACTTTGAATGGCCTATATCAAAAGTAAATGTCTTTATGTCTCTTGCCACTTAATAACTCTAAATCAGAGTATGCCACAAGGCTGTAAAGACCCTCCAGTGAAAGAAAAAAACCAGTACAGCCCGAGATATTGGCATTAAAGGGGCCTTGGATGCCCTAATCGATCTACAGGATTCACCTGTGGGTTGATTCACCAAAATTGCAGGGGTTGTCGAAGTGACCCTTTGACTTTAATGACATCACAGGAAGTGACATCATATGACCCTTGACCCAGATTTATTTCTAGAGGTTCATATCACAGGACTCTAACATAACAGTCATACTATCTTACATTTATTCTTATTCAGTCTTACTCACTTTTGTTTGCACTTAATCTCCACCATACTTACACATGCTTACAGACATGCAAGCCCAGGTTTAATAAAGCTCTGTGATGCAAACCCACGCAAAATATTAGGGTGGGAGTTACTATCCAATGTAAACCCTAATTTCTTTTGGACAGTATCCAAAAGTAACATAAAATTGTGATGTGCACAACTTTGGGGTATTTTGCATCAAGGGGGCATTCCAGGAGTGGTGCTTTGGACGTTCCAATACAAACACCCACGGGTTTTGATCCAAATACCTTTCTACAAACATTGGTAGAGAGGAATTTGCGCCACATTCTTACAACTCCTCAAGGCAGGCAGAACAAGGCTGAAATGTCTTAATTTCTACTACTTTTTTCAACTTTACATGTGTATTGCATTGTATAGCACACATACATTTTTGAAAAGCTTTAATGTATAGTTGTTGCACTGGAGGGTATCCCTCTCAGTATAAAACCTATGCTTCAGTGAACTCACAGACGCTTGCACTATGGAGCAAGGGTGTGTGCATTGTCATTTGGCTGCCAAAATGCATCAGTGCACATAGAGAGAAACAGTGCACCATATCTTAGGAGATATTGTGCATTTTTCTTTCTCCCTTTATTGCAAGCCAGAGCAGCATCTTTAGGGTAGTGTCACCTTGCATCAAAGCGTGGTATTTCTGGACCAGAAGCTCTCAAAATCTCATTCACTAGTTGTCACTGACTCACTTACTTTCACTCACATACAAATGCTTAGACACACGGACACATGCTCACACATACATACCCTCTTATCATAAACACTTTTTCACCCACAAGCATGCATGCAATATACATTTAAAAAACATTTAACTTACCAGTTCCAGATAAGTGTGCTCCAATTTTATTACAATAATTGTAAATATTAGGATTGTATTCACAGTTGCGTCCCTGGTGACCCTTAAATGACATCAATGAAGGTCCATGGACTTTCTGTCCATCAAGCCCCCAAATATCCTAAGATAAGAACCACAGAACTAGTTCAGTGCTCCAAACCCTGACTGCGAATCACCAAGATCCTCATCAATGCTGCTAATAGGTTCCATGTACTTGGTGTTTAATCTCCGCATAGCCTCACATCATGATAAAGACCCAAAGGAGACTATCTCATCCTGGTAACCAACAGCACAACTTAAGAAAATAAATCCAAGTGGTTATCAGGAAACCTTTTTTGGGGGGGCATTCTTAAGATTTTGGTATGTGTTGCTTCCATGACATCAAAACCCCTCCATAGATATCACTGCAAACTTCTAAAGACTGTTGTCTTGTGAGTGTGACTTTGTGGTAGATAGTCTGTCACCTCTTGCTACTTTGTGTCTCTCTGTAATAATTCTGGTCCATTGTTTGTCAGTTAAGTGGAGAACAGTAGTTGACCCAGACAAGGTACAGAGGAAAATACTACTTATTGCACTGGGACTTAGGTGCTCCTGAGACTTCAATAAGTCTACCTTGCCTCATATAGCCACACCCAGTCAGTAAAAAATAGTTTCCATCTTAGTTATGGATTCCTTGTTGCTTCACAACTGGACGTTCACCGTCGTACACAAGGCAGTTACTTTCCCACAGCAAAAGGGTCCAGTTACCTTTTTCCAGGCATAGTGGTACCACCTGATTCCCATAGCCAGCAATATGACCTTTCCATCCTCTTCTCCACCAAACCTTTTCAGTTTCCTGCTCATTGTGGTTCTCTCTTGTCACTTCGAAGCAAGACCAGCAAACATAAGCAAGGGATAAGGAGCCCAGCATTGGAGCTTTGGAAGAGGACTGTGACCCAGAGATTAATCCAGGATTGGTATTGCAGCATTCCTCTCTACAGTAACTATATGTATCTTGGATAACTCTGACCTAGTCCATCCCTGCTGGTCCTACTCCTGGCTAACACCAGTCTCACTTTGGACACTTCAAAACTTTGTAAAGCGATTTGTTACAATTTGTTACAATCATGACTTGCATCACTGCAGATCTTTCTCCTCTCCATGATTATGTTTGCCGTCTGTCTTGGCTGCCATATCCAGCATAGGAGGTGGCCTGCTGGGCCAGCTCTCACCCAAGAATTCTATAATGGACTTGCGGATTAAAGTACAGAATCAGATTAATGTAAACTGTGAGCTTCATCTCACACTCTTCCTCTCACAAGACTATTGACTTTTGGTCCAACACACAATAAAAGCACCATTATCACCTGTGCAAGAGATAAAAAAGCTTCTAGGATAGACCTTAAGAACTTTACAAACAGGGACTCTTGTGTGGTGTAACTGTGCTCCCCATTTGGTAATGCACTTTGGCAACTCAATCAGGGGTATATAGCACTCTACAAATGCCATTAAATATTACGTTGTTCATCTCAATTTCGTTATACCAATCACAGAAATAAAAGGTCTGCTTTAGAGTTTGGCAGATAGGTTGTGATGGATATCTCTTCTGCAGTATTACAACTGCATTATATCCTATGGCACTTGTAATGGGGCGGACGGAATTTCCATCATATTTGTGACACTGTAACCTGCTTGTTTAAAATCTAAATTGGGCCCTAAATGTCTTAGGAAAAAGCAAATAAATAAATGTTTACAGTAGAAATATGGAAGTTCAAGAAACAAAAATCCCAACCAATCTTTTTCTCATTCTGCCAGGGTCGGCTTGTGCCATGAGTGTGTCACGGGCTACTTGTCGTTTATGTCTTTGGCCCACTGGAACTGCAGAAAGGTCTTGATTCTTGCAGGTTCTGGCTTGACCAAGGTAGGGGCTGCCCTTTCTGGTAGCCACGGTGCTGCCGACGGAGGAACGCCAAAATCCGTACGTGCCCTCCAAAAGGAGTCCCAGAGGAAAAAAAACAAAAGGAAAAACCTCTAAGCAGGAACTCCCTGGAACAAAAAAGAAGCCAAAAGGTAAGTCTTCCAAAAGGAAAAAATAATACTGAAAGAAGCTGGAGCAGGCGAGGAAAAAATAACTGGCGAAAAAGAAGCAGGAGCAAAGATCACCACCAAATGAAGTTTGGCAGCACAAGGAGAACAAGAATCACTCACCTTATATACCCAAGAACAGGAAATTACCAATAGGGAGTAGAAAGTCCCCATACTGGATTGGGAAAGACGCCATGTTGAAAAAGGTTCCTAAAGCATGCAGGGAAAAAGAAGGCATGCTGGGAAAAAGAAAGATCATGGCAGCTGAAGAAGCACATTAATACACAAGGGAAGGAAGAAAAAAGAAAAGAAGGAAAGAAAAAGGACAGGCTCACCAGGTAAGTGAGGAGTGTGGGGGAAGGTACCCAAGTTAATATTGAGGGCGCACCATGACCAAAACTCACCGAAACCCCGTGCCCAATTTGGGGCCTTGAGCGAAAAAGTCAAGTACCGCTGGGGTGCTGCATGCCCGGTCATGGCGAAGCGCGGCCGTTCCCCGAGCCGAATGCTCAGCTCGTGCCGCGGTCTGCTGCGGCGCAACAGAGTGAGCTGGGGACAGGCCCAAGGCACTAATATTCTGAGGGGCACACAGAGGTATGTGCATTAAGGTTATACAAATAGTAGAGTCCCTCTCATCTTGCGATAGCCTTCTCCCTGCCCCTGCATGCTCGTTTCTGTTTGATTTACCAGTTTAAAGTGGTTTTAATCCGTCATTATCATACCTTGGGCAGTGTTAACACTTCATTAGCCCCCTTCGTAGCCCTCCCTTCACCTTCTCATCCATGCTGACACACCAACAGTACCCTCATCAGAGTGAGGCAGTTAAGCTTTGGGTGACAGGTGATATGGGAGAGATCTGGAGATGCTTCTGTTCGAGATCCAGTGCCTACTTAGCCAGGGACTTACCACTGGTCACAAAAGGGTACCCTGCTGCCTACCTTTATTCACCAGCATCAGCAAGGGAGCCACATTTCTCTTGTCCCAGGGCACTATCTTAGGAAGGGCCATGTCTATGTTCTGTACCAAGAATCTCAAACACCACCCCAGCTTTCTCAACAACTGAAACTGCTGTCAATAAAGAAATTCTGCTGAAAAGTCATTCCTGCAAAAGAAAAGGTGTTCATCGGACCTGGATCACTTTTACACGACTTTCAGCAGGATAAACATAGCAAAAGAGATTAATACTTGGTCCATGCTCCATCGAACGGACAAACATGCAACAAAAACAGCGAAAGCAATGGATTGACCAATGAGAAGCAAGGAAATTCGACTGTTGATGAAACCAACTGATGGTAAAAATAGGTGAGCAAAAAAGCCCCTTCTGAGAGTTTTTTTAACAAAAACAGCAGATCAGTGCAAGTGACAGTGTATGAGGTGTCTCAGGGGACAAATAAAAAGAGATTGCGAATTAAGTGGATATATTTCTAGTTCAAATAAGAATATAATGATGATGCAATATTCACAACCTTAACATAACTGGGATCTGTGAATAGCATTTCATTACAGTGACTTCTACTGGAGTACAATGTAAATTAAAGGCTCTTCCATGTTGCTGTATGTGCTGTAGACTGTTTTGGCTGAATGCAACAACAAAACACTTAGGCCCTCATTACAACATTGGCGGTAAAAGCCGCTTACCGCCGTGCAGAAGACCGCCAACACACCGCCGTGGCCGCGGAATTCCGCCACAGCTATCACGACCCACATCTCGAAATCTGACAAAATTCAGACACCCATACATGTCCGCCACACCAAAGGTCAGTGATAAACTGGCGAAAACAAAACCTCCACTGTCACGCCAACAGGAATACGCCCATGCTATCACGACACCCATATCCACGCGGCGGTCTTTCAACCGCGGTATTCCATTGGCGGTACACACCGCCGTGCTCAAAATACACACACTCTTACAAAACACTACCACATTGGACAATTCGAAATACACACACCTGATACACATACACACACCACTCCCAAACACCCAATACAATATAAAACACACACCCACATCACCCACAAACCCTTACAACAACAATTGCGACAGAAGGCCAGAGAGGGAGACAATACAAACTACTACCAAGCATCCACAGGCACACCAGACCATCACCCACACTTCTTCCACGCACAAAATACCACACACCAGTACATATCACCACACTTATCACCACATACACCACCCCACACATCACCTACACCACCCCATGGCACGGCAAAGACACCACAGGTTCTCGGAGGAGGAGCTCAGGGTCATGGTGGAGGAAATCGTCTGGGTAGAGCCACAGCTATTTGGAGCACAGGTGCAGCACACCTCCATAGCTAGGAAGATGGAGCTATGGCAAAGAATAGTCGACAGGGTCAACGCAGTGGGACAGCACCCAAGAAATCGGGACGACATCAGGAAGAGGTGGAACGACCCACGGGGGAAGGTGCGTTCTGTGGTCCCAAGGCACCACATCGCGATACAGCAGACTGGCGGCAGACCCCCACCTCCTCCCCCACAACTAACAACGTGGGAGGAGCAGGTCTTGGAGATTCTGTATCCTGAGGGCCTCGCAGGAGTCGGTGAAGGAATGGACTCTGGTAAGTCAAATCTTAACTATCATATCCCCCACCCTACCTGCATGCTATCACAGACCCCCACCCTCGCCCCCTCCCCTATCACTCCAACTCCTCACAAATGTACTAATATCACAAACCACACATCCCAACACCAAGCCCTGCATGACACAGCAAAGCATGGACACCCATCACTAAAACATGCCCACTGCACATACCCATAACACCCCCCTCAACCATCATCACACAAGCCCCCACACAGGAATGCTAGCACTGGGGTACACGGTCACCCACCCATTGCACACCATGACACACACTGATGCAATAATCATGCTTTTACACCTCTGCAGGACCACTACCCAACGTCACCAGACAGGAGGGTCCAGACATCTCCACCCCACCAACAGAAGAGGCCCACAGTGATGACAGCAGCTCTGTCCAACTGGATCCAGATGACCAGCCCGGACCATCGTGGGCCTTGGGACAGTCGGTTCCCCACACCCAGTCACAGGCCACCACAGAGCTTCCACCCTCTGGTAACACCAGCACAGCACCCACCCAGCGGGCCCATACCTCCGTACCCAGGACACATCAATCAGCTGTGTGTCCACCACTACAGGGAACCCAGGATAACCCACCACCCCAACAACAACAGGGACCTGGGGGCAGTGGCAGTGGGCACACGGTCCAGGGGATGGAGGCACACGAACACAGGGGAACTAGGAGGGCTGCTGTGCGACAGGGGGCGGACAGGTCTAGGGAACCCACTCTCCACGAGGCCCTCTCCTCCATCATGGGAGCATACCACCACTCCCAGGAGACGATGGCAACGGTCCTGGCCAAGTTTCAGGAGACCCAGCGCATGCAGGAGGAACAGTATTTGGGGTTCAGGGAGGAACTCAGAACCATCAGCTCTGCCCTGGGCACCATCGTAGGGGTGCTGAAGGAAATACTCAACACCAGGAGGGACACTGTGGCACTCCAAGGGGCCCCTGACACTAGCATGGACGATGAACTGCCCACCACTCCACCGGTACTAGTGGACGGGAGGCACTGCCACTGGACCACCACACCAGCACCCCACCCCCTGCAGATGGAGAACCACACCGCAAGCGGTCACTGAGATCCAGGAACAAGACAGAGCACGATGCCAAGACCTCCGCCAGGAAATTAGACCACCCTGATTGTCATCCCACTGTCCCACTTTGTCATCCTGTCCATATTGAAACTGCCCCAGCTCCACTTCCTATGCCCATGTGGGCAATGCACCTGTGAGACTAATAGACTGGACTCTGCCATGGACATTCCTCCACCATCACCCCTCACCATTTTACAACTCCCCTCCAATATTCAGCACTTCAATAAACACCCTTGAAGCACAAAACAATCTGGAGTCAGTCTGTGATTTTGAAAATGTGTATTAGCAATGACAGTTACAAAATGCGTTTTCAAATGTAATGTCAACATACCTATGTCACACATCTCAAGTCCATGAGGAATCTAAGCAGATGACACACGTTGGAAACCACACCTGTGAAACCGTAAGGGAAATGTACAACTCAGTTACCATATACTGGTTGAAATCGACAGACAGGATAGAGGTAGAAGTGTGAAAGTACTTGTAGTAGGCAGGAATGTGTTCTCACCTGTGTGTCACTGGAAATATTGCTGGATAACTGAGTCCCTGTTGTCAATGTCTTCTTCCTCTGCTTCCTCCTCATCACTGTGATGGTACGCACCGCCGTGGACGTGACCGCCATTTTCTATCTGTTCAATCACTCGATACCTGATCTTCGACAGGAGAGGACCTACACTGCAAGTGCTGCTGTGACCTCGGTCTGGAAGTGACAATGGCTCGTGCGTCTGGGTTAAGGGCCCCTGCCTTCACTGCAGAGGAGCTGGAGAAGCTCGTTGACGGGGTCCTCCCCCAGTACACGCTACTCTACGGTCCTCCAGACCAACAGGTAAGTACACAGGGAGCACATTGTATGGGCTATGCCTGTGTGGAGAGGGCTGGTTGTACGAATGAAGGGGGCACAGATCTCCGTGCATGAAGGACTGTGAATGCATGTGCCACATGGCAAGGGTAGGGATGTGGGCCACTCACTTAGACGGTGCAGTTGGTAATGACTTCTCTTCTTCCCCTGTACATGTCATGTAGGTCAGCGCCCACCAGAAGAAGGATATTTGGTGTGCCATCGCCAAGGACGTCCGGACCCTGGGGGTCCACCACAGACGGAGCACTCACTGGCGTAAAAGATGGGAGGAAATTCGCCGCTGGAGCAAGAAGACGGCGGAGGCTCAGCTGGGGATGGCCTCCCAACGTGGGAGGGGTGCCCGTCGAACCATGACCCCCCTGATGTTCCGGATCCTGGCGGTGGCCTACCCTGAGTTGGATGGGCGCTTGAGGGCATCACAGCAGACACAAGGGGGTGAGTACAACATCATTCAGCGGACTTTGCGCGCAGTGAAGGTGTCTGGGTGGAGGAGGAGGGATGTGGGCTTCCCTAGGCCAGGGCGAGTTCCGTAGGCTAGGCCCCTCTGTAATGCAGGCCATGTGGCACCCCACCCCACCTCTGTAGAATGGCAAGTACAGGTATTCATGCCCTGTGTCATCTATGTGTGCAGATGTTGACCATAGCCATGTAGGCCACATCCCAGGAATTGCATCTGTAGAGCCCAACGGCGCGACGTAGTGCAGGGGGCTGCTGCGTCTGTATTGTCCGCCAACGGTAGCGGTAAGCCATGCACTCAACCTGTCTTTCTTCTGTTGTCCCCCCCCCCTTTTTGTGGTCTCCCTGGACTTGTGTGCATCAGCATCATCAGGCGGAAGTACAGTGGCACCGGAGCACGAGGGAGCTGCATCCCACATGGCCATGGAGAGCCACACCACAGACTCAGAATACACCAGTGGGACGGAGGGCGAGGGGAGCACCACGGTGGTCACAGGATCTGCAACCAGCGACACAGACTCGTCCTCCGATGGGAGCTCCCTTGTGGTGGTGTAAAAATCTGTGCCCCCCACTTCTACAGGTATAGCCGCCACCCCCACTACCAGCACCGCCCTCCCAGCAGCCCCTCAGCCTTCGCCCCGTGCCCGCTCACCCCGGAGGGTGGGCATCACCTTTGCCCCAGGCACTTCAGCCCCTGCCACCTCTGCTGCCCTCAGTGAAGAGGCCATTGACCTCCTCAGGTCCCTCACTGTTGGGCAGTCTATCATTTTGAATGCCATCCAGGGTGTAGAAAGGGAATTGCAACACACAAATGCATTCCTGGAGGGCATTCATTCTGGTCAGGCTGCCCTTCATCGAACCCTGCAAACTCTGGCCTCAGCACTGATGGCAGCCGTTGTCCCTGTGTCTAGCCTCCCCCCTCCAACTTCCTCCACCCAGACCCGATCCCCTGTACCTCATCCTATCCCAAGCACACCTACAGACCAGCATGCACACACGTCAACACACAAGGGAAGCTCAGGCAAACATAAGCACCACACATCCCACAGGCACTCACGCAAGCATCACACAAATACAGGCACACCAACATCCACTGCCTCCACTGTGTCCCCCACCTTGTCGTCACCCTCCTCCCTCCCAGTCTCGTCTACACTCACACCTGCATGCACTACCACTACAGCCACTACGTCCGGCACCAGCACACCCCACTCACGTGCACGCACCATCCCCACTACCATTTACACGTCCCCTGTGTCCTTTCCCAGTGTGTCTGTGATGCCCCCTCCAAAGATACACAAACGCAGGCACACACCCACCCAGCAGCCATCCACCTCACGACAGCCTCCTGCCCATGCACCTGCACCCAAATCCACAAAACTTACACCTCCTACAACCACCACCTCTTCCTCCACTCCCAAACCCCCTCCATCTACCCATCCCAGTGTCTCCCAAAAACTTTTCCTGGCCCCCCTTAACCTATTTCCCACCACCCCCAACCCGTCCAACTCATAGGTCCCGTACTAGCACCTCAGCAAAAAATCTCCGGGACCAGTGGTGTCTGTAGTTACAGGTATGTGGAGTGCACCGGCCACCAGGACAGCCAGTGTGACACGAAGCCACAGCACAGCCAGTCCCCCCCCTGTGAAGCACCAGAAGTTGGACAGTGTCCGTCGGGAGAGGGGGAAGACTCCAGCCAGCAAAGCCGCTCACAAGGGTCCTGGTGGAGTGTCAACTCAGCTGTGACTCCTCACAAGGTGGGGAAGGGCCAGAAGAAATCTCCAAAGTCTGGGAGGAGCAGCACGGCGGAGATCCCCGCTAACCAGGAGGCCAGCGCCAGCCCCATTGCCACTGGCCAGGAGGCCATCGCCAGAGTCACTGCCCAGGAGGCCAGCCCAGGAGACTGTTTTACACTTGAGAGACTGTGGCTTTGCACTCCCCAGGATGGTACAGTGGGCAACCCACCCACTTGTGAGACTTGAGAGACTGTGGCTTTGCACTCCCCAAGATGGTACAGTGGGCAACCCACCCACTGCAGAGACTTGAGAGACTGTGGCTTTGCACTCCCCAGGATGGTACAGTGGGCAACCCACCCACTACAGACACTTGAGATACTGTGGCTTTGCAGTCCCCAGGATGGTACAGTGGGCAACCCACCGACTGCAGAGACTTGAGAGACTGTGGCTTTGCACTCCCCAGGTTGGTACAGTGGGCAACCCACCCACTGCAGACACTTGAGAGACTGTGGCTTTGCACTCCCCAGGATGGTACAGTGGGCAACCCACCCACTGCAGAGACTTGAGAGACTGTGGCTTTGCACTCCCCAGGATACATCAATGGGCATGGAGCCCCCCGTGGATCTGGCGTGGTGCACTCATCTGGCTGAGGTGCCCCCCCTTCCCTTCCCCCTGAGGTGCCTGTTGTATTTCTATCTGATGCCCCTGTAGTGTAATCTCCGTTTTGATCAGGTGTCTTGTGTGGGCCTCGCCCATTCATTTTGGGCCCAGTGGTCCACGGACAATGAATGGTGCATTACCTGCACTACTAATCGTGGTGTATATTTTGTTTAATGTGTATATATATATGTATATATTTGGTTACTGTATTTTGATATATTACAATTGTTCTACTCATTTCCTTTTGTCTTTGCATTCTTTCGGGAGGGTTGGAGGGGTGTTACTGTTATGTTTGGATATGCATTGGTGTGTGTGTTGTAGTGGGTGAGGGTGGGGGTGGGGGTGTTGCGTGTGTGTGTCCCTGTTTTTTGCCTCCCCCCTCCCCTATGTCGTAGGTGCAGTACTCACCGTGGTCTTCGCCGCCGGCGTTGATGATCCTCGTATAGGAGCAGGAAGACTATCACTGGCAGAATATGGAGTTCCGGCTCCATAATGCCCTCCTTCCTCGTGGAGTGTGTAGAGGTGAGCGTTTTACCTTTGAAATGGCTGTTTCCGCCGTGTTTTTATCCGCGGTGAATCCGCCCCAGAAAAGGTGGCGATTGGTAGGTTGTGATACTGTGGGCGGTACATTGTCTCCCGCCTGTCTGTTGGCGGTGACCGCCGCGCTGTTTGTCTGTACCGCAGTGGCGGTCGGAGTGTTAAAGTGGCTGTCTTTGTTGGCGGTTTCCACCATGGTCGTAATTCCAATTTTTTTACTGCCGGCCTGTTGGCGGTCTTACCGCCGCTTTAACACCGTCCGCCAGGGTTGTAATGACCACCTTAGATTTGTATAGCACTAATCTTTTGGTAAGACGTTTCCTCTTTCCCATCTACGTGGACCCAAAGAATAATTCATATTTTTATTGCTAGAGCAATACAACTATATCTTGGCTGAAGTCCCACAGATACACATCCAGTAACAGCAGATTTGTAAATAATCCTTTTATTCATGTCTGTGCGATATACAAGTTTGTTTCTTGTAACATTTTTAGTTTTGTCATCTTTACGTAATGATGTTCTAGTGTTCAATTTCATTTATGTTTTGTTTCCGACATAGTTCTAAGATAGGATTAAACAGCATAATATTTGTATGTATGTTGGTATAAGGTCCTGAACTGCAAAACAGTGTCTGCCTTTGTGCTATAGTGTGTTCTTGCAACATGAAAGTAAATGTTCTTGTGGTGTTCACAATCTGGGAAAACAACATACCCATAGTAAGGCCCTTGAGTTCCAGATTTTCCTCAAGGTTCTAGCCCCCGTGGCACGTCCTCCCAAGCCTAGCAGCATGCACAACAATACACCACACACTGAGCTTGTAGTAAGCGTCTTTACTCATCAGTGTACAACATGTAATTAACTTTCAATATCCCAATTACCATTAAGACCACACACTGATTCCTCCCAGATAGACAGATCCCCTTGAACATTGCAAATATTTTTACAATTCTACATCGTTGGTTAAAGGTTGAATACTCTGTCTGCAGAAATTGGCTGCAATATTGCCTTTTAGAGAGAGACACAGGTCCTTATCAGCATTAGTAGCTGCAATGATCTTCTCAATGGACAGAGCTGCAGGTGTGCTGGATTTTACGGTGAAGTTGATGTACTCCTCAGCAGTTTTTGATGTTGAACTGTGCCACTGTAATAATCAGTAGGGTTTTGATTCTTGCCTGGATTGTGCATAATTGTATAGTCATACTCTTGTAGACTCAACCAGGGGGCAACTTGGCTTTTGGATTGCTGAAGATGGTGAGTGATGCCTGATGGTCACTGATGATCGTGAAATGCTTTTCATATAGAAACACATGAAAATGTTCACAGGCCCATACCACCGCCATACTCTCCTTTTCGATTAGGAATAGGCACATTCTGTATCTGACAAACTTCCACTGGCTTATGCCAAAGTTGAACTCCAAGCATTCAGATGTCCAAAATGCTGAGCAATGAGATGCAAAGTAGGCATTCCCGTGCAAAAAATGACTCTATGGCCTTAGCGCCATATTTTTACCCTGTGCTAAAAGGGGTCAGATAATGGTGCAAAGCATTACTTAACACCTGAGTTAGGGCAGGCGTTAGGGGACCTGTGGGCCTATTTCCATATTGGAACACCATGGAATAAGCCCACAGGTGCCCTCCCCAGGCCCCAGGGACACCCTCACCCACGCCAGAGGGACAGCAGAGGATGGGGGATCCCATCCCAGGTAAGTATAGGTAAGTACAGGTAAGTAGTTTTCTTTAAGTGCCATTAGGGGCCCTGAAATGGGCACCCCTACATGGCACTGGGTACAATGGCCATGCCCAGGGGACCCTGGTCCCCTGTGCTGGCCACTGGGGTGGTGGGCATGACTCCTGTCTTTTTTAAGACAGGAGTCATGTGGTGTTGATGGTTTTGCATCAGAAAATGACGCTAGGTTGGTTCGAGTCATTTTTTTTTTACTCTAACCTGCCTAACGTCATTTGTTGGTGCAAAACCCCCTTCTTCCATACCGCCAGCCCCACCCGGCTAATGTCTTTGTTTTTTATGCTAGCCTACCCTTTGCACCGGCTTGCACCATTCCTTAAATATGGTGCCCAGCTTTTGGTCAGAAACGGGCCAAGCCGGTGCTAAACTTTTTGGTGCAAAACTGCGTTGATGCAGTTTTGCACCAAAAAGTATTAATCAGGGCCTTAGTGTGTAATTTAGGATCAAAGCAAGCCATCTCCGTCTAATTTTCAATTGCATGTTTTATGTTTTAGAAACTGCAGTTCACCGGATCATCAGATCTGGACATTTCATTTTGGCAGGTCTCACAAAGGAGCATTAACTGTGGCAAAGTCACAAATGTACCTCGAACAATATCTGGTCATGTCCAAGAAAGACCGTACCATGGTGACCTCTTGTGGAGGACTGGTGGCTGATAGTGTTTGTGCTTTGTCAGGATCAGGAGTCATGCCTCCATCAAAAAATACATGTCCAAAGAACTTGAGATTTGTTTTATATAATTTACACTTTTCGGAATTTAGGATGAGGCATGCATTTTATAAGTAATTGACATACTTGTTTGAGGGCTTTATCATGCTCCTACCATGTTGCACAAAATACCAGTCTATCATCACTGTAGTTGAAGGCATGTGTCACAGGCTGAATAATCCTACGTATAACAACTTAGAATATTTCTGCAGCAGATGACACTCCAAATCTGAATCTTTTGTTTCTAAATAAACCAACATGAGCCAAAAAGTGGTAATATACCTCCAGTTCTCTTCCAATTCAAGCTGATGGTAGCCCTTATTCAGGTCAAGACGGGGGAAAAAACTTTAACTCTATTCAACTGTATCATCATATTTGCAATTTTCGGACCAAGAAGTATCTCTCTCTCAACTGTTTTGTTTGCTTGGCGCATATCTACGCAGATGCACACTGCACCTCCATTGACCTTCCTCAACACCACCACGATGGGCGACTCCATTGGTGTGAGACCAGTACAGAGTTTCATAATGTCATGTTTCAGCAAAGCTTCTAGCTCCTTAAGCACTTCTTGTTGGTGAAAAACTATCCTTGGTGTTGCTGTGTAACAGGCCTAACATCTTCATTAATGTGAACTTGCACCTTCAACTTTTTGAGCCTTCCTGGACCATGAAACCATGATGAGAATTTACGCACAATCTCAAGTTGTGTATTTAGGTTGTGATTGATGGTTATCAGCCCCATGTCAACAGCAGTTTGAATTGGGGCCTGCACAAATGTCTTCCTATTCCATAGGGTCGCTATAAACTATCCTTGACTCCGCATCGATTTGGAAGCAGCGTATGTGTACACCTTTGTACTTAATGCTTTGAGTCAGGGTACAGACGATAGGCCATGAAACTTTTTAACTAGCATAGCACCACTATCTATTGCAAAAGATACTGGACCACTGTTGACTTTCAGTTTGATTTTAGAGCAATGTTTAGATGAGTTATTTTGCTTTCTCACCTGACTTATTTCTGTCCTGTTTTCATCTTCTGTGCAAGCAGAAAGGCCCTCTTGTTCATGTTGATCCCTTTTCTCTATGATCTTTATACATTGACTCTCTTCACTGTTGCTCGACAGACACGTCAAGCAACTCTTGCACCATGAACTTGATGATGATCAACTTCATTTAGTTTTGACCTGTCACATTTTAGGGTGTTTTTTGTCTTTGTGGGTGCAGCGTTTTACAAACAGTAATATAGTAGTTCTCCTTTCCGCACCCTTCATACATTTGTCCTTTGGCTGGGCATTATTGTTTGTGTGGCACTAGCAATCCTTATTGGAAACAAAGTCTTTCTTTTTCTAAGGATGTTGACTTATGGGCATCTGCTCGGCGCTGGTGTATACTCTTCATGACTGATGCCTATTCACCTTTTCCTGTTACTGCTTCCATGTAATTGGCTTGCTGATCACTCGTTCCTCAGCTCTAGCAGCCATTAATACCTTTTCTAAACTGTCTATACTATTTTCTAGAGTGTCTCTCGCAACCTGCATCTTCTGAATGACTCCGACAAACAACCTTTATTGACGCAGAGGTGCATGGTTTCCTCATCTTTAAATTCACTAAATTTGCAATGGTTGATGAGCACATCAAGTTTTTCAACAAACGTATCCATCATTTCATCAACTCGATGTCTTGCTTGATTGAAAATGAACCTTCCATATTCAACATTGCCAACGGGTTGAACTTGGCTTCTAATGCTTCTTTGATTTGACAGTAAGACATTGTCTATGAGAGTTTCTTTATCACTTTTTTCACTCCCTCATCTGCAAGATTCTTTAAGTATTTAATGATTTTCTCATCACTGATTTCTTTCAGAGCATCTATGAAATCATTGAAAGTCTAAATCCACGTGGTCCATCTGGTGCCAATATTCAGATTTTTTGGTGGTATTGAATGATGGTGGAGGTTTCAGGAAAGCAGCTGCCATTTACTTCACCTTTATTTCTTCTGGCATTGAGAGTATGTGCTGTTCAGGCAGCATTCATTGTGCACCTGGATCTGCACCTTCCGAAAGTATTGTAGCCATACCTTAACTTGGGTCACCACACTGGCTCAGTGGCTGTATTGTACCTTCCTATCTTTTATTGGTGAGTGCAATTTCTGTTTCGTGCATATTCTGCTCTTTGGTTTTGTCTTTTGGTTACATTCAACACCTCCCAGATAGATTATGTAAATTTCCTTCATAAGCACACACCCATATTGGGGTCCTAACACACACAGTTCGAAGACACTACACTCCGTACAACATTGCCATTCATTATGTTCAGGTCAGAGAAGAATTTCTTTTTGGAGTCAATGGATGCATACATTTTAGCAACTGCTACAGATTCATCTTTTACTAGTAACTGCCACCATTATTGTTCTGCCCTTGGAAACATTTTTGGTCACTCTAGTATTAAGAGACTTCTTTATCAGATTGCCTACATCAAATCTAGCCGCATTTACCTTACACTTACACATAACTATCCCTACCCAATGCCTGATTAGTTTTTTTTTCTGTCACTTGAGTAATTAAATCAGCCTATTGATAAAATGGCTTGAATTTGTGGAAACATCATCCATTTTAAGTGGTTGTTTAGACTATAGAGATAAAGAATTTGTAAATTCTCCTTTCATAAAAAAGAAGGTGTCATGTTTCCAGTGCTGAATGTGGTCTATGTGCAGTTGATGTTGTTGTGACCCACCATGTTGCTCTCCAGATTGATTTTGATTTGTGTGTTACAAGCTTACCTATGGAAGTGAATGTTGTACTGATCTAGTAGCTAAGAAAGTTTCAATTTTCAGTTGAACAACAGTGGGGAGACATTAATTTTGCACACTATTAGTTGGTTAGATTTGATTGGTATCATCTGAATCATTACACATCTCTTTTTGTGTAGCTTTGGTGTTTAACGCTCTTGAAGCAAACGTCTTCTTCATTTGGGTTGGACTTAGAAGAACCATTACCATGATTCCTCTTCCTGAGTGGTTTGTTTAACTGAAATGGCTAAAGTTCTGCATTCATAATCTTAGGAATTATCTAAGCAACCCTCATTTTGCTAATGAAGATATTGAGAAATGTCTTCTGATTCTGAGAATTCCATGAATTTGAACCACTAAATTAAAGTTTCTGCACATCAAAAATATTTTAGTTCTAAAATCTTTCACCTTGCTCCTGAAGTCATTTGCACCTGAAAATACAGTTTTAATGACAAATGGCTTGATTTACAAGTACAAAATTACCTCTATCCTTTCACATAAATAACTTTGCACTCACAAATTAATTTTCATGTGTATAATATTATATGGCTACAGTGGAATTCTAGATATTACCAACTGATCTCCCTTGTGTGAGGAGGTGGCATTCTTGTTCTGAACTGCTCTAGAAAGTTTGGAAGCAACTATAAAAACTCATGTTTGTGGTAATTCTCAAAGTTTTTCACAACTCATTCCCAACCAGGATAGATTTTGGACATTTAAAGTGATGCAACAATAATAATCTGTGGGCCTCCATGTGCTTTGCTGCACTAGCATCAAAATGTTTGACCTAGTGCAGCGCCACTTTTCTTACGCCCCTCTGTGCCCCGCTAATGCAACCATGTGTGCGCTGTATCTAGGATACTGCAGACCACGGATGTAGTCAGGGAACTAGCGTCAGAATTTTTGAAGCTAGTTTGGAGCTTTTGCAGGACTAGCATCAAAAATGTTTATGCTAATCCTGCAAAGCCCATTGAGGCCCATTGTAAACAATGGTGTGCCTCCTTTTAACACCATTTTTCCAGCGCCCCCTAATGGGGGAACGCCCCATTTGCATACACTATGCCTGGTGCAGGAATAATGTGGCGCAAAGGGTTACACATTGGTGCAATGCACGCATTGCGCCACTTTGTAAATTTGGTGCTGCAATTGTGGCCTTGTTGTGCCATATTAACGGTACAAAACAATGATGCTTATGTGGCGCAAGGAGACACTAGGAGTTCTTAAATCTGCCAAGTTTTCAGATGTAGACAGCCACTTTAGCACTCCAACTGCCACGGCGGTACAAACAAACAGCTTGGCGATCACCGCCAACAGACAGGCCGAGGACAATGTACCACCTACAGAATTACAACCCACCAATCCGCCACCTTTTCCGGGGCGGATTCACCGCGAACAAAAGCACAGAGGAAACAGGACTTTGAAGGGAAAACGCTCACCTCTACACACCCCACGAGGAACCAGAACGCCATGGAACCAGAGCTCCAGATTTTTCCAGCCTTTATCTTCCTGCTCCTCTACCAGGAGCACGAACGCCGGCGGCGAAGACCACGGTGAGGACTGCACCTACGACACAGGGGAGGGGGTGGGAAAAAACAGTGACACACACAAGCAATACGCAACACCCCCACCCCTACCCTCACCCACGACAACACACACACCAATACATCATGATACATCACAGTTACACCCCCCAACACCCCCGGAAGAATGCAAGGACAAAAGGGAATTAGTCGAATTATTGTGATATATTCAAAAACATGATTAGAAAATATTTACAAATATATACATTTATACTATATACAATTAAATACACCAAGAACACAAGTTCAAGGTATTCCACCATCATAGTCCGTGGATCACTGGGCCCAAAAGGCATGGGCGAGGCCCACACAAGATACCCGAACAAAACGGAGAGAACACTGCAGGGGCATCAAATAGAAACAAAACAGGCACCTCAGGGGAAGGGAAGGGGGGACACCTCAGCCGGTTGAGTGCACGAAGCAAAATCCACGAGGGGGCCCCATGCCCACTGTTCAATCCTGGGGAGTGCAAAGCCACAGTCTCTTAAGTCTCTACATTGGGTGGTTTGCCCACTGCTATATCCTGGGGAGTGCAAAGCCACAGTCTCTCAAGTCTCTACAGTGGGTGGTTTGCCCACTGTTCAATCCTGGGGAGTGCAAAGCCACAGTCTCTCAAGTCTCTATAGTGGGTGGTTTACCCACTGTTCAATCCTAGGGAGTGCAAAGCCACAGTCTCTCAAGTGGATAACAGTCTCCACTTGTTCTGGAGGGGGCTTTGTGCCCAGAGTGCTTCATCCTGCCAAGCACTGAGGTAGTGGATGAGAATCTCCACTGGTTCTGGAGGGGGCGTTGTGCCCAGAGTGCTTAATCCTGCCAAGGACTGAGGTAGTGGATAACAGTCTCCACTGGTTCTGTAGGGGGCTTTGTGCCCAGAGTGATTCATCCTGCCAAGGTCTGAGGGAGTGGATGCTTTTCTCCACTGGTTCCGGAGGGGGCTTTGTGCCCAGAGTGCTTCATCCTGCCAAGGACTGAGGTAGTGGATAACAGTCTCCACTGGTTCTGGAAGGGGCTTTGTGCCCAGAGTGCTTCATCCTGCCAAGGACTCAGGTAGTGGATAACAGTCTCCACTGGTTCTGGAGGGGTCTTTGTGCCCAGAGTGCTTCATCCTGCCAAGGACTCAGGTAGTGGATAACAGTCTCCACTGGTTCTGGAGGGGGCTGGTGCCCAGAGTGCTTCATCATGCCAAGGACTGAGGTAGTGGATGTGATACTCTACTGGTTCTGGAGGGGGCTTTGTGCCCAGAGTGCTTCATCCTGCCAAGGACTGAGGTAGTGGATAACAGTCTCCACTGGTTCTGGAGGGGTCTTTGTGCCCAGAGTGCTTCATCCTGCCAAGGACTCAGGTAGTGGATAACAGTCTCCACTGGTTCTGGAGGGGGCTGGTGCCCAGAGTGCTCCATCATGCCAAGGACTGAGGTAGTGGATGTGATACTCCACTGGTTCTGGAGGGGGCTTTGTGCCCAGAGTGCTTCATCCTGCCAAGGCCAGAGGTAGTGGATGTGATACTCTACTGGTTCTGGAGGGGGCTTTGTGCCCAGAGTGCTTCATCCTGCCAAGGACTGAGGTAGTGGATAACAGTCTCCACTGGTTCTGGAGGGGACTTTGTGCCCAGAGTGCTTTATCCTGCCAAGGACTGAGGTAGTGGATGCTTTTCTCCACTGGTTCTGGAGGAGGCTTTGTGCCCAGAGTGCTTCATACTGCTCGTGCCGGCCTCAGTAGCATCAGAGCTTTTGGCATTCATGGTCCTGCGGTGCTTGTGGCAGCGGTGTCCTTGGCAGCGGTGCTTGTGGCGGCAGTGTCCTTGGCAGCGGTGCTTTTGGTGGTCCTGTCTGGGGCAGTGGGGCTGCTGGCAGCCACATCCTGGGCAGCGGGGCTGATGGTGGTCTTCTCCGCTGTGCCGATCTTCCCAGACTTGCCGGTTTTCTTGTGCCCCTTCCCCACCTTGGAAGGTGTTGCAGCTGACTCCACAATCCCAACTGTACCCCTGGGAGTGGCTTTGGTGGCTGGTGTCTTCCCCCTCTCCCGCCGGGCACTGGCCAACTTTTGATGCTTTACAGGTGGGGGACTGTCCGTGCTGTGGCTCCTTGCCACACTGGCTGGTGCACTCCAGAATCCGGTGACTACTGGCACCACTGGTCCCGCCGATGTTGTGGCTGAGGTGCTAGGTTGGGACCTGGAGAGTCAGGCCCTAGGAGACTGACGGGGTGGGGGAGGTGAGGGAAAGAGGTCAAGGGTGGACAGGAAAAGTTTCTTAGGAACACTGGGACGGGTAGATGGAGGGGGTTTGGGAGTGGAGGAAGAGGTAGTGGTCGTAGGAGGTGTATGTTTGGTGACTTTGGGTGAAGGTGCATGGGCTGGAGGCTGTCGTGAGGTGGATGGCTGTTGGGTGGGTGTGTGACTGCGTTTAGGTACCTTGGGCGATGGGCTCACAGACACACTGGGAGAGGATACAGGGGATGTGTGAATGGTAGTAGGGGTGGTGACTGCACGTGAGCGGGGTGTGGTGGTGGGTGTGCTGGTGAGGGACGTAGTGGCTGAAGATGTAGTGCATGCAGGTGTGAGTGGAGACGAGACTGGGAGGGAGGAGGGAGACGAGGAGGAGGGGGGCACAGTGGAGGCAGTGGATGTTGTTATGTCTGCATGTGTCTGATGCTTGCGTGAGTGCCTGTGGGATGTGTGGTGCTTATGTTTGCCTGAGGTTCCTTTGTGTGTTGAGGTGTGTGCATGCTGGTCTGATGGTGTGCTTGGGATAGGCTGAGGTACAGGGGTGTGGGTCTGGGTGGAGGAAGTTGGAGGGGGGAGGCTGGAGACAGGGACAATGGCTGCCATCCATGCTGAGGCCAGAGTCTGAAAAGCTCGGTGAAGGGCTGCCTGACCAGAATGAATGCCCTCCAGGAATGCATTGGTTTGTTGCAACTGCCTCTCTACACCCTGGATGGCATTCAAAATGGTAGACTGCCCAACAGTGAATGACCTGAGGAGGTCAATGGCCTCCTCACTGAGGGCAGCAGGGGTGACAGGGGCAGTGCCTGAGGTGCCTGGGGCGAAGGTGATGCCCACCCTCCTGGGTGAGTGGGCACGGGGCAATGGCTGAGGGGCTGCTGGGAGGGCGGTGCTGGAGGGGGGGTGGCGGCTGTACCTGTAGATGCGGGGGGCACAGATGGGCCCGCCACCGCAAAGGAGCTCCCATCAGAGGAGTCCGTATCGCTGGTGTCAACTCCTGCCTCCGCCGTGGAGCTCCCCTCGCCCTCTGTTCCACTAATGAATTCGGAGTCCGGAGTCTCGCCCTCCAGGGCCAAGTGGGATGCAGCTCCCTCCTGCTCCGGTGCCACTGCTCCTCCGCCTGATGATGCTAATGCACACAAGTACAGGGAGACCACAAAAAGGGGGGGAAGACAGAAGAAAGACATATTGAGTGCATGCAATACCGCTACAGTTGGCGGACACAACAGACACAGAAGCCCCCTGCCCTAGGCCACGCACTTGGGGGTCCACTATTCAATCCCTAGGACATGACTTACAAGGTTATGGACGATTTCTGCACACATGGATGTCACACGAGCCTGACTAGGTGTAGTTGGCACTGTACCCAGGTGGGTGGGGTGACACAGGGTCTGCCTGAAAAAGGAGACTTCACTAGCAAACTCGCCCTGGCGTAGGGGAACCCGCAGCCCACCTCCCCCACCCAGACACCTATAATGCACGCTGAATCAGCTGAATGAGAGTGTACTCACCCCCTTGTTGCTGCTGTGCTGCGCTCAAGCGCCCATCCAACTCCGGGTACGCCACCGCCAGGATCCTGAACATCAGGGGGGTCATGGTGCGACGGGCACCCCTCCCACATTGGGAGGCCATCCCCAGCTGGGCCTCTGCCGTCTTCTTGCTCCAGCGGCGAATGTCCTCGGATCTTTTTTGGCAGTGGGTGCTCCGTCTGTGGTAGACCCCCAGGGTCCGGACGTCCTTGGCGATGGCACGCCAAATATCCTTCTTCTGGTGGGCGCTGACCTACAGGAATTGTACAGGGGAAAAAGAGAAGGTATTACTACCTGCACCGTCACAGTCATTGGCCCGCATCCCTACCCTTGCCATGTGGGACATGCACTCACCGTTGTTTCATGCACGCCTCATTCTCCCCCCCAACTTTCATCCACCCCACTCCACACAGGCATTGCCCATACAGTATGCTCCCAGTGTACTTACCTGCTTGTCTGGAGGACCGTAGAGTAGCATGTACTGGGGGAGGACCCCATCCACCAACTTTACCAACTCCTCCGAAGTAAAGGCAGGGGCCCTTTTCCCAGATGCACGAGCCATTGTCTATTCCAGACTGAGGTCACAGCAGCACTTGCAGTGTAGGTCCTCTCCTGTTGAAGATCAGGTATCTAGTGATTGAACAGATAGAAAATGGCGGTCACGTCCACGGCGGTGCGTACTGTCACCTCCGGCGTACATCGTCATTGGCTCCTGGGACCCATAGGGTCCAATGTTAACCAATTCAGAATTGCGCCGCGGTCTTCAACCGCCTACTGCGACGGTGTACACCGCAAGTGCAGTTACCTCATATCCCATTGTCCCACTTTACAGGTCAGGAAGTCGCCATTTCAGGGGCCCACATGGCTTTATCTTTTACTGCGTCACACATACCTAGGCTTTGGCTCAACACTCATTCAGGCAAATTTCGGGTTATGGATAGTTTTCTGAGTGAGCTGTGTGTACGTACCTCAGAGTTGGTTGACTCAGTGCTGGCTGTTCTCCTCCATAGGCAGCGTCCGCTGGGGCATGTGAGGAGATGGCGGCATCCTCCGGTGTACAGACCGCTGGTGGACCTGTCGACAATGGAGGAGACATGTGGTCATCACATACAGGCTTGATGGTGCCACAATCCTGGAACTGTGTGCTCAGTTGGAGCCAGACCTGATGTCAGCTCTGGAATCCCTCCTCAAGTGCAGGTGCTGTCAGTACTCCATTTCCTTGCAAGTGGGTCATTTCAAACAACAGTGGCCATAGCATCAGGGATGTCCCAGCCTATGTTTTCCAACATGTTGTCCAGAGTGTTGTCTGCCCTGCTGAAACACATGCAGAGCTACATCGTTTTCCCTCAGGTGGAGGATTTGCTTACAGTGAAAGGTGACTTCTATGCCCTGAGACATATCCCCAACATCATAGGTGCAATTGATGGGATGCATGTGGCCTTGGTCCCACCGCCGAAGTGAACAAGTGTACAGAAACCAGAAGAGTTACCATTCGATATGAATGTGCAGATGGTGTTTGGCAGACCAGTACATCTCCCATGTTAATGCAAAATTCCCTGGCTCAGTGCATGACGCTTGCATTCTGCGGAATAGCAGCATCCCTTATGTGATGGGGCAACTCCAGAGGTACTGTGTGTGGCTATTAGGTGAGCACCTGGAACCAAATCAGTGGGAATAGTTGTCTGGGTCTGGGGATATCCCTAAGAGTTAGTGTGTGTCTAACAGTTGTCCCTCGCCATTTGCAGGTGACTCTGGTTACCCCCACCTGTCATGGCTACTGACCCCAGTGAGGAATCCCAGGAGAAGGGCAGAGGAACGCTACAATGAGGCCCATGGGCGAACTAGTAGGATTATAGAGCGGACCTTCGGCCTCCTGAAGGCCAGGTTCGAGTGCTTACATATGACAGGTGGTTCCCTATTCTACTCACCAAAGAAGGTGTGCCAGATCATCGTGGCCTACTGTATGCCTCCCAACTTGGCTTAGTGACGACAGGTGCCTTTTCTGCAGGAGGATGGTCCAGATGGAGGTGTTGTGGCAGCTGTGGAGCCTGTGGACAGTGAAGACGAGGAAGCAGAAGAAGAGGACATCGACAACAGGAACTCGATGATCCTGCAATACTTCCAGTGAGACACAGATAAGAAGACAAACCTGCCTGCTACATGTATTTTAATACTACTACCTCTCTACTGTCTGTCCTTTTCACCCAGTTTATGGTCACTGAGTTGTCACTTTCCCTTACCATTTCACACATGTGGGTCCCACTGTGTGACATCGGCTTTGTTCCTCATGGACTAGAGCTGTGTGACATAGGTATGTTGACATTACATTTGAAAGAGCATTTTGGCACTGTAATTGCTAATACACTAATTTGAAATCACAGACCGACTCCAGATAGTTTTGTGCTTTAAGGGTGTTTATTTTAGTGCTCAATATTGGAGGGGGTTGTAAAATGGTGAGGGGTGAAGGTGAAGGAGTCCAGTCTATTAGTCTCACCGGTGCATTGTCCAAAGGGGTATAGGAAGTGGTGCTGGGGCAGTTTGATGATGGACAGGGTGACAAGGTGGGATAAAAGGATGACAATCATGGTGGTCTAATTTCTTGGCGGGGGTCTTGGCATCGTTCTCTGTCTTTGTCCTGGATCTCAGGGACCGTTTGTGGGGTGTTTCTCCATCTGCAGGGGGTGGGGTGCTGGTGTGGTGGTCCTGTGGCAGTGCCTATTTCTTGGGTGTTGTCCCACTGCGTTGACCCTGTCCACTATTCTTCGCCATAGCTTCATCTTCCTAGCTATGGAGGTGTGCTGCACCTGTGATCCGAATAGCTGTGGCTCTACTTGGATGATTTCCTCCACCATGACACTGAGCTCCTCTTCAGAGAACATGGGGTGTTTTTGCCGTGCCATGGGGTGGTGTGGGTGATGTGTGGGTTGGTGTGTGTTGTGATGTGTGGGGTGATATTTAGTGGTGTGTTGTGTGTGGATGTTGTGTGAGTGATGGTGTTGAGTGCCTGTGGATGCTTGTTTGTAGATTGTGGTGTCTGTCTCTGGCCTTCTTTCAAATTGTTGGTAGTAGGGGTTTGTGGGTGATGTGGGTGTGTGTTTTATATTGTATTGAGTGTGTGGGAGTGGTGTGTGTATGTGTATCAGGTGTGTGTATTTCAAATTGTCCAATGTGGTAGTGTTTTGTAAATGTGTGTGTATTTTGAGCGCAGCGGTGTGTACCGCCAATGGAATACCGCGGTTGAAAGACCGCCGTGTGGATCCGTGGGTCGTGATAGTGTGGGCGCATTCCTGTTGGCGTGACGGTGGAGGTTTTGTTTTCGCCAGTTTATCACTGACCTTTGGTGTGGCGGACTTGTGTGGGTGTCTAAATTTTGGCGGATTCCGAGCTGTGGGTCATAATGACCGTGGCGGAATTCCGCGGCCGCGCCGGTGTGTTGGCGGTCTTCTGCGCGGTGGTAAGCAGCCTTTACCGCCAAT
Source organism: Pleurodeles waltl (assembly GCF_031143425.1). Lineage (NCBI taxonomy): Eukaryota > Metazoa > Chordata > Amphibia > Caudata > Salamandridae > Pleurodeles > Pleurodeles waltl. Next base: position 1,072,428,257 of record NC_090448.1, read on the forward strand.
GTTGTAATGACCCCCATAATGTAATAGTAGGAATGCTTTCAATTTGTCTAGCCACTAGCAATCACAGGACTTGCATGTTAATTTGGGGCATACCTTCTTGGTGACTGACCACATTACAACACTCTTCCCTCCATAATCCCTGAAATGTTCATTAATTATCATTCATTACTTCTTCTGCAAATGGCCTCTATTTCCTTCTTTTCACCACTTCTGACATCCAACTATGCCTAAGTCTTAAAAGAGGAATAAGGGCGCATACACATTCATTCCAATCATCCTGGGGAAAGTATTTTGCATTCTGAAAGTCCTCTCCAGATGTCTAAATCACATGGGGATGTGAATAATGTATTCTACTGAAGTAGAATACATTATCCACATCAAATTCATCCTAGCCTGCTGTGTGTTGCACAATATTGCTTTCAAAAGAGAAAGAAACGAAGGACCAGCAACCAGCACTCTGGCAAACCAGCTCTGTGAACTGACACCACATCCAGAGCCCTCAGGATGCATGTTTGCAACCATCTTATGGCATTACACTTCAGCTGAGCAACTTGCAGATAGAATCACAACAGATGGACAGCCTTGATTCACTCAAGAAACGAAGAACATGTGTCACTCCATGCCTTCTATGGTAAGGCACCATTGCCTGTTTCACCTTGCTAAGTTCTTACGTGGCTGTACAAATGGAATGTGCTTGGGCAGACGTGTACATTTCTGTAAATTGTGTGGATTTTGAGAAATCACTTCCTTGACTTGTTTGCCAGATGTGAAGTACTACATTTACTACATCTACTAGGGGTTTATTCTGACCCACGTTTCTCTGTGGATGTGAGAGATAGAATAAATTTATAAAGCCTATATGTCACCCAGAGTTACCTCTAAGCTCATTAATTACTGTTCGGTCACATATTTTGTCTGAGTACCTCCACCTCTGTACTATCACCTGATGTTGAGATGTTCAATTTAAAAAAATGCAATAATATGCAAATCATCTAGAGATAGAAGAGATAGACTAAGTGGAAGTACAAAAACACATATTACGAGACTTCCAGTCTTCAGTGTCTCATTGGCCATGAAATGGCTTATTCAGTTATTACCTTCATTCAGAGAGAAGTAGAGATCAAGGGCCAGATGTAGGTATCGTTTTGCATGGGGCAAACTGCAAAATTCGCAGTTTGTGCTATGCAAAACGTGCATTGCGATGCTCATTCACATTTTGCGAGTCGGTACCGACTCGCAAAATGTGAATGCGACTCGCAAATAGGAAGAGGTGTCCCCTTCCTATTTGCGACTCGCACCGCAATGTTAAATTGCTTTGTGACTGCGAACACGGTCGCAAAGCAATTCGCAGTTACCACCAGTGTCACACTGGTGGTAACCCATTCGCAAAAGGGAGGGGGGTCCCCATGGGACCCCTTTCCCTTTGTGAATGTTGCCATAAATGTTTTTTCAGAGCAGGACCAAATGGTTTCGTAATTTTTTTGTATTGCAACGCGTTTTCCTTTAAGGAAAACGGGCTGCAATACAGAAAAAAAAAACTGCTTTATTTAAAAAGCAGTCACAGACATGGAGGTCTGCTGTCTCCAGCAGGCCACCATCCCTGTGAGTGCAGGGAATCGCAATGGGGTCGTAAAATGCGACCCACCTCATTAATATTAATGAGGTGGGTCGTTGCGACCCCATTCAATTCGCAGACGGTGTCTGAGACACCGTTCTGCATCCGAATTTGCTACATCTGTTATCAAAGGAAGGGTGTTGAAGGATATAAGTGATGGAATGACCTCTGGTGCTGGCTCAGTATGACAAGAAAGACTATCTCCTGGCTTGCCCACTGCAGAGGAGTGTCCTGCTGAAGACCTGCAGGACCTCCTGCTCAACTGAAGCAGCACAAGCAGCAGCTCTATACTGAGTACCTTTGCTCTGCAATACTCTAAAGTAGTCATACATTATAAAATCATATGTTCAATCTTACCTATTCAATTATAATGTACAAAGTTCATGTCTGACATGTATTTAGAATGTATCACTGAGTGTTAGCTGCAGGGTAGGGTAATTGCTACATACTTTTGTTGGACTTGGCCCTCTCTGCAGGGCCACCCCCAAAGTTTTTGCCTTTACCTTCCACTTTGCCAAAATTAATTTGCTTGGCCTTAGAACTCTATACACTTTCTTTTTGCTAACCAGTGCTAAAGTGTTTGTGCTTTCTTCCTTAAGCATGTAAGATTTGCTTATAGCTGATTGGTATACTTAATATACTTATAAGACCCTTGCAGAGGGGGTTATCATATTCCCAGGGCATTTTGATTAAATGCTACTAGTGGACAATCAATCACTTATTGTGCCACCCACTTAAGTAACCCCTCAAAACGTGTCCAGGTCTGCCATTGCAACCTGAATCGCAGATTTAAACTGCCAGTTTGACTCGGCCATATAACCCCATTTTCAAGCCTTGAACCCTTTATTGCATATATGTCATGTCAAGGCAGGTCCTAGGGAGCCCATAGGTCAGGGTGCATTGTATTTATAATTTAGAACATGTACCTTTAAGTTTCACATGTTCTGGTAGTGAAAAACTATTCCATTTGTTTTTCACTACTATGAGGCCTACCTCTCGCATTTGATAACATTGTGTTTCCTTCTTACATTTAATAAGTAATAACCTTTGATTGGGAGCAGGTCAACATTTCATAAAGATGCCTGAGAAATTAGGAATACAAATCATCTTTAATGGTAAAGTTAGAGTTCTTATTTTGAAAATGCCTCTTTTAGAAAGTTGGCATATTCCCACCGTAATCATTTGGTGCCTGCAGCCTGTTTCTGGGCCACATGACTTGGTGTGGCTGGCATTTGAACTTTGTTTATTCCTCCCAGACAGCCACACAATAGTGAGATAAGGTGTGCCTGGATGGGCCATCAAATAGCGTGATCGGGTGGTAGAGATGGGCACAGCTCCACTTGTATTTTAGTGGGCAGTGCTGTGCCCTCACTCAAAGGACTTGTCACCTCTGCATTTTTCATGCAGCCACCTTCAATCCAGGGCGAGAGAGCCAGGAAACTTAAAAGACTTCAAAAGAAATCTTCTAAAAACCATTGCTACTTTAAAGAAGACACAAGGTATAAAAATTGGACTCTCAGAATATTCTTCAGTTTGATTTTTGGACCTGCAGAAGGACTTTCAGAGGAATGCCTGCTGTTGTTGCCTGCTGTATACTCTACAAGACTGCTTTGCTGGACATGTAAGGGCTGCATTGCTGACTGGAGTGTGCCTCGAACCCCAGAGGCCTGGCCTGCTGCTTGAGCCCTGTTTCAGCACTTGAAACCAGGACTACCAGATTGAATCTACGGGCTAGTTGACTGCCTCCTTATCAGTTCCTCTGGGATAGAAAGGCTCCAACCATCTTGAACCCACATCTGGACCCATCCTGGGTGAGTCTTGAATCCCCAAGTGCAGCCCCTCTAATCCTGGACCCTTGATTTTGTTGTTAAAGGTGTCCAGATACACAAAATCCAAAACTTGGGACTGAGAACATTTTGGCTATAATCTCTGCTGGGAACTGAGGGGAACCCAGGACCAACCTGCTTATCTATCGACCCAAGGTATATCACCAGTGGGCCTGAATTTATGATAGCTCCTGCTACGTTCTTCTCTGTAGCAGCATATCCCGTTTGATGGTCCTTCACCAAAGGGTATCCTGCCTCATGGAACTCTCATCACTACAGCCTCCTGCCTTGTCCAGCTGGACATTTTTGACTTCCAAAGAGAGACTAAGTCAGAACGTAGAAATCTTCACTTTGACTTTATCCAGCAGCACTCCAACAGCGATACTCCCTCCTCAGACAACTCCTGCCGCCTTGCCCTGCTGAACCTTTACCTTCTCAGAGACTATTTCTTAGAATTTCATCTAAGTCCAAAGGTAAGGGCTCACCCAGCCAATTTTGTATCCATAATGTACATCATCGCGGTCAGTCATATTTTTGGACTTTGACCCGGTCTTGTGTGACATAATGTCTATGGTTGGAACTTTGATCTTTTAGATGTCATTTTTACCTTAAACTTTAAAAAGTCATAACTCTTGTTCTACTGGTTGGATGTTTGTCCTTGTGGATTGAAATAATATATCAATGTCATGTACTCACCTAGTTTCAACCGGGGAGGGAAGGGGTGATGCTGGAACTCCAATCCCAGCTGGGGCATTCTAGTGTAACAAATAACGATTGTCTAGTTCCACATACTGCCACAGGGGGGCAATGGGAATGGGATAAAACAAGAGAAAGATGAACGCACATAACTGTGGGTACTGCTCGGCTGCCTCGTACACTGCCTAGAAGGGCCGGGACTCTCTGGGCCTTGATATCACTTTCATGTTGTGTATAGAGAGTTCAGGGCACTACAATGAAAGTGTCCACAGTGCTGGGCCTCAAGGGGAGGATTCAATACTCTAACAATTTCAAAATCCAAAACATGCTCACACCGTCAAAGAATTAAGGGACTGATTTAGAGTTTGGGGCAGGGATTACTCTGTCACAAATGTGTTGGCTACTCCTTCTGCCATATGACAAGTTCCATAGGCTATAATTGAATTGTAATAAGGAGGATGATATATCCATTATGTTTGAAACGGTGTAACCCCCTCTGCCAAACCCTAAATCAGGCCCTACGTCTTTAGATATTGCTATCCTTTGGATTAGTGCACAGTAACTTGAGAGTAAAGTACTTAGCCTTGACAGTACTTGAACTGGAATTCGAAGGTGACAGAAAACTCTATGCAAGAAGCTCAAGAAGGGGTGGAATCATACCTCATGAAGGAAGACACTGGAAGCATTGCAGATGCCAGAATCACAGAATCAAAAGAAAGGCTCGGAACACTAGAATGCTGGAAACTCCGGACGGCTCAAGCTATAAGCACAGGAAAGAGACTTGCTCAGGACTGGGACACTCGAAGGTGAGTAAAGAAACAGGGCTTGCACATGCCAGGAACAGGTTCGAGGTCAAGCACCAATACAATGCGAGTGGTATTTATACAGGGAGCCTAGAGTGTTCCAGAAAGGCATGTGTCCCACATGGAAGAGTGGAATATTCGAAGGAACCTGGGGAAAATGATGTGTTACAAAACAACGGAAATGAGGCCTAACAGGTAGTATGTGCAACAAGTAATTGACAACTATAACAAGTACAATGGAAATCCAAGTGCATGATGGTCAAATTTAGTGGTTCTCAGTGGAGACGTGACTATCCCAAATAGTAATGCAATATCTGCAGGTGCAAACTAGACTAAAATTGCATAACAGGAGAGTCAAAGGTTCAGTCTTCCCAGGAGGGGGAAGCCATGGAGAGAGCTCAGGGCTGGGAAGAGGACCAAAAGGGAAGCATGACTGTGAGTACGTGGGGCAGAGAGACACCACAGGAGAATGGTAACATGAGCCCAGAAAGAAAAACCCACCGCATATATGGCACAGAATGGAGGTGTGACAATCAAAGTTTACTTTATTTTTCTAAATTGATGTGGAATTTTTTGTGTGTTGTGCTTTCACTTTACTACTGTTTGTGCCCTGCATATATACTTCACACACTACCTCGAAGTTGAGTCTGCCTGCTTGTTCACCAAGATACCAGAGAGTTAAGCACAGGTTAATATAGTGACTTTTGTGTTTCACTCTGTCAAGGACTGTGGCTGTTGGTTGACCAGGGCTAACACCTGACTCAAACAACAACCCAATTTCTCACATTAGCGTTCAGCAGAGTGGATCAAGACCTCTGTTTATGCAGTGGCATATGTGTAACACAAACATCCCATATATATAACATCATAGCAGATCCACCTTTTCTTCAACTGCCCTTGATTGACATATTGTTTCCTTTTGCCAAATGTGATTCCTGCCTCACATTTTGTGTGTCTGTGACTCTTGCCTCCCAAGTTGGAGTTGGATATCAACACCATTGAAAACTACACTGTGGCTGAGCTGATAAAGTTTTGCAGGGAAAGGGGACTGAGAGCACTCAAGGGTGCTCCAAAGTTTGAGAATATCTCTCAGAGGACTAGAGGATGCCCGCAGAATGCAAGCTGCAGCAAAAAAGGATGATGATGAGACAATGTACTAAACTATGAGAAGGAGGAAATAGAGGCAGGGAAGGAGAGTGGGATGCCCACATGAAGCAATGTGCCCCCTCCCACCGCCACTTCAGGACCTAGAGATAGGAAAGCTGAAAGGGAGTGCAAGCTGAGGCTGGCTGCTAAAGCAGAGAAGGCAGAGGCGGAGAGAGCATTAGCCATACAGGAGAAGCAACTAGCTCTGAAGAAAAAGAAACTGTTATGGGTACATAAACTGAGTTTGAAGGAGCTGGTCCTAAAGGAAAAACAAGCTTCAGATTCCTGCGGAAGCTGAGGCAGCACACCTCTGTGCCCGCTAGAGAGGTGAGATGCTCACATAGTATAAGGTCTGATGCCCAACTACATGGTAGCAGAGGACTTAGATACGTTGTTGTCTGTATATGTGGAAGCTCTGAGGGGACACAAGGTCTCAGAAGAGTATTAGAGGTTAGCTTATGGAACTACACATGCCTACAGTGGGGAGGGACACACTTCGCACACTGGGTGACCAGACAAGGTATGCTCCACGAAAGCCATATTTGTTGCTAATCCACTTTCTCACACATCTCATGGCTTCTCATGAGTTATATAAAAATTATCAAAACACATATTAACAGCAACAATCATAAACACTTTTGACCATACTTTTAAAAATGTTAATTATTTTTAAAATATATTTTTATTATTTTATACAGCATCATACCATCAACAAGTGGCATTTCATATGATTATTTCATTGAGATTCTGTAGATCTTCAGGCAATAGCCGGTTGTATGATTACAAATAGGTGAAATAAATCAAGAACCCCTACTTCCCTCCTACCCCCTAGTGCTCTCGGTACTTCTCAGTCTCTGACATAATTATACACATAGGGGGTCATTCCGACCCCGGTGGGCATCGGAAGCCGCCCGCCTGGCGGGAACCGCCAGAAGAGACCGTACCGCGGTCAAATGACCGCGGCGGTCATTCTGACTTTCCCGCTGGGCGACCGCCAGAAGGCCGCCCGCCGGCCCAGCAGGAAAGCCCCTTCAACAATGAAGCCGGCGGAGTTGAATGGGTGCGACGGGTGCAGTGGCACCCGTCGCAATTTTCAGTGTCTGCAAAGCAGACACTGAAAATCTTTATGGGGCCCTGTTAGGGGGCCCCTGCACTGCCCATGCCAGTGGCATGGGCAGTGCAGGGGCGCCCAGGGGCCCCACAACACCCGTTCCCGCCATCCTGTTCCTGGCGGTAAGAACCGCCAGGAACAGGATGGCGGGAAGGGGGTCGGAATCCCCATGGTGGCGCTGCTTGCAGCGCCGCCATGGAGGATTCCTATGGCCAGGGGAAAACCGGCGGGAAACCACCGGTTTCCCTTTGCTGACCGCGGCTTTACCGCCGCGGTCAGAATTGGCCAGGAAGCACCGCCAGCCTGTTGGCGGTGCTTCCGCGGTCGTTGGCCCTGGCGGTCGATGACCGCCAGGGTCAGAATGACCCCCATAGTGTCTGTTTTCCGTTCCACTTTACATTTCAAGATCCGATAGGCATGTTGCTGCTGTCGGCTCCCACACGTGCCAGGATTTGTAAACTCTGATCCCTCTTTCCCCCAGTCATTCGTCCTGCAGCCAGTCCCATCTAAGGCAAGCACATGCAATTACTTTAGTCATCCCCTACCATGTGTGGTGAAATATTTGGTGCTCTCAGATCTTGCACCATCTGTGTCCAGGCCACTATGTCTTCCACCAGTTTTGCATCTGTGTGGACATGCTTCATCCAGACCTCTTCCGACAATGCCCATTCGGTGAAGTCCCGATACCAGTCACCGAACCCTGAGGGGACAGGGTTAAGCCATTTGATCGCTATGCAATGCTTTGCCAACAGGAGTACCAACATTATAAATTAGCGGCTTAGGTTTTTCACTCTAGGTGTAGGAAGCAGCCCCAAAAATATCACCCTGGAGGTGTATACCAGTTTCCACACGGTGGCTCCCTACAAAGCCATCACTATACTTTTCCAGTATGATTCCAGGGCACTACATTGCCATATTAAATCAAAGAGGTCAGCCGAAGCCACAGTGCAGCGTTGAGATCATGCAGGATATATATGATGAGGGATATTTTGGGCCAAATACATCTGGTGGTTGTAGTTAGTTTGAACTTCGCATTTGAACTGCTAATTTTAGCCCCTTTGTACACCTGTTTCCATTTTGTGGCTGAAATCCCTTCCCCTAGCACTGGCCCCCACTTACGCTATGACGTCTGCGTAATACTTGAGATATCCTCTCTCAGAGCTTTAATAAATGTTAGAAATCAGTGTCCGTCCCCCTCCCAGAGACAACAATGCATCCAAGGTGGCCGAAACTGGGGGTTCGTCAGGAAAACCAGGCCACAGACCATGAGCTGTTGCTGCCATTTTTCCATACTGGAAGAACTGGCCTCTCCCCAACTGGAAAGAGTCCACATCATATTGCTGGGTGATGAATTTCCCCCCAAGGAAAAGATCTCCGCTACCCCACATCCCCATCTCTCCATTTTTTCATAGACATGTCCAAAGCAACTCTCATAAATGCTTGCACATAGGATACCACACAGGTCCATACGTTACAGACCATTTGAACTATGTAAGGGACCCCTTCCCTCACTGCCCAGTTCCCCAGCAGCAGGGCTGACAGGGTATGTTCATCACACACTCCCTGTAAACGTTTCTTGTCCCAGTTGTTTTCAAGGTCAAGCCAGTGTACTGCATGATGCAGATGGGAGGCCAAATAATAAAGTTCCATATGACGGAGCTCAATTCTCCCACATTCCCATGTTTGTCGCAGCTTAGGCAGCCCCACTCTTTTCCTCCTATTTGCCCATAACAACTCTAGGATTAGGCTATCTATTTGTGTAAAGTGTGATCTACGCACTTCGTACAGGGCATTCTGCAAACCATATAGGCATCGCAGCAGTATAACCATCTTCGTAATGGCTCCTCTGCCGATCAAGGAAAGCGGCAATTCCTTCCAAAATCTAACTGAGGTCCTCAACCCTTTCAGCAACCTGCCATGATTAAGGTCATAGTATTTATCAGCAGTATGTGTCAATCGTATCCCAGGGTAGCGAAGGCCCTCAGCTCCCCACGACAATCCAACCGACGGGAGATCATCAATCCATTCCCTGGCTATAGCGCCCATCTGGAACCTGTAAGACTTACAAAGACTCACCCGGAGTCCAGAACACTCCCCAAATTTCCCCAAGGCACCAAAGAGAGCGGGAATTGAAGATTCTAGGTTCTGCACATGGACTAGCATGTCATCTGCATATAAGGAGACCACATGCATAGTCTCCCCAGTGCGTAAGCCCCAGGGGTTCAGCAGCTCATGCAAGCATGCTACCAATGCCTCCTTTGCCATAGCAAATAGGAGGGGGGATGTCGGGCAGCCCTGCTGCATCCCCCGTCTCAGTTGAATGGCCTCCAAGACCACATCCCCAGATCTCACACGAGCCACCCAGTAATTATACAAAAATTGGATCCAGGAGATATATTTCGGCCAAATCCCAGTTTAGCCATATCTTGCCAAAGATACCCCCAATCCACAGAGTCAAAAGCCTTTTCTATATGCATGAGTGCATGAGTTAGTGGGAGGTATGATATATATGGGTGAGGCAACAAAGATTGAACATCGTGCTGCGCCGGAGTATAAAGCCACACTGGTCCTCATGAATAAGTGTGGCCAAATGAGGAAGCAGGCGTGCCGCCAGAATACTACTTAGTATCTTAATATCCACAGTCAGAAGAGATAATGATCTATATGCAGCTGGATCCACCAGATCTCTATCCAGCTGTGAGATAAAAGCACCCAAGGCCTCCCACATCGAGTCTGGCAGGCTACCGCAGGCAGCTGCCTCCTGGTATACCGCCAATCGCTTCTCAGAGAGGATCTCAACATACTTTTGATAAAACTCTGTTGGGAATCCATCAGAACCAGACATATTTTATGCTTTTAATGGCTTTATGGCCCCCTTTATTTTTTCTTGGTTGAGGGGGGCTTCTAACAACCCGTGTCAGTTGAGGAAGTGTGACCCCATCAAGGAAGGCTGTCCCAGTATCCAGAGGCGCATCACTGGGCAACGAGTAGAGTCTGTCAAGATGTACCTTGAACACCTTATTAATTGCTATCTGCGTACATACCCTCTTAACACATCCATTAGTGCAGTGACAGGCTTACGGTCAGAATGTTGCTTTAGCAGATCCACCAAAAGTGTGCCCGCCTTGTTACCCTCTGCTTGCAGACGATGGTGGTATGCCTTATAGACATGCCTTTCCAATTGTTGCCAGCCATCCAGTAACACCCGTTGAACCTTCCCCCACTCTTCTACCCTCTACAGCTGCACTGGAAGACACTTCTCCAAGTCCCAGAGCTTGGCTTTATGCTCGAGAACGTCTTTCTGGAGCTTGCGCTTAACACCCTAGGTGGTCTACAGGCAGAGTCCCCTGATCACTACCTTAATCGTCTCCCAGTCACATTCCCTAGTCGTGGACCTTTCCCAGTTTGCGTTTTGCATCAAAGTATTGAGTCAAGCAATCCCGGGATGCCTTCTCAAAAGGTACGTCAGTCAAGGCCTCCGGGCTAAAACGCCACATCAGGACCATAGGCAGTTGATATCCTTTTCTCAAGTTTACTAAGAGGGGGGAATGATCCAATATGTAACAGGCCAAGTTAGCAATAGTTTGTATCTACGGGGATAGCGTTTCTGACACTAGTAAATAGTCCAGTCTACTGTAGGTATTTACTGCAGGGGTGTAACAGGAGTATTCCCTGAGAGTGGGCTTTCTATGGCACCAGAGGTCCTGCAACGGAAGTTCTCGCATAGTGTCTACCAATTGTCCAATCAGGTGGGGTTTCGTGCTCTGTCGTGGGGGATCCCGGGCCAGCGTACCATCCACGGCACAGTTGCAGTCTTCTGTCAACAGAATCTCTGCTGTAAAATATGGGAGCCAGCCTGCACCACATGCCCAAAGTAAGTCCCACTGTCTACATTTGGGGCATATACGTTTATCAAACAGACTTAATGGCCATCCAGGATGCCAAACACCACCACATATCTTCCATCTGGGTCCAGCACATAACTTTTGTGTTGGAATGGGACCCCAGGGGCTATCCAAATCAATACCACCTAGCAAAGCCAGAATAAGAAGTAACATATAGCTGCCCCCTCCAGCATTTTTGGAGACTAGGAATACAGCTCCCACATATATGCATCTCCTGCAGCATTGCTATCAATACACAATAGGACCTGAGGTAAGCATGTACCTGGTGACACTTATCCAACTGGTTCAAGCCTTGCACATTCATAAGATATTAATGTATAGGGGGGTCATTACAAGCTTGGCGGGCGGCGGTATAACCGCTGTGCGGCCCTCAATGTGGCCGCACTCCTGCGATCCCCATTACAACATCCCCACTGGGCCAGCGGGCACAAACCTAGTTTACGCCTGCCGGCCCAGCGGGGATGCGGCCGCAACATAGGAGCCGGCTCTAATGGAGCCGGCGGTGTTGCGGCCATGCGATGTGTGCAGTAGCACCCGTCGCGCTTTTCACTGTCTGCTATGCAGACAGTGAAAAGCTGCACGGGGCCCTGTTAGGGGGCCCGAGGACTCCCCTTACCACCAGCCTCTTCCTGGAGGTGCAAACCGGCAGAAACAGGCTGGCGGTAGGGGAGTCATAATCCCCAGGGCAGCGCTGCTTGCAGCGCTGCCCTGGCGGATTATCACCGCCGGGGCTAAAACGGCGGGAAACCGCCGGCCCCAGCGGTGCGACCACGGCGGTGATATGGGTCTCCGTACCGCCAGCCTGTTGGCAGTACGGACGCCACTTTAGCCCTGGCAATGACCCCCTAGATGTCTATCATGAGTGCAACCTATGGCATGTTCCAAAAACAACCATCCTGTACATCACGACTGAGAAATGCCCACTTTCAAAATCGATTACAAGCAATAAAGCCCTCTGTTCAACCTGTAGCTGAAGAATCAAAAAACAAACATTTCCCAACTTACCCTCTCCCACAGGCAGTGAACCAACCCCATCCAGTGTGAACCATAACAGGTTAGAGACCGACGGGCCCCACCTCATGACCCAATTAGATGGTAGAAACAAGATAGAACCCTATTAACCAATTATGTAAAGCAGTCTTTGTAATATTACGCTTTGTCAGAGGTCATCACCGAGCCAAACCACAAGGCTAATTCAATCCATGCTATATGATGAAAAGTTAATGGGCCCCATTCCAATGCATTTAGGGCCCAGGACAGGATATAGGGGGGAGCACGTCCAAGCACCAGCCTGTTCCTCTCCTCTCCCCATTCGCACTCGCCTCCTCGTCTTCAGGCCAGGCCGCACACTGCAGCGTAGGCCACACCAACAATTGGCCAAGCTGCCATCTCCTTCCACATCCTTACATCAGTGGGGCTACACCGCACTCACCGTCCGCTGGGTCCAGGGATTCCCAGCCAGTAACCTCCATCCAACAGTGGCACACAGCCGCCAGTTCACCCTTTGTGGCTGCCATCACACCACCTTCTCCCTTCGCTTCCCCATCATCACAGGAGCAGGAGAGGCAGCCACACTCATCTTTTGGCCCCCATCTTCGGGCCCAGGCAGCACAGCATTCGGGTCGGGCCTTAGCTCATGCCCAGCACGTCACAATGCAGCTCCCTCGGGCCTTAGCTCATGCCCAGCATGTCACAATGCAGCTCCGACGCAGCCCACCCCGGCCAGGAAAGGCTGCAAACCCAGCCGCCGATCTGAGCGTCTTGGCCGGGCCACCCCCCAGAGCCCACCTACCCGTCATAGTTCAGGCTCCGCAGGGCCTCAGCAGGGGTCTCCCTCAGTGGTCCGCATACCAGGCTTCTCGCCCAGGTACTTTTCAGCCTCTATGCTCAGGATAATATTGAGGATTCATAGGATTAATGGCAGGCTGGCCTGAGCTTGACAAAACACATCTACTCAGCCATCTTGTTGGCACCGCCCCCTCTTGTAAAAATGTTAATTATTTCTAACCTTGATGATTCAGGTAATGATACCATTTATTAGATGAACTATGAATATTGAGACAAATGCACTGTTTATAGCTTAATAACATCCTTCTTGAATGTGGAGCTTCCAGCATGTTTTACACCCAAAACTCATCTGTTTATGCCAATGATCTATGCAATGTAGTTAATCTTCCAAACATATCAAAACAAATGTGAGATCTGTATATGGTACATGATCTAAAATCCATTCTCCTACCACTGCACCACTTGTATGAGAAAAGTACCAGTTACATTTTGAGTGATGATGAAAGTCAGTTTTCTAACTAAATAAATGCAGAATCTAAACATGCATGCATGCTTACTACTGCTAAAATTAAAACAATAGTTGAGGTGCTGGAATCAAGTAAAAATTAAAATAAAGAATGTATCTCATCATACGCCAAGAATCAGGATACTTTCTCAATTAATGTAGTTGCTTAAGGAAATTACCTACTCAACCCTTCCTTCTTATGGCCCCCATATAAGTGAGCAGTGTCCACTGCTCCAGGGTATTGCTTGAACTATCTACATTAAAAAAATTCCCTGTCCTCCTCCTCTTTAGGCCTCTCTACTCCTAATGAAACCATAAATGAGGAGCTAAATAACAGACCTTCCTGTTCTTTTGTCAATTCTGCAGAGCTGCTTTGCAGTCCTATCAGGGTCGCTTCTACCTACTTAGCTTGTTTTATTTAGCTTAGTCTTTCAAAATGGAACTGTGTTTCAGGCAATGCAAATTATTTTCTATGAAAGGTATGTGGCCTGCTTTTTCAATTGTGGTTGGTTACTTGCTGCTAGGCCGGTTGTATGTCTGCTGGCTGGGCTGCTTAGAGAAGTGTTCTGGGTTGTGTGAATTAACTTCCTGCCTCTCAGACAGGGTTGGCCTGTGTTGCTTTGTGTGTGTATGTGGCGCAAGAATATATATGAATCCTATATTTGCCAGTGGGTAGTTATAGTTATGACCACGTTTCCATAGGAAATTGATTTTTGGATTATTTTTAACTTTGGCACAGTTTGACACATTTTCACAAAACTTTCCAGATAAAAGTTCATCCACTTCACCTTCTTCCTGGAGAATTTCAGAGTGATCCATCAAGAGGAGGGGGCAAGAAAAAGGGGGGGTGTAAATAAGTTTTCCAGCCAAAACAGCTGAATGCTATTACACCAAATTTGTAATAAAGCTAGATCATGGTCTAGAAAGTGTGCTTTTTATGATATGCTGTGAATCCACTGCATAGGTTTTGAGAAATTAAAGTTTGAAAATAGATGTGTCTACCATGCTGCAGAGGGTCTAGGGTGCCGGCAGATCAAATGCTAAGATCTGATTGGCTGCCACCACAATAACTAATATGTGGCAGCAGCCATTTTGTTTTTTGGCCCCCTCACTAAGCCTTACACAGGCCTGGAGAGTCTATCCCCTATACCAGATTTGTAAATTTAAGGGAAAGGGCTGGGACACCATTGTCTAGGGCCACAATACATTTTAGAAGAGGAGGGAAGCATACAGGCCCACTTCCTCTCAGCATTACACATGCCCAAGGGACCCCATTACCCTGGGTCGAAATACATTTTAGAAGGGGAGGAGGGCTTTCAGGCCATAGTACAGCCCCAAAGGGTGGCTCGCAGGGAGCTGGCAGAGCTGTGTGGGCCCTGCAACTCTAGTTGTAGCCCCCTAAGCAGAAAAAAAATGCTGAGTGTCCTGGGTGGGACTGGTACACTCCATAAAATAAAAAAAGCCTCAGCCTCTCATTTAATATTCACTGCTCCTTGCCCCTTCAAGGGGCGCCCCATGATGACCTGGGGAGGCTATTTAATTTTTTTTGTGCTTTTCTTAGAAGGGTCAGGGGCACTGTCAGTTTTATGTTCTGTTCTGCAGCCCCCAGCAACATTAGGTAAAAAAACAACAGTAAGGGTGTGATTTAGATCTTGGAGGAGGGATTACTCCATCGATGGCTATCCCATCCGCTAAAATCTTAATACCATTGAAAACAACTTCAGTGGACGGGATGTCCATCCCCATTGCAACAGTGTAACCCCTCCACTGAGCTATAAACCAGGCCCTTAGTCTCTGAGTCATTGAATCCATGACCCAAGGAGAACGTACTATTTTTTTAAAGCACTTCCCAGACTGGAGCTCTAAATCTGGGAGTGCAGCGCACTCTAGGGTCTGGTTCTGTGGCTGTGTTTTATGTGGCTTGAGATGTCTAAAAAATATGCAAGGCCCTTTTGTGGTTGATTCTATGATTGCATTTTTTGGGCTGAAACATGAAGATCTACTCTGAAACATGCTTGTTTTATTTATTCTATTTTATTTTTTTCTATAACACTATGGGGGTCATTATGAACACGGCGGCAAACATTGTTGCACACCGTTGTGACGATGAACAGAAGCCCACCATAAAAAAAATCCAAAAACAGAACCCAACAAAATATTTGTTACCGCCAGCCACCGCCAGGGCCTTGTCGTCAGAAAGGCTGCACATCCAACCCCACCACCACCGAGAACACAAATCCCCCTCCCTCCAAATAATGATGCACCAATCACCGCTGTAGTTAGTGGATCCTGAACGATCATTGGCGGTACAGACCACCACGGCCAGCAATGGGACTCAACAGCAAGAAATGCACACATTGGCAAGTTTGAAACCCACTCACCTGACACACATCCACAACACCATAAAAGACTCCCAAACACACCCCACAATCCTTTGCATCATCAATTCGAGAAGCCAGACTGACAACACTACAAGCAGACTCTGAATGCAACATCACACAACTCACACACCCAATCACACAACAGCACCCTCACCAATATCCACACACCACACCACTCACAACACACACCATGGCACCCCCTAAGCACCCACGCTTCACAGATGGGAGTTAAGAACAATGGTGGACGAGATACTCAAGGTAGAGCCACAAATATTCGGTGCACAGGTCCAGCACACATATTGCCATGAAGATGGAGTTATGGCAGACAATAGTGAACAAGGTCAACACAGTGGGAAACCATCCATGCACAAAGAACGACATTCGCAAGAGATGGAACGACCTGCGGGGGAAGGTGAGGTCCATGGCTTTGAGGTACAACATTGCGGTCCAGAAGACTGGAGGAGGACCCCCACCAACACCCCCGACTACACCGACTACGGGGAAAAGGTACTGGCCATCCCGTACCCTGAGGGCCTCACTAGACTCACTGGAGGAATGGACTCGGGTAAGTCATTTACAATTACCCCATATCCACTATACCTGTAATGCATGCACCACCTCACCCCACCAACTACCATCAGGACCACACCCCACCCTGGTCACAATCACAACATCCAGCCACCTTGCATGCCCACAAACCCACCCCCCGTGCACAGCGACTCACCCATGCTAGGTATCATATTGGCACTACACCACCCACAATGCACCTCCATCTCCCATGCTAAATGCAATGGCAGCCTCACAAAGGACCCTGCATGGCCCAACAGTGGAGAACCTGCCCAAAATAGGCCTGCCCTGTGCACCCCATCCGATTCTGTAAATATAACATACATGTCCATTCCCCCCCACAGGCACCACCACCCATGCCACCCTGACAGAAAGGCCAAGGAATGCCAGCACCCCACATGGAGACAGAAGCACCACTCAGGACACTGGAGAGGGAACGCTGGACAGTGAGGAATACCATGGCCCATTACATAGTCCTGGATTGTCACCATCCAGCAGCCCCACGCAGGACAGCACTGACACCCCTACCACCCAGCCACCAACATCAGCACATGCCAAACCTCCCCACTCCAGTGTATCCAGACCACAGACTGGTGGAACACAAGTCCAGAGGCCACAGTCTCCACCTCCCAAAAGGCAGGATGAAAATGGCCCCAGTACAAGTGGTACCCCCAGACCTGTGCAGGGAACACAGGCACAGGGGGCTAGGGCCAGTGGGAGGGCCTCAGTGGCCCAGGGGGGAGGCCAAAAGATAGATGCTGCAGCCCAAGAGGTGATATCTGAGGTCCTGGGAGCATACCACCATACAAAGGACAGGATGGGCCAGATCGTGGCCACCCCGGAGCAGAATCAAAGGGTGCAGATAGCACACCACCAATAGGCCATGGAGCAGTGTAAACAGCTTAATGCCACCATGGCCACTATTGCAGGGGCGCTGCTGCACCACTTCCCAACCCAGCCTGAGACCCCACAAACCAGGAAGCCCCTACCACAGACCATGATACAGACCAGCCATCAACATCAGCAGCACCAACTGGACTGGTGCACTGTCTAAGGACACACAGGAGATCAGCACCCCTACCCGTACAGCCCAACACCAGACACTCACACCGTCCCCCAGACCCAGATATGGCACTGGTACTCCTGCCAAGACCAACACACCATCAAAGAAGTGACTCTGACATGAACTATCACCCAAGTGTGCCACTGAACCACCATCCTCACCGGCAAATAGCACCTCAACAACTAGTAAAGTACAGATGGACATATAACAACTGCACCAATCACTGAGAACATGCAGCCAGTAAGGACACCTACCATCAGCCCACTCCCGTCACTGTAAAGAGCACCAATGCATCCCTGACACCTATTAAAACACATGTACACCAATTCCAATGTCCCCTGTCAATATGTTGAATCAAATCGAAGTGTGAATGCATTTGCATGTTCAAGTCTATAATCTGACCATTATTGCAGGAATTGCACTCCACGCACAGCATGGTGTGGAGTGAACAGAAATGTCTAACAAGTTGTTTATCATATCACATGGTACTTGAAATTCATGTCACAGTGTAAATGGCTACAGACCCCATACCCCCCTAGAGAATAAGTCAGACTGACAGTATGCAGTACAGACAACATCATCAGCGAGCAATGCCTCATAGTCACTGGGAGTATAGTTGGATCAGTTGGTTCCTGGAGTGTACATCTTCCCCCTCTTTATCATCACCATCACTCACATCCCCTCTCAGAGGAAGTTGGTCTGGATATACAGCACCCTCCTCCTTCAAAATGGGGATAGATTTCCTCACAGCCATGTTGTGCAGCATGCAGCAGGCCACCACTATTCTACACACCTTCTCAGGGCCATAGCACAGGGAACCCCCAGAGAGATGGAGGCAACCGAAACAATGGCACCTATCACATGGGGAATGTTGGCAAAGGCATAAAAGTCTGACTTATGGCAGGGAGTTCAGCTATGTACAGAAAGAGTGTCAGACACACTCACCTATGATCCATCCTCTGTCCCCTTGTAGTTGTTCCATCATGTGTGGCACACTGCTATTCCTCAGCACAAATGAATCATGGACTGATCAAGGGAACATGGCATTCCCATGTGACATTTATTGGTCTGCAGTATACACTGATTGAATGTTCATGGAGTGGATGTTCTTGGGGGGATGAGAGCTATGTGGGTGCCATCAATGGCACCTATCACATGGGGAATGTTGGCAAAGGCATAAAAGTCTGACTTATGGCAGGGAGTTCAGAACTTTGGGGAAACCTTACATATGACTGCAGGTGTTGTACAAATGCTTCCAGGAATCTGGGCAGGATAAGGCAAAACATAGGCTGTGAAAACTCGGCACCCATGCCCACTGCCACCTCAAATGAACCTGTGGCCAGGAAATGGAGTACAGAGAGCACTTTCACTTCAGTAGGGATGGCATGCTGATTCCGATTAGCCGGTCTCAGCACTGGATGCAGTAAAGCACACAGTTCATGAATAGTAGCACAAGTGAGTCTGTAATTGATAATGATGTGACGTTCCACCATGGTCTCCAAATCAACAAGTGGTCTGTACCCCGATGGGGCCCTCCCTTGCCACATGGGTCTGTACCTAGGAGGAGTGGAGAACACATGTGAGGGACACATTCATTTTCACAACATGTTGTGTATTCAACACTGCTGTCAAACATTTAGGTGACACATTAGCATTGTAGGATATTAAACTGGAGTGACCTGTCCTAACTGATACATCTGGACTGTTGTGGTGAGTAAATAGTCTTTTGGGCATGCGTTAGAGGGCTGGGGTCCATAGGGCCTGCATAGGGCCCATGACCAAGTAATAACTGCATAGTAGTGAGCAAAATGTCAGCCCCCTTTCATTCATATATGTAGCAGGGGAAGTGACCTCATACCTCTAGCAGTTGACGTAATGGCGTAAAGCGGTGTTCACCGCCGTGCACTCATTCATTGGTTAACATGGTTGTCAATGGAGAATATGGGCCTATCATGATCGTCACCGGCGGTGACGATGCACACCACCACGGAACGTACGTCATTTCGTCACCCTAGGTTCACTTGACTCCCGGATTCCGTGCATGCCAGCACTCCACTGAGTGTGCTTCTGTGTCCTGACTCTGGTCCTGAAAATGGCACGAGTCACAAGGAAAAGGGCCCCGGCCTTCACCACGGAGGAGCTGGAGAAGCTGGTGGACGGGGTCCTGCCCCTGTATTCCAAGTTATATGGGCGACCAGAGGTGCAGGTGAGTAGGCGGATGGGGTGCATGGATGTGTGTGATGGTGGTGGATGACTGTATGTATGTGTGCACAATTTGTAACTGCACAGCCGTTTAATGCAGAACATTCAGCAGGAGTGAGGTGCTGGTTTGCTGTGTTAACTGTCTGTCCCATAGTGGACATATGACCAGCAGTATCAAAGCTGCTTTTTCTGACCTCAGTGTTTATTTTCTGGGTGTCCCCTACAGGTCAGCACCCATCAGAAGAGGGGACTCTGGCAGGCCACATCCTGGGAGGTGCGGACCCTGGGGGTCTACTACCGGTAGAACACCCACTGCAGGAAGCGGTGGGAGGACCTGTGGCGCTGGGCGAGGGAGACCTGCGAGACCCAGCTGGGGAAGTCCTCCCAACGAGGAAGGGGTGCCCGTCGGGCCCTGACCCCCCTAATGCGCTGCAACCTGGCGGTGGCATATCCAGACTTGGAGGGGCACTTGAAGGCTGCACAGTAGTCACAAGGCGGGGAGCACCAAGACCATTTCATGCCTCCTTGATGGATGTCTGAGGGTGCTGTAGTATGTATGCTGTCTAGTGGCAGGGACTCTGACTGATGTCATTTAGCATTATGTCCCCCATGGGCAATTAGAATAAGGGGCATGTCTGCTTTTCTTCAGGTCTTTCTGTAATGTGGGAGATGGTTGTATACTATGGTTGTATTAATAATCTCTCTCCTGTTTTGTCTCCCCACCCCTTGACTCTTGTGTTGTCTGTGTACATCAGCATCATGTGGCAAGGGAGCAGTGGCACCGGCGAGTGGGGATGCAGCAGGCCACAGTTCCAAGGAGGCAGAGTCTACCGATGCCAAGGGGACCAGTGGGTTAGAGGGCGAGGGGAGTACCACGGGGAGGCAACTACCACTGAAGGTAGTGACTCTGATACCTCCTCCGATGGGAGCTCCCTTGTGGTGGTGGACCCTAGTGGGCCCACCCAATCTTTGACATCTGCCCTCCTAGTTGCACCCCACGCAGTTGCCTGTGCCCCCTCACCCAGAAGGGTGGCCGTCTCCTTCACCCCAGGCACCTCATCCCCTTCCCCAGTCAGCCCTGCTGTCCTCACTGAGGAGGCTATTGACCTCTTGAGGACCATCTCTATAGGGCAGACAACCATTGTGAATGCCATCCAGGGTCTAGCATGCCAGATGCAGCAGTGCAATGCATACCTGGTAGACATTCACAGTGCCATGTCTGGCCTACAGAGATCTTTTCATGCTCTGGCCTCCTCTTTGACGGCAGTCAGTGTCCCTGGTCTTTCCGTCCTCCTCCAAACACCTCTACCCCTTCAGGTACCCCACTCCCTTCACCCATCCCAAGCACACGTTCAGACAGCCATGCACACACCTCAACACACTAGAAGCACACACAGAAACACAAGCACCACACTTCCCACCACAAGCATACACACAGCCAACATACAAAGGCACACACTACAACATCCACTTCCCCTAGTGTGTCCACCTCTTCCGCCTCCCTCTCTGTCACCTCTAAATGCACACTCACAATCACTACACCCTTAGTCACTGTTACTGATCCCATTCTTACAGTCACCACAACATCAGCCATCCACTCATGTACCCCAGCCACAACACCTGCAATCACCACAATGACTTTGAGTAACACATGCAGCACACTCACCAAACTTGGAGACACACAGACAACATCCATTTACACTGGCAGCCTGACTTGTCCCACTGTGTCCACCCCCCTCTTCCCATAACACTCAGACGTTCCCAGACACCAACACATATCCATCACACCTCAGCATACTGTACGGACACCTGCATCCACGTCACACACACCTACACCTGTTACAACCACCCCCTCTACCTCCACTCCCACACCTTCCTCCAGGTCTTATCCCGTGTAGAAATTTTTGAACCCACTGGCCCACCCAGTCTTGTCCCTAAATGTGCAAACCTCCTTGCCCTGTCCACTCCTTCTATGTCCAAGTCCACCCCGTCCGCCCTTCGCATTCCCGTGCACCTTCCCCAGTGGGCAAGCAGCCCCGTGCTGGCCCTGGACCATCTGCCACCCCCGGTCCAAGCCCGCTCCCCCACCTTCCAAAGCAAACCCCAAGCCCACTCCACCTCCCAAATATAAGCCCACTCCCCCCCTCCCAGACGTAAGTCCCCACCCCCGCCACCCCCTGCCCCTGTTCCCTGAGGTGCCTGGCTGCCCCATTGATGTCCCTGTATGGTGGAGTACCATGTGCACAAGTTCGGGCCATTGGGCCCATCAGCCTTTTTGATATGGGCTGGTCAATGTCCTCATTTGGACAATCTGTTGCTCCTGGAGCTTTAAAAAAGTTTGTGTGCCCAGTGTTGGTGTTGGCACACACAGGATCTGTGCTTCCTCGTTTCATTGTTGGGGGGTGTTGTGCACATGTGGGTACTTCGGCCAGGTTGTCTTGGGATTTTGTCAGGTAAATACCTCTTGCTCAGGTGGGTATGCATTATGATGTTGTGATGGGTTGTGGCTGCGTTGCGGGCCAGGTGGATGGGTGGGTATGTAACTGTGCCCTTTCTTTCCCTGTTTTGTAGGTTGCAGTACTTACTGTCATTGTCTTCGTTGGCAGTCACGGTCACAGAGGTACATGGCAAGGAGCAGCAGTGGCATGATTTCCAACTCTCTCTCTATGTCTGCTTCAGCGTGTTGTGTGAGCCTCCGGTGAGTGTTTCCTTTTATTTGGTTTGTTTCCGCTTGGCTTTGAGTGGCGGTGATTCCCGCCCTGGAACTGACAGCGGTCTGGTGCTTCATTATTTGTTGGGCGGGTAGGGCCTTTCCGTCGGCCTGTGGGCGGTCTCTTCCGTTGTTGTCGACACTCCTCTGCTGGGGGTGAGTGGTTTTCAGGCTGCCTTTTTTTCCTGTGCTTCATTATTTGGCGGCCCAGACCGCTGGCCTTTTCGCAGTAGTTATCGCCACGGCCAGTGGTGCGGTCTTTCCTGCTGTGTTCATAATGAGGGTGTAGTATTTATGTGTCAAATGTATTCATATTTTCTTGTATTGTAAATATTATATTCATGGCAACATTTCATATGCATTATATATTGCAGTTGGTATGCTCTGTTTTCCTCTCCTGCACCAGCTCTTGGGAGATCTGGAACGCTCCAAGGTTCTGGTGTCAGTTGGAGCAAGAGGAGCTGCATGCAGGTGTGGTTGGAGTTTCTGTTATCCTTATCTTTACAAATGAAAGAAGATCTTCTTCTTATTGTCAAGATTGACTCTTCCTTCATCACCAGAGTATTTACTACAGAGGGCCCATGTCCCTGACTATTTACTTTCACATTTCACAATCAGAAAATGTAAAGATAAAAACTATGTAAAAAAGAGTCACAGACATATTAATAAACACTGCATTATGTGAAATACTGAAATATATATTTGGATAATATTTTTAGGGGTTTGGTACCTGTGTCCAAACCCTGCTGCGCATGACTGTGCACTTTGTAGCATTGACCACAGAGACTGACCACAGCCCGCCCGTGTTGGCAACCTCCTGCTGTGCACGGCCAGTGAGTGTGTGCTGCCGGGAGGTTGGCTGACTGCAGGGTGTTGGCCTTGCATATGTTAATAAAAAGCTTTGCCTTACAAAAATTCTAGAAATTCATTGAAAAAAACATGATAGTTAGGTGACATTTTAAATGAGAAAAACACTGAAATTCACCATTTATAGTTCTCATACCTCATGACGTAAGGTAACTATAATTCGCACCCTCACAATGCACTGCTACCCCACATATTACATCACTCAAGACATCTTCTATGATATCTTTGATAATATCATCGTAAAATTTGCAATTCTATTATTGATTAGAAAACTGTGCATGGCAGAGGTGTAATTTCATTTATAGTTACCTTAAGGCATGAGTTATATGGGCAAATGTACTAAACTCTTTAACATTTCTTAATGGATAGAATTGCTATTTTGTGCCCGTAAGAAATGAGAAATGGGATTTTCATAAGTACAAAGCCCTTTTAACGGTCACAAATTGTGACTTCTACCTAAGTAGAAAACGCAATATATGTTCCCCTAAACAGGAAATCCCAAATAGGGTTTACCTATTTGTGATTCCCATGCACATATACAAAGCATTTCCTAAATGTGAATTGGGCATTTAGGAAATGCAATTACCATTGACATCGAGTCCGTGTAAAGTAAAAAGCACCCAAAATTGCTTTTTTGAAAATGTGATAGAGCACTGTCATGTCCCCAGGGCATGTGTGCTCTACATGTGGACCGCAATTTTTTAAGTGCATCCAGGGGGCCTTTTGCCACACAGCCATCCTTGGTTTAGCTTTTCCAAAATAGTGGTTTCCTAATAGGAAATTGCTATTTTGGAAATGCTAAACCGGCCCATTAGAACAAATGGCATGGGATATCCTATTTGCAATTTCCTAATGCCGATTCCTACTCAATTAGAATCACTATTAGGAAATTGGATATTTTATACATATCGTTAAAAAGGGACCATTTGTATGTTGCCTTTATTGATCTAAGGGCGGCATTTGAATAAGTTCCACGAGAGCTCCTATGGAGCGTCCTGGAATCTTACTGCCTAGATAGTGAACTTCTAAGGTTGATAAAATACCTACACAAGGAAAGTTATGCCAGGGTCAGGTGGACCCAGGGAGGTGATCTTGCAACCCAAATTCCCATTGCTAGAGGGGTCAGAGAGGGGTGTGTCCTGGCCCCCACCCTGTTTAGCCTCTATATTAACAGTGCAGTGGATCAACTAGATCTGTGCAATCACAATGCCCTCAAGCTAATGGGAGTGCCTGTTCCTATTGTCATGTTTGCAGATGATACTCTATTGATATCAAGAACTCAGATGGGACTCCAAAGTGAACTAGACTCATTTGCAATGTTCTGTGAGAAGAGGGGGCTGGAAATCAACCCAGAGAAAAACTTTTATGGCCATAAACCCACATAAGGCATTTAGGGGGATACTGACCATTGGTGGTGCACCCATGGAACAGGTTAGCCAATTTGACTATATGGGGCTAAGACTAACAGATAACTTCTCATGGTCTGCGCAAATTGAGAAAAGTTTTGTTTCCCTCCAGCAGTGGACGGTGGTGATTGGAAGGAAAATCAAAAATTCAATGGGAGGGCAAATTTCACCAGTTCTTATGGTGTACAAGGCTTCTGCAGTGACAGCGGCCACCTATGGAGCGGAACTTTGGGTGCATTGTAATTCACAGAGACTGACACTGGTAGAAAACAAATTCTTACATTCTTTGCTATATTGATCAGCTAGCACGCCTCTTATTCCTCTTAGATTTGACTTGTCCCTCAACCAGTTCCACAGTGTAATTGCCGTGAGACCACTCATATATTGGGTGCGTCTGGTCCTCAGAGCATCTGTTCCCTTATCGAGCAGCCCTATCTGAGTTATTAACACTTAACAGCCCTGGTTCCAACACATTGGAGATCTGTGTTATTGGATTAAACTGGAGGAGGTATGGAGGTCTCCCAAGACTATAATAAGAGATGTAATCCTGCGTATAAAGCAATTTTATTTGGAGGCAGTACTAACTCAGATATGGAGTAGCCAGTCCTCAGGTAATAGAATGGACCAATTGTTAAACCACAAGTGCTCACCAAAGTTCGAACATTACATGGACAAAATACAATCATCCCAGTCCAAAAATCTTTTTATCAAATTTAGACTGGGGCCATTGAATTCATTCACCATGGTTGGAATAAAGGCAGTTGGTGTCTATTTTTTTTTACTACTGCTCAATGCAAGTTGAGACTTTGGCCCACTTTGTATTCTTTTGCCCAAGACACTTAATACCCAGGAGGAAGTAGTTCAGTCCCCTATGCAGGCTCTTTGGTGTAAGGAACCACAAGGAGTTACTTTGCATACTGACAAGTGACACCAGTGAAAAGGTTGTGTTAGCAGTAATCAGACATCTCCAATGTGCTTGGTTTGAGAGATCTAGGGGAATTCTGTATTCAGTGGACTGTAATTAATTCGCTGTGATACCTGGCCGGAAATTGTGACTACTATAGTGTCTATGGATGACATCAGCCAGTGACAGACCCACCAGAGAGACTACTCATGAGGCCCTACCAACCCATTTTGTGACTTTATAAATTCTGTTTTAAACTATGATTTTTATGTATTGTAAATATGCTTTTAGGAATAACATGTATTTATTTTTGTCTATGCTTATTGCTTTTATGGCTTTCGTCCGAAATAAAGCTAAATTATTATATATATCATTTTACATTTCCTAAATAATAATTTCTAAGGAGTCACTATTTAGGAAATGCAAAATTGCATTTTCGTACATCTGGCCCATAGTTATTTGAGATCATTTTACAGCCATGGTGACCCCATTCTCTGGGGGCCCCCTTCCCTGAGCCAATAATGACCCAGGGGACCCCATTCCCCAGGTTTAAAACATACTTCTAAAGTGGGTGGGCATCAGTCCCCCTGTGGATAGGGTCCCTGGGCCCTCATAGAGGCTTGAAGAGGGTCCTGGCCACCACCATATCTTGTAGACAACAGCCCTGGACTGGACTTTGTATTTTTTTTTTTTTTACTTTGGTACATGGCAAGTAGTGGCAAGGAATCTCTACTTTTTACTGATTAATCTCAAGATGGGGGACTAAATCCTCGCATCATGTAATGGCTGTCTGCAACATTTTCTCTAATTTTTCTTTGAAATAGGGTTCAAGGTAACCTCCCAGTACCAAACAGTCCGATATTACAAATATTTTAGCCTTAATTTCTTGAAAACTACTAGGTAGGTATAGTAAGGTCTGCATGCCCATGGAAAGAGTATTTTTTGATTTTCTAACAACTTTGGTGCCGTTTGAGGAATCCGTACAAAACTTTCAGAAAAAAAGTTCATCCGCCATAACTCCTTCCTGTAAAGTTTGTTGAGATTTGGTGTAAATTTGTTCAGTATTTTTAAAGAAGTTTAGGTTCAAAATGTATATATTTATCATGCTAGAGAGGATCTGCGGAGCTAACAAATCTTAATGTAAGTGTGGCCACTACTCACCAGAGACCCCATCCTCTGGGGCCGAGTTTTCAATTTAGGGGAGGGGAATGTGTGCTTCCCCTCCCTAAGCCTCATGGAGACCCAAGAGACACCAACCCAAGGCTGAGTTTCAAGCATTGAGGAGCGGGTGAGTGGCCTTCCACAGCGAGTCATACCCCAGCCCCAAGGACCTCATCCCCTGGGGCCATATAAGTACAGTGTCCAGGTGCCCCAGGGACCTCATTCCCCAGAACACTGACGTGTTCCCTACCAGTAGAGTGCGGGCAGGTACTGTAAACTGTATTTTACAGGCAAGTTGTTTTATGTACAGGTTGAAGATAGCAGTGGACAGTGTGGAACTATAAGGGATTCAACAGATTATAGCTGGAAGTGCCCATTAAAGCTATTTGTATTGCTCTTATCCTCTTTTTGCTGGAGAACATCCTGTGGCAATATATGACCAAGGTGAGGGTGTGGAGTAATGTGGTAGTAGATGTAAAAGCATCCTTTTTAGAGTACTTCTTTCTTTTGGACATTCAATTCAGGCATTATTAATTAATATTTAATTAGGATTTGTCATGGCTTCTCCATCTCAGTGTTTTTGTGGCAAATTATGCATGTGGCATACTTTGAAGACAACTTTTTCTTTCCCTGGAAAGGATCATGAGCAACTTCCACACAATGAACTCAGGGGGAGACCTGGAACAGATTTACTAAGGTTAATGTTGTGTTGCACAGCATCAACATTGTTTCTCTTGTGCCTGCGTTAATGTAAAATTTCAGTTTTACAACATATTTTTACACAAAATTCAGTGATGGTGTGCAGATGCACAAAAATAAAAATGGACTGGGGATGCAAGTGGTCCCTTCTGGTGGAATCCTCACCTGGCATTTCGGGGCAGACTTTTTCCATGAGGAACAAGGTCAGTTCTGATTTGATTAAGGTGGGTCTTTGTCTAGAGTGACATGGTGGGTAAAAAAGGACAAACTCGAATGCAGCCCAAGTGATGGCCAGTGGGTGAGATCAATCGAAGCATTCTAGCTATCACCTTGTTGTTGTAGTTAACAACCTAAGTGTGACTGGAATGCCCAAACATGGATCTGCTGCTCTCTGTGCCATAGATCTCAAGCTAAACCCTACAGACGAGCCCCAAATAGGGTGAAAACCAGTTTGGAGTTGCTTGCTCTCTCTTCTAAAGTGGGCCTTGACTCCACTTTGGGATGGACGGTTCCCATGAGAAGCAAGGTTTGTACTGATTAACATAAGGAGAGCCTTTATTTAGAGTGGCATGGTGAATGAAAAAAGCAATGAACTGCAATGTGGCTCAAGGGGTTGTCAGGGCCTGAGATTAATTCAAGCACTCCATTGATCACCTCGTTGTTGCATTTGAGACCCTACATGTGACGGGTATGCCTAGGCATGATTTCCATGCTCAGTGTGCCATAGATAAAAACCACACCCTACTGATGAGCTCTAAGTAGGGCAAAACCTGTCTGAGTTTGCTTTTGGGTGTTGCTGGAGGGACCTCACCTCAGTTCAGGACGGACTATTCCTATGAGAGTCAGGGTCCGTATCTATTTGCATAAGTCAGGCCTTTGTCTAGAGTAGCATGCTGGGTGAAAAAATAGGAACTGGAATGAGGCCTCAGGGATCGCCAGTGTCTGAGATCAATTCAAGCTTTTAGTCCATCAACTTTGTTACTGCATTTGAAGCCCTAAGTGCAACAGGTATGCCCAGACATGGGGCCAGAGCTCACTGTGTCATAGGACTCAAGTTGCACAACACTGACAACCTCAACTAGGACGAAGATGGTCTGGTGTTGCTTGTGTTTCCTTTTTAAGAGTGTTTCACCTGCAGTTTGGACCGGAGATTTCCCAAGAGGAGCAGGGATGGTACTGATTAAATTTGTCTATAGTATATTGTGGAAGAGATTTATCAATTTTACTTTCATAGTATAGATTATGGAACATAAGCATCGTAGGGAGGCAGCATGGGGCTGTATAAACTCAAATATAATGAAGTATATATCACCACACCAATTTACAATTATTAAAGCACAGTGTTTGTTTTAACAAGACCATTGTTTAAGGTTTCTTTTAGAATATTTACAATTTGGCTATTTTTTAAAATGTAATTTATTTTCCACACAGCAACCCATCTCTGTTAACATTATTTTGTACGCTATCTCCATTGCTCAGTCAGGACATCTGTCCCTCATGTGAAAAACAGGAGTATTAGTTCTTGGACCTGGCCCGTTTACAGGGTCATTCCCCAGCCTTTTTTGCCTTTTGCCTCCTTATTTTTCTGACCTTTGTCGGCTGACGTTTTGACTCTGAACACTTTTTCAGTGCTAACCAGTGCCAAAGTGCATGTGCACTCCCTTACAAAATTGGTATGATTGGTTTATACCTAATTGGCATATTTAATTTACCTATAAGTCCCTTGTAAAGTGGTGACCCTATACCCAGGGCCTGTAAATTAAATGCTACTAGTGGGCCTGCATTGTTGCTTGCGCCAACCACTGAAGTATCACAGTTTTCTGCCTCAGGGACCTGGCATCTAAATTTACTTGCCAGGCCTAGAATTCCCCTTTTACTACATGTAAGTCAACACTAAGGTACGCCCTAGCTAGCCCTATGGGCAGGGTGCCATTTATATAGAAGGCAGGACATGTGCCAGGTTGCGTAGCCTGTCTTGGTGGTGACAAACAGCCTAACTTGGTGTCTCACTGCTGTGAGTGCTGCCTTCTCATAGGATTGGATTGGAGATGCCCTGCCTTATGTGTAAGGAGTATTGTCTGATTTATGAGGGGTAGCGTAGGCATGTTTGGTATGGTTATAATAGTGATGAGAAATGCTGCTTATTGGTGTAGGTGTATTTTTTATTACTATCACAGAAATGCCACTTCTAGAAAGTGTGCATTTATCTGTGCTTATGACTCTGGTGTTTTGCAGCTTGCCTCCAATCCATGTCTGGGCAGACTGACAGTTGGGGCTTTGTGCATACTTTTCAGACAGCCTGTACACAGGGAGGGTGGAGGTGTCACAGAGGTGCATCTACATACTGTATAGCCTTCCTGGGCTGAGGGAAGGGAGAGGTGGAGCACACCTACATTTGTAAAGGCTGTGTCCTGGCCTCGCACAATAGGGTCGTTTGTCCCCCACTGATGTTTGGAGCCTGTGCTGGAAGAGAGAAAGGGCACTCCCAGAACCAGTTGTAACTGGTTGGAACCCCCTCTCCTCCCCATTGTAAAACACTGTAAACTTAGTATAAGTACAGGGGATTTTCCCCACAATTTAGACATCATTTTGGACATTCTTGGAACTCCAGGAACCTTACCTGGAGTTGGACAGGACGCTGTAGAGAGGACTCACCAGGACCACCTTGGACTGCTGCTGCTGTGCTGACCTGTGACCTGCCTGGTCACAAGGAGAAACTGCCACTGCTGACATCCCTTTGTGTGCTGGCCTGTAGCTGGGTTCGCCAGCCCTGTGCCCCTTCTCCTTTCTTTTGTCTCCAGAGGCAGGGTGCTGTGGCCCCTGACCTCTGTAAAACTTACTTGACAACAGGAGGGCTGCTGTGCTGTGGTAGCGCTGTTTTGGAGTGCTCTTTGTGCCCACAAACATCACCGCTGCCACCTGGGCTGCAAAGCAGACCTTTGCACTTTGGAAAGTGCTTCTTAGTTGCCCAAATCACTGCCATAGCCAGGGTCTCCCCTACACACCAAGCGCAAGGATCACGCACCTCCCAGTGCCCCCGGGGCATGAGAAAAAGGAAAGTAGAGCAAGCGTGCTCCTATTGGCGCCCTCTTGGCATGGTCCGCTCGTTGGAGTGCCCCCCGGGCACCAGCCAGCCTCTACTTCCTCTGGATCACCGCGGCGGCCTGGGAACAAGATACACACACTCGCACACTGCATGAGGTGCGGGCGAGTGTCTTCTCGGGCCTCAGGAGGGGTCCGATCTCCGAATCAGAAACACAGGACTAGGGGGAAGGCAAGGGGAACACCCCTTCCCTCGGTCTCTGCCTTAGGAGCAGGACGCTCCTCTCTTTTTGAAACCAGGCACCCATTTGTTTAAACATGGGGAAGGGAGACCTCAACGGAGGCCCCCTTCCTCTCGCCTCGTAATTGCTTGTTGGGCCTTTCCTGGCCCCCGCCCCGCGGACAGGGTGAGAGGAGGCCAAGGCAGGCCACAACTAAGATCGCGGGCCTGTTTATCACGAGGAGAGGGTTCCGAACGCCCTTCTCCCCCAGGAGCACAGAGTGGCCCCCGTTGTGTGCCCAGGAGCACCGGGGGCCCCCCATGCTCCGCTTCTAGGCACGAGGAGCGCCTCTTCATATAAACAGGAACGTTTTAGGATATATTGGCTCCATGAGCCTAGTATGGACTTTGGGGTGTTTATATGTTTCCTCCCTGCTTTAGTTGCTGATGTTCCTTTTATGAAAACAATGACAAAAGAGGTTTACCCAAAGACCCTACCTTACCTGGGTAAGGAAACATGTATACATCAAAAAATGGTCAAAAAGCTGGGATAAATTATTTTAAATTTTCTGACAAGCAAAGTGCTAAATAATTTTTGGGGATGAATTCTTTCTTTATCAAATGTATTTCTGTACAATCAAAATAGGACAAAAAGAATCTTCTGAGACACAAACTCTCTCTTAAATCATCAAACAATTACGACTCACATCAACACAAACACAAAATGTATATATTTGCATCACATTTAACACAGAATCTAACAATACAACTAATGTGATCCACAATAATATCTAGGAATTGTCCCAATTAAATCACCTCCTTGGGAGGTTTTGGTACGAAGAGAGCTTAAGGACGTAATCCACTTCCTAGCAATGGTTCAGGTAAATTCTACAAACGAGTGCTGTACCCTGATCCGCTACTTCCTGGGGTTACTTGCACTGTACAATGTGCTTCTGAGCAATCAATTATGTTTTTTACCCAACCCTGTTGTTATCCGCATGGTGTTGATGCGTTTCAGCCCCTCCAATTCTGGGCCTCATCAGGACTAGAATGGGACAACTTAACCTAAATAATAGAATTAAAAATTAAAAATGAATATTCTAAAAGCAAATCTATCCAATGCATTAAAACCGCTTTTGGAAACACCCAGTGCAAGCTCTGTGGCACAAGTGTCATGGTTAACCTCAACGTGAATGTGTTCGCACATGCACAAAAGAATGTGCTCATACAAAAAGTTTTTTTAAATGGCAAAGGCCTATTTTTGGTGAAAAAGGCACACTTCTAAGTGCATTAACCCCTTCTGTGCCCAGGACGTAATGGTTACGTCCTGAGGCACAGTGCTGCTGTGCCCAGGACGTAACCATTACGTCCTGTGCACAGAGCCCAGAGGGAGCGCTCTCGCTCCCTCTGTGGGGTTCCCCCCCACCCCCCCAAGTCAGGGATGGAAGGGGAAGCCCTTCCCCTCCCACCCCCGACCCCCCAACCCCCCCTGTGACGTCAGCGCACCAGCGCGCGCTGATTAGTCACAGGGTCTCCCCCATCGCGCTGGAAGCAGAGCTTCCAGCGCGATTGAAAAAGAAATGCTTTTGCATTCCTTTTTCAATCCCACGGGGAAGGCCCCGAGAGGCTTCAAAGGGAAGGAAATGTATTTCCTTCCCTTTGAAGTCTCTCACAGGTTTCAAAAGCCGGATTGCTTGCAATCCGGCTTTTGAAACCCCACTAGACACCAGGGATATTTTTTTTTTTCCTTGAAATTGGCAAAAGGGAGCGACCCCTTGGGCAAGGGTCGCTCCCAGGGGGGCATTTTTTTAGGAAGGCCTTTTCTGCCCCCCCTGGGGGCAGATTGGCCTATTATTAGGCCGATCTGCCCCCAGGGGGGGCAGAAACCTCTAGGCACCAGGGACCTTTTTTTCTTTTTTTTTTTTTTTTGTGATGATTTCTTTTTTTTTAGGTGGGGAGCGATCCCTTAGGCAAGGGTCGCTCCCCTACGGGGCAATATATATTTAGGCCATTTCTGCCCCCCTTGGGGGCAGATTGGCCTATTTTGATAAGGCCAATCTGCCCCCAAGGGGGGCAGAAACCATTAGACACCAGGGAGTTTGTTTTTGTGCGCGAATGTCACGCAACAAAGCGACCCCTTTGGCAAGGGTCGCTCCCAGGGGGGGCAATTTTTTGGGAAGGCCTTTTCTGCCCCCCCTGGGGACAGATCGGCCTATTATTAGGCCGATCTGCCCCCAGGGGGGGCAGAAACCTCTAGGCACCAGGGATCTTTTTTTTTTTTTTCTTTTTGTTATGTTTTCTTTTTTTTTTAGGTGGGGAGCGACCCCTTAGGCAAGGGTCGCTCCCCTAGGGGGCAAATTATATTTAGGCCATTTCTGCCCCCCTTGGGGGCAGATTGGCTTATTTTGATGAGGCCAATCTGCCCCCACGGGGGGCAGAAACCATTAGACACCAGGGAGTTTTTTTTTTTGCGTGAATTTCAAGCAAGGGGAGCGACCCCTTAGGCAAGGGTCGCTCCCTGGGGGGGGGGGGTGGGGGGCGATTATTTTAGGCCATTTCTGCCCCCCTGGGGGGGGTAGATCAGCCTATTTTGATTCGGCTGATCTGCCCCCAAGGGGGGCAGACACCACTAGGCACCAGGGATTTTTTTGTTTTTCTGTTTTACAGATGGGGAGCGACCCCCTTGGACGAGGGTCGCTCCCCTGGAGGGGCAAAATGTATTTAGGCCATTTCTGCCCGCTTTGGGGGCAGATCGGCCAAGGGGGGCAGAAACCACTAGGCACCAGGGATCTTTTTTTTGCGCCGTCACACAAGGGGAGCGACCTTGTAGTCAAGGGTCGCTCCCCGGGGGGGGTAGGGGTGGGGGGGGCAAAATTATTTTAGGCCATCTCTGCCCCCCCTGGGGGCAGATCGGCCTATTGGTATTAGGCCGGTCTACCCCCAGGGGGGGCAGAAACCTCTAGGCGCCAGGGCAAAAAAAAATTTAGTGTTTTTTTTATTGGTTTGGTGTTTTTTTTAGAGAAGGGGAGCGACCCATCAGGCAAGGGTCGCTCCCCTGTGGGGCAAATTGTGTTTAGCCCATTTCTGCCCCCCTTGGGGGCAGATTGGTCGATTTTAGGTCAATCTGCCCCAAGGGGGCAGAAACCACTAGGCACCGGGGATTTGTTTTTTGGCGCCAATGTCACGCAGGGGGAGCGACCCCGTAGGCAATGGTCGCTCCGGGGGGGGGGGGGGGGTTGACGGGGCAAATTTATTTTAGGCCATTTCTGCCCCCAGGGGAGGCAGAAACCTCTTGTTGCCAGGGCAAAACAAATTTTTTTTTTTTTTTTTTGTTTGTTTGGTTTTTTTTAGAGATGGGGAGCGACCCATCAGGCAAGGGTCGCTCCCCTGGGGGGCAAATTGTGTTTAGACCATTTCTGCCCCCCTTGGGGGCAGATTGGTCGATTTTAGGTCAATCTGCCCCAAGGGGGCAGAAACCACTAGGCACCGGGGATTTGTTTTTTGGCGCCAATGTCACGCAGGGGGAGCGACCCCGTAGGCAATGGTCGCTCCGGGGGGGGGGTGGGTGTTCGGGGGCAAATTTATTTTAGGCCATTTCTGCCCCCCCTGGGGGCAGATCGGCCTTTTATTAGGCCGATCTGCCCCCAGGGGGGGCAGAAACCTCTTGTTGCCAGGGCAAATTATTTTTTTGTGTTGTTTTTTTTGTTTGTTTGTTTTTTTTTAGAGATGGGGAGCGACCCATCAGGCAAGGGTCGCTCCCCTGGGGGGCAAATTGTGTTTAGACCATTTCTGCCCCCCTTGGGGGCAGATTGGTAGATTTTAGGTCAATCTGCCCCAAGGGGGCAGAAACCACTAGGCACCGGGGATTTGTTTTTTGGCGCCAATGTCACGCAGGGGGAGCGACCCCGTAGGCAAGGGTCGCTCCGGGGGGGGGGTGTTCGGGGGGCAAATTTATTTTAGGCCATTTCTGCCCCCAGGGGGGGCAGAAACCTCTTGTTGCCAGGGCAAATTTTTTTTTTGTGTTTTTGTTTTTGTTTGTTTGGTTTTTTTTTAGAGATGGGGAGCGACCCATCAGGCAAGGGTCGCTCCCCTGGGGGGCAAATTGTGTTTAGACCATTTCTGCCCCCCTTGGGGGCAGATTGGTAGATTTTAGGTCAATCTGCCCCCAAGGGGGCAGAAACCACTAGGCACCGGGGATTTGTTTTTTGGCGCCAATGTCACGCAGGGGGAGCGACCCCGTAGGCAATGGTCGCTCCGGGAGGGGGGGGGGTTGAGGGGGCAAATTTATTTTAGCCCATTTCTGCCCCCCCTGGGGGCAGATCGGCCTATTATTAGGCCGATCTGCCCCCAGGGGGGGCAGAAACCTCTTGTTGCCAGGGCAAAAAAAAAATTTGTGTTGTTGTTTTTGTTTGTTGTTTTTTTATTTAGAGATGGGGAGCGACCCATCAGGCAAGGGTCGCTCCCCTGGGGGGCAAATTGTGTTTAGACCATTTCTGCCCCCCTTGGGGGCAGATTGGTAGATTTTAGGTCAATCTGCCCCAAGGGGGCAGAAACCACTAGGCACCGGGGATTTGTTTTTTGGCGCCAATGTCACGCAGGGGGAGCGACCCCATAGGCAAGGGTCGCTCCGGGGGCGGGGGGTGGATGTTCGGGGGGCAAATTTATTTTAGGCCATTTCTGCCCCCCCTGGGGGCAGATCGGCCTATTATTAGGCCGATCTGCCACCAGGGGGGGGCAGAAACCTCTAGGCGCCAGGGCAATTTTTTTTTGTGTGTTTTTTTTTTTTTGTATGTTTGTTTTTTTAGAGATGGGGAGCGACCCATCAGGCAAGGGTCGCTCCCCTGGGGGGCAAACTGTGTTTAGACCATTTCTGCCCCCCTTGGGGGCAGATTGGTCGATTTTAGGTCAATCTGCCCCCAAGGGGGCAGAAACCACTAGGCACCGGGAATTTGTTTTTTGGCGCCAATGTCACGCAGGGGTAGCGACCCCGTAGGCAAGGGTCGCACCTGGGCAGGGGGGGTTTGGGGGGGTGGGGGGTCAAATTTATTTTAGGGCATTTCCCCCCCCCCCCGGGGCCGGGTGAGCTAGAGGCCAAAAGCCAAAGGTAGGCACTTTGCAAAAAACACCTCTGTTTTCTGTGAAAAAATATGTTGTGTTTTGGGCCATTTCCTTTTGTGGGCGCTAGGCCTACCCACACAAGTGAGGTACCATTTTTATGGAGAGACTTAGGGGAACGCTGGGTGGAAGGAAATTTGTGGCTCCTCTCAGATTACAGAACTTTCTGTCACCGAAATGAGAGGAAAAAGTGTTTTTTAGCCAGATTTTGATGTTCGCAAAGAATTCTGGGTAACAGAACCTGGTCAGAGCCCCGCAAATCACCCCATCTTGGATTCCCCTAGGTCTCTAGTTTTCAAAAATGCGCTGGTTTGCTAGGTTTCCCCAGGTGCCGGCTGAGCTAGAGGCCAAAATCCACACGTAGGCACTGTTTTCTGTGAAAAAATGTGATGTGTCCACGTTGTGATTTGGGCCATTTCCTGTCGCGAGCGCTAGGCCTACCCACACAAGTGAGGTATCATTTTCATCGGGAGAAGTGGGGGAACGCTGCGTGGAAGGAAATTTGTGGCTCCTCTCAGATTGTAGAACTTTCTGCCACAGAAATGTGAGGAACATGTGTTTTTTTAGCCAAATTTTGAGGTTTACAAAGGATTCTGGTTAACAGAACCTGGTCCGAGCCACACAAGTCACCCCATCTTGGATTCCCCTAGGTCTCTAGTTTTCAGAAATGCACAGGTTTGGTAGGTTTCCCTAGGTGGCGGCTGAGCTACAGGCCAAAATCTACAGGTAGGCACTTTGCTAAAAACAGGTCTGTTTTCTGTGATGTGTCCACGTTGCGCTTTGGGGTGTTTCCTGTTGCGGGCGCTAGGCCTACCCACACAAGTGAGGTATCATTTGTATCGGGAGACGTGGGGAATGCTGGGTGGAAGGAAATTTGTAGCTCCTCTCAGATTCCAGAACTTTCTGCCACAAAAATGTGAGGGACATGTGTTTTTTTAGCCAAATTTTGAGGTTTGCAAAGGATTCTGGGTAACAGAACCTGGTCCGAGCCCCGCAAGTCACCCCTCCTTGGATTCCCCTAGGTCTCTAGTTTTCAGAAATGCACAGGTTTGGTAGGTTTCCCTAGGTGCCGGCTGAGCTAGAGGACAAAATCTACAGGTAGGCACTTCGCAAAAAACACCTCTGTTTTTTTCCAAAATTTAGGATGTGTCCACGTTGCGCTTTGGGGTGTTTCCTGTCGCCGGCGCTAGGCCTACCCACGCAAGTGAGGTATCATTTTTATCGGGAGACTTGGGGGAACGCTGGGTGGAAGGAAATTTGTAGCTCCTCTCAGATTCCAGAACTTTCTGCCACAGAAATGTGAGGGACATGTGTTTTTTTAGCCAAATTTTGAGGTTTGCAAAGGATTCTGGGTAACAGAACCTGATCCGAGCCCCGCAAGTCGCCCCTCCTTGGATTCCCCTAGGACTCTAGTTTTCAGAAATGCACAGGTTTGGTAGGTTTCCCTAGGTGCCGGCTGAGCTAGAGGCCAAAATCTACAGGTAGGCACTTCGCAAAAAACACCTCTGTTTTTTTCCAAAATTTAGGATGTGTCCACGTTGCGCTTTGGGGTGTTTCCTGTCGCCGGCGCTAGGCCTACCCACGCAAGTGAGGTGTCATTTTTATCGGGAGACTTGGGGGAACGCTGGGTGGAAGGAAATTTGCAGCTCCTCTCAGATTCCAGAACTTTCTGCCACAGAAATGTGAGGGACATGTGTTTTTTTAGCCAAATTTTGAGGTTTGCAAAGGATTCTGGGTAACAGAACCTGGTCCGAGCCCCGCAAGTCACCCCTCCTTGGATTCCCCTAGGTCTCTAGTTTTCAGAAATGCACAGGTTTGGTAGGTTTCCCTAGGTGCCGGCTGAGCTAGAGGCCAAAATCTACAGGTAGGCACTTCGCAAAAAACACCTCTGTTTTTTTCCAAAATTTAGGATGTGTCAACGTTGCGCTTTGGGGTGTTTCCTGTCGCCGGCGCTAGGCCTACCCACGCAAGTGAGGTATCATTTTTATCGGGAGACTTGGGGGAACGCTGGGTGGAAGAAAATTTGTAGCTCCTCTCAGATTCCAGAACTTTCTGCCACAAAATTGTGAGGGACATGTGTTTTTTTAGCCAAATTTTGAGGTTTGCAAAGGATTCTGGGTAACAGAACCTGGTCCGAGCCCCGCAAGTCACCCCTCCTTGGATTCCCCTAGGTCTCTAGTTTTCAGAAATGCACAGGTTTGGTAGGTTTCCTTAGGTGCCGGCTGAGCTAGAGGCCAAAATCTACAGGTAGGCACTTCGCAAAAAACACCTCTGTTTTTTTCCAAAATTTAGGATGTGTCCACGTTGCGCTTTGGGGTGTTTCCTGTCGCCGGCGCTAGGCCTACCCACGCAAGTGAGGTATCATTTTTATCGGGAGACTTGGGGGAACGCTGGGTGGAAGGAAATTTGTAGCTCCTCTCAGATTCCAGAACTTTCTGCCACAGAAATGTGAGGGACATGTGTTTTTTTAGACAAATTTTGAGGTTTGCAAAGGATTCTGGGTAACAGAACCTGGTCCGAGCCCCGCAAGTCACCCCGCCTTGGATTCCCCTAGGTCTCTAGTTTTCAGAAATGCACAGGTTTGGTAGGTTTCCCTAGGTGCCGGCTGAGCTAGAGGCCAAAATCTACAGGTAGGCACTTCGCAAAAAACACCTCTGTTTTTTTCCAAAATTTAGGATGTGTCCACTTTGCGCTTTGGGGTGTTTCCTGTCGCCAGCGCTAGGGCTACCCACGCAAGTGAGGTATCATTTTTATCGGGAGACGTGGGGGAACGCTGGGTGGAAGGAAATTTGTAGCTCCTCTCAGATTCCAGAACTTTCTGCCACAGAAATGTGAGGGACATGTGTTTTTTTAGCCAAATTTTGAGGTTTGCAAAGGATTCTGGGTAACAGAACCTGGTCCGAGCCCCGCAAGTCACCCCTCCTTGGATTCCCCTAGGTCTCTAGTTTTCAGAAATGCACAGGTTTGGTAGGTTTCCCTAGGTGCCGGCTGAGCTAGAGGCCAAAATCTACAGGTAGGCACTTCGCAAAAAACACCTCTGTTTTTTTCCAAAATTTAGGATGTGTCCACTTTGCGCTTTGGGGTGTTTCCTGTCTCCGGCGCTAGGCCTACCCACGCAAGTGAGGTATCATTTTTATCGGGAGACTTGGGGGAACGCTGGGTGGAAGGAAATTTGTAGCTCCTCTCAGATTCCAGAACTTTCTGCCACAAAAATGTGAGGGACATGTGTTTTTTTAGCCAAATTTTGAGGTTTGCAAAGGATTCTGGGTAATAGAACCTGGTCCGAGCCCCGCAAGTCACCCCTCCTTGGATTCCCCTAGGTCTCTAGTTTTCAGAAATGCACAGGTTTGGTAGGTTTCCCTAGGTGCCGGCTGAGCTAGAGGCCAAAATCTACAGGTAGGCACTTCGCAAAAAACACCTCTGTTTTTTTCCTAAATTTAGGATGTGTCTACGTTGCGCTTTGGGGTGTTTCCTGTCGCCGGCGCTAGGCCTACCCACGCAAGTGAGGTGTCATTTTTATCGGGAGACTTGGGGGAACGCTGGGTGGAAGGAAATTTGTAGCTCCTCTCAGATTCCAGAACTTTCTGCCACAGAAATGTGAAGGACATGTGTTTTTTTAGCCAAATTTTGAGGTTTGCAAAGGATTCTGGGTAACAGAACCTGGTCCGAGCCCCGCAAGTCACCCCTCCATGGATTCCCCTAGGTCTCTAGTTTTCAGAAATGCACAGGTTTGGTAGGTTTCCCTAGGTGCCGGCTGAGCTAGAGGCCAAAATCTACAGGTAGGCACTTTGCAAAAATCACCTCTGTTTTTTTCCAAAATTTAGGATGTGTCCACGTTGCGCTTTGGGGTATTTCCTGTCGCCGGCGCTAGGCCTACCCACGCAAGTGAGGTATCATTTTTATCGGGAGACTTGTGGGAACGCTGGGTGGAAGGAAATTTGTAGCTCCTCTCAGATTCCAGAACTTTCTTCCACAGAAATGTGAGGGACATGTGTTTTTTTAGCCAAATTTTGAGGTTTGCAAAGGATTCTGGGTAACAGAACCTGGTCCGAGCCCCGCAAGTCACCCCTCCTTGGATTCCCCTAGGTCTCTAGTTTTCAGAAATGCACAGGTTTGGTAGGTTTCCCTAGGTGCCGGCTGAGCTAGAGGCCAAAATCTACAGGTAGGCACTTCGCAAAAAACACCTCTGTTTTTTTTCAAAATTTAGGATGTGTCCACGTTGCGCTTTGGGGTGTTTCCTGTCGCCGGCGCTAGGCCTACCCACGCAAGTGAGGTGTCATTTTTATCGGGAGACTTGGGGGAACGCTGGGTGGAAGGAAATTTGTAGCTCCTCTCAGATTCCAGAACTTTCTGCCACAGAAATGTGAGGGACATGTGTTTTTTTAGCCAAATTTTGAGGTTTGCAAAGGATTCTGGGTAACAGAACCTGGTCCGAGCCCCGCAAGTCACCCCTCCTTGGATTCCCCTAGGTCTCTAGTTTTCAGAAATGCACAGGTTTGGTAGGTTTTCCTAGGTGACGGCTGAGCTAGAGGCCAAAATCTACAGGTAGGCACTTCGCAAAAAACACCTCTGTTTTTTTCCAAAATTTAGGATGTGTCCACGTTGCGCTTTGGGGTATTTCCTGTCGCCGGCGCTAGGCCTACCCACGCAAGTGAGGTATCATTTTTATCGGGAGACTTGGGGGAACGCTGGGTGGAAGGAAATTTGTAGCTCCTCTCAGATTCCAGAACTTTCTGCCACAGAAATGTGAGGAACATGTGTTTTTTTAGCCAAATTTTGAGGTTTGCAAAGGATTCTGGGTAACAGAACCTGGTCCGAGCCCCGCAAGTCACCCCTCCTTGGATTCCCCTAGGTCTCTAGTTTTCAGAAATGCACAGGTTTGGTAGGTTTCCCTAGGTGCCGGCTGAGCTAGAGGACAAAATCTACAGGTAGGCACTTCGCAAAAAACACCTCTGTTTTTTTCCAAAATTTAGGATGAGTCCACGTTGCGCTTTGGGGTGTTTCCTGTCGCCGGCGCTAGGCCTACCCACGCAAGTGAGGTATCATTTTTATCGGGAGACTTGGGGGAACGCTGGGTGGAAGGAAATTTGTAGCTCCTCTCAGATTCCAGAACTTTCTGCCACAGAAATGTGAGGGACATGTGTTTTTTTAGCCAAATTTTGAGGTTTGCAAAGGATTCTGGGTAACAGAACCTGGTCCGAGCCCCGCAAGTCACCCCTCCTTGGATTCCCCTAGGACTCTAGTTTTCAGAAATGCACAGGTTTGGTAGGTTTCCCTAGGTGCCGGCTGAGCTAGAGGCCAAAATCTACAGGTAGGCACTTCGCAAAAAACACCTCTGTTTTTTTCCAAAATTTAGGATGTGTCCACGTTGCGCTTTGGGGTGTTTCCTGTCGCCGGCGCTAGGCCTACCCACGCAAGTGAGGTGTCATTTTTATCGGGAGACTTGGGGGAACGCTGGGTGGAAGGAAATTTGCAGCTCCTCTCAGATTCCAGAACTTTCTGCCACAGAAATGTGAGGGACATGTGTTTTTTTAGCCAAATTTTGAGGTTTGCAAAGGATTCTGGGTAACAGAACCTGGTCCGAGCCCCGCAAGTCACCCCTCCTTGGATTCCCCTAGGTCTCTAGTTTTCAGAAATGCACAGGTTTGGTAGGTTTCCCTAGGTGCCGGCTGAGCTAGAGGCCAAAATCTACAGGTAGGCACTTCGCAAAAAACACCTCTGTTTTTTTCCAAAATTTAGGATGTGTCAACGTTGCGCTTTGGGGTGTTTCCTGTCGCCGGCGCTAGGCCTACCCACGCAAGTGAGGTATCATTTTTATCGGGAGACTTGGGGGAACGCTGGGTGGAAGGAAATTTGTAGCTCCTCTCAGATTCCAGAACTTTCTGCCACAAAATTGTGAGGGACATGTGTTTTTTTAGCCAAATTTTGAGGTTTGCAAAGGATTCTGGGTAACAGAACCTGGTCCGAGCCCCGCAAGTCACCCCTCCTTGGATTCCCCTAGGTCTCTAGTTTTCAGAAATGCACAGGTTTGGTAGGTTTCCCTAGGTGCCGGCTGAGCTAGAGGCCAAAATCTACAGGTAGGCACTTCGCAAAAAATACCTCTGTATTTTCCCAAAATTTAGGATGTGTCCACGTTGCGCTTTGGGGTGTTTCCTGTCGCCAGGGCTAGGGCTACCCACGCAAGTGAGGTATCATTTTTATCGGGAGACTTGGGGGA
The DNA here is from genome assembly GCF_031143425.1 of Pleurodeles waltl. Taxonomy (NCBI): domain Eukaryota; kingdom Metazoa; phylum Chordata; class Amphibia; order Caudata; family Salamandridae; genus Pleurodeles; species Pleurodeles waltl. Next base: position 1,072,470,206 of record NC_090448.1, read on the forward strand.
ACGCTGGGTGGAAGGAAATTTGTAGCTCCTCTCAGATTCCAGAACTTTCTGCCACAGAAATGTGAGGGACATGTGTTTTTTTAGCCAAATTTTGAGGTTTGCAAAGGATTCTGGGTAACAGAAACTGGTCCGAGCCCCGCAAGTCACCCCTCCTTGGATTCCCCTAGGTCTCTAGTTTTCAGAAATGCACAGGTTTGGTAGGTTTCCCTAGGTGCCGGCTGAGCTAGAGGCCAAAATCTACAGGTAGGCACTTCGCAAAAAACACCTCTGTTTTTTTCCAAAATTTAGGATGTGTCCACTTTGCGCTTTGGGGTGTTTCCTGTCTCCGGCGCTAGGCCTACCCACGCAAGTGAGGTATCATTTTTATCGGGAGACTTGGGGGAACGCTGGGTGGAAGGAAATTTGTAGCTCCTCTCAGATTCCAGAACTTTCTGCCACAAAAATGTGAGGGACATGTGTTTTTTTAGCCAAATTTTGAGGTTTGCAAAGGATTCTGGGTAACAGAACCTGGTCCGAGCCCCGCAAGTCACCCCTCCTTGGATTCCCCTAGGTCTCTAGTTTTCAGAAATGCACAGGTTTGGTAGGTTTCCCTAGGTGCCGGCTGAGCTAGAGGCCAAAATCTACAGGTAGGCACTTCGCAAAAAACACCTCTATTTTTTTCCAAAATTTAGGATGTGTCCACGTTGCGCTTTGGGGTGTTTCCTGTCGCCGGCGCTAGGCCTACCCACGCAAGTGAGGTATCATTTTTATCGGGAGACTTGGGGGAACGCTGGGTGGAAGGAAATTTGTAGCTCCTCTCAGATTCCAGAACTTTCTGCCACAGAAATGTGAGGGACATGTGTTTTTTTAGCCAAATTTTGAGGTTTGCAAAGGATTCTGGGTAACAGAACCTGGTCCGAGCCCCGCAAGTCACCCCGCCTTGGATTCCCCTAGGTCTCTAGTTTTCAGAAATGCACAGGTTTGGTAGGTTTCCCTAGGTGCCGGCTGAGCTAGAGGCCAAAATCTACAGGTAGGCACTTCGCAAAAAATACCTCTGTATTTTCCCAAAATTTAGGATGTGTCCACGTTGCGCTTTGGGGTGTTTCCTGTCGCCAGCGCTAGGGCTACCCACGCAAGTGAGGTATCATTTTTATCGGGAGACTTGGGGGAACGCTGGGTGGAAGGAAATTTGTAGCTCCTCTCAGATTCCAGAACTTTCTGCCACAGAAATGTGAGGGACATGTGTTTTTTTAGCCAAATTTTGAGGTTTGCAAAGGATTCTGGGTAACAGAACCTGGTCCGAGCCCCGCAAGTCACCCCTCCTTGGATTCCCCTAGGTCTCTAGTTTTCAGAAATGCACAGGTTTGGTAGGTTTCCCTAGGTGCCGGCTGAGCTAGAGGCCAAAATCTACAGGTAGGCACTTCGCAAAAAACACCTCTGTTTTTTTCCAAAATTTAGGATGTGTCCACTTTGCGCTTTGGGGTGTTTCCTGTCTCCGGCGCTAGGCCTACCCACGCAAGTGAGGTATCATTTTTATCGGGAGACTTGGGGGAACGCTGGGTGGAAGGAAATTTGTAGCTCCTCTCAGATTCCAGAACTTTCTGCCACAAAAATGTGAGGGACATGTGTTTTTTTAGCCAAATTTTGAGGTTTGCAAAGGATTCTGGGTAACAGAACCTGGTCCGAGCCCCGCAAGTCACCCCTCCTTGGATTCCCCTAGGTCTCTAGTTTTCAGAAATGCACAGGTTTGGTAGGTTTCCCTAGGTGCCGGCTGAGCTAGAGGCCAAAATCTACAGGTAGGCACTTCGCAAAAAACACCTCTGTTTTTTTCCAAAATTTAGGATGTGTCTACGTTGCGCTTTGGGGTGTTTCCTGTCGCCGGCGCTAGGCCTACCCACGCAAGTGAGGTGTCATTTTTATCGGGAGACTTGGGGGAACGCTGGGTGGAAGGAAATTTGTAGCTCCTCTCAGATTCCAGAACTTTCTGCCACAGAAATGTGAAGGACATGTGTTTTTTTAGCCAAATTTTGAGGTTTGCAAAGGATTCTGGGTAACAGAACCTGGTCCGAGCCCCGCAAGTCACCCCTCCTTGGATTCCCCTAGGTCTCTAGTTTTCAGAAATGCACAGGTTTGGTAGGTTTCCCTAGGTGCCGGCTGAGCTAGAGGCCAAAATCTACAGGTAGGCACTTTGCAAAAATCACCTCTGTTTTTTTCCAAAATTTAGGATGTGTCCACGTTGCGCTTTGGGGTATTTCCTGTCGCCGGCGCTAGGCCTACCCACGCAAGTGAGGTATCATTTTTATCGGGAGTCTTGGGGGAACGCTGGGTGGAAGGAAATTTGTAGCTCCTCTCAGATTCCAGAACTTTCTGCCACAGAAATGTGAGGGACATGTGTTTTTTTAGCCAAATTTTGAGGTTTGCAAAGGATTCTGGGTAACAGAACCTGGTCCGAGCCCCGCAAGTCACCCCTCCTTGGATTCCCCTAGGTCTCTAGTTTTCAGAAATGCACAGGTTTGGTAGGTTTCCCTAGGTGCCGGCTGAGCTAGAGGCCAAAATCTACAGGTAGGCACTTCGCAAAAAACACCTCTGTTTTTTTTCAAAATTTAGGATGTGTCCACGTTGCGCTTTGGGGTGTTTCCTGTCGCCGGCGCTAGGCCTACCCACGCAAGTGAGGTGTCATTTTTATCGGGAGACTTGGGGGAACGCTGGGTGGAAGGAAATTTGTAGCTCCTCTCAGATTCCAGAACTTTCTGCCACAGAAATGTGAGGGACATGTGTTTTTTTAGCCAAATTTTGAGGTTTGCAAAGGATTCTGGGTAACAGAACCTGGTCCGAGCCCCGCAAGTCACCCCTCCTTGGATTCCCCTAGGTCTCTAGTTTTCAGAAATGCACAGGTTTGGTAGGTTTTCCTAGGTGACGGCTGAGCTAGAGGCCAAAATCTACAGGTAGGCACTTCGCAAAAAACACCTCTGTTTTTTTCCAAAATTTAGGATGTGTCCACGTTGCGCTTTGGGGTATTTCCTGTCGCCGGCGCTAGGCCTACCCACGCAAGTGAGGTATCATTTTTATCGGGAGACTTGGGGGAACGCTGGGTGGAAGGAAATTTGTAGCTCCTCTCAGATTCCAGAACTTTCTGCCACAGAAATGTGAGGAACATGTGTTTTTTTAGCCAAATTTTGAGGTTTGCAAAGGATTCTGGGTAACAGAACCTGGTCCGAGCCCCGCAAGTCACCCCTCCTTGGATTCCCCTAGGTCTCTAGTTTTCAGAAATGCACAGGTTTGGTAGGTTTCCATAGGTGCCGGCTGAGCTAGAGGCCAAAATCTACAGGTAGGCACTTCGCAAAAAACACCTCTGTTTTCTTCCAAAAATGTGGATGTGTCCACGTTGCGCTTTGGGGCGTTTCCTGTCGCGGGCGCTAGGCCTACCCACACAAGTGAGGTATCTTTTTTTATCGGGAGACTTGGGGGAACATAGATTAGCAAAACAAGTGTTATTGCCCCTTGTCTTTCTCTACATTTTTTCCTTCCAAATATAGGAGAGTGTGTAAAAAAGACATCTATTTGAGAAATGCCCTGTAATTCACATGCTAGTTTGGTCACCCCGGAATTCAGATATGTGCAAATAACCACTGCTCCTCAACACCTTATCTTGTGCCCTTTTTGGAAATACAAAGGTTTTCTTGCTAGCAATTTTTTACTCTTTATATTTCAGCAAATGAATTGCTTTATACCCGGTATAGATTGAAAACGCACGTCAGGGTGCAGCTCATTTATTGGCTCTGGGTTCCTTGGGTTCTTGATGAACCTACAAGCCCTATATATCCCCGCAACCAGAGGAGTCCAGCAGACGTAACGGTATATTGCTTTCGATAATCTGACATTGCAGGGAAAAGTTACAGAGTAAAACGTAGAGAAACATTTATGTTTTTTTCACCTCAATTTCAATATTTTTCTTTTTCAGTTGTTATTTTCTGTAGGAAACCCTTGTAGGATGTACACAAATGACCCCTTGCTGAATTCAGAATTTTGTCTACTTTTCAGAAATGTTTAGGTTTCTGGGATCCAGCATTGGTTTCATGCCCATTTCTGACACTGAATGGAAGGAGGCTGAAAGCACAAAAAACTGCAAAAATGGGGTATGCCCCAGTAAAATGCCACAATTGTGTTGAAAAATTGGGTTTTCTGATTCAAGTCTGCCTGTTCCTGAAAGCTGGGAAGCTGCTGAGTTTAGCACCGCAAACCCTTTGTTGATGCCATTTTCAGGGGAAAAACCACAAGCCTTTTTCTGCAGCCACTTTTTCAATTTTTTTTTAAAAAAACGAAATTTTCACTGTATTTTGGCCAATTTCTTGGCCTCCTTCAAGGGAACCCACAAAGTCTGGGTACCTCTAGAATCCCTAGGATGTTGGAAAAAAAGGACGCAAATTTGGCTTGGTTAGCTTATGTGGACAAAAAGTTATGAGGGCCTAAGCGCGAACTGCCCCAAATAGGCAAAAAAAGGCCCGGTACAGGAGGGGGAAAAGGCCTGGCAGCGAAGGGGTTAATCATGTGGTTTAAAGGTGCACCACCTTATCAGTCCAAACACCTAACTAGAACTTACAAAAATATTGATTGTACCTAAAACATGGATTCTCTTCCGTGGGAAATTCAATGCGGGAAGTCCTACATGTAAAGAGAAATAATACACTGTCAATCATGCCTGTTGCCTCTTTTGTATCTGAAAAGAATTGCCGAAGCAACCCGACTTACCATTCTCTTAGGGCCAAGGCATAAGTTACACAAATTTGAACATTCCTTCACTGACTCCGCATGTGAAGTCCACGTGAAGCCCAGCGTGCGCATTTAGCTGGACATTCCTGGCGTTAAGTAAACAGCACGATTTGCTGTCAAAAAGCCGGTTCTGAACTCATTCGATCTCGGAGCGTCTGTTTAAACAGACGCGCAACGTCGGACTCACCGAGTCTGAGGGATCTAAATAGGCGGGGCACTGCTGACAACTATGGCGGCCATCTTAGAGTGGCTAAATAACTACTAGGTAGGTATAGTAAGGTCTGCATGCCCATGGAAAGAGTATTTTTTGATTTTCTAACAACTTTGGTGCCGTTTGAGGAATCCGTACAAAACTTTCAGAAAAAAAGTTCATCCGCCATAACTCCTTCCTGTAAAGTTTGTTGAGATTTGGTGTAAATTTGTTCAGTATTTTTAAAGAAGTTTAGGTTCAAAATGTATATATTTATCATGCTAGAGAGGATCTGCGGAGCTAACAAATCTTAATGTAAGTGTGGCCACTACTCACCAGAGACCCCATCCTCTGGGGCCGAGTTTTCAATTTAGGGGAGGGGAATGTGTGCTTCCCCTCCCTAAGCCTCATGGAGACCCAAGAGACACCAACCCAAGGCTGAGTTTCAAGCATTGAGGAGCGGGTGAGTGGCCTTCCACAGCGAGTCATACCCCAGCCCCAAGGACCTCATCCCCTGGGGCCATATAAGTACAGTGTCCAGGTGCCCCAGGGACCTCATTCCCCAGAACACTGACGTGTTCCCTACCAGTAGAGTGCGGGCAGGTACTGTAAACTGTATTTTACAGGCAAGTTGTTTTATGTACAGGTTGAAGATAGCAGTGGACAGTGTGGAACTATAAGGGATTCAACAGATTATAGCTGGAAGTGCCCATTAAAGCTATTTGTATTGCTCTTATCCTCTTTTTGCTGGAGGACATCCTGTGGCAATATATGACCAAGGTGAGGGTGTGGAGTAATGTGGTAGTAGATGTAAAAGCATCCTTTTTAGAGTACTTCTTTCTTTTGGACATTCAATTCAGGCATTATTAATTAATATTTAATTAGGATTTGTCATGGCTTCTCCATCTCAGTGTTTTTGTGGCAAATTATGCATGTGGCATACTTTGAAGACAACTTTTTCTTTCCCTGGAAAGGATCATGAGCAACTTCCACACAATGAACTCAGGGGGAGACCTGGAACAGATTTACTAAGGTTAATGTTGTGTTGCACAGCATCAACATTGTTTCTGTTGTGCCTGCGTTAATGTAAAATTTCAGTTTTACAACATATTTTTACACAAAATTCAGTGATGGTGTGCAGATGCACAAAAATAAAAATGGACTGGGGATGCAAGTGGTCCCTTCTGGTGGAATCCTCACCTGGCATTTCGGGGCAGACTTTTTCCATGAGGAACAAGGTCAGTTCTGATTTGATTAAGGTGGGTCTTTGTCTAGAGTGACATGGTGGGTAAAAAGGACAAACTCGAATGCAGCCCAAGTGATGGCCAGTGGGTGAGATCAATCCAAGCATTCTAGCTATCACCTTGTTGTTGTAGTTAACAACCTAAGTGTGACTGGAATGCCCAAACATGGATCTGCTGCTCTCTGTGCCATAGATCTCAAGCTAAACCCTACAGACGAGCCCCAAATAGGGTGAAAACCAGTTTGGAGTTGCTTGCTCTCTCTTCTAAAGTGGGCCTTGACTCCACTTTGGGATGGACGGTTCCCATGAGAAGCAAGGTTTGTACTGATTAACATAAGGAGAGCCTTTATTTAGAGTGGCATGGTGAATGAAAAAAGCAATGAACTGCAATGTGGCTCAAGGGGTTGTCAGTGCCTGAGATTAATTCAAGCACTCCATTGATCACCTCGTTGTTGCATTTGAGACCCTACATGTGACGGGTATGCCTAGGCATGATTTCCATGCTCAGTGTGCCATAGATAAAAACCACACCCTACTGATGAGCTCTAAGTAGGGCAAAACCTGTCTGAGTTTGCTTTTGGGTGTTGCTGGAGGGACCTCACCTCAGTTCAGGACGGACTATTCCTATGAGAGTCAGGGTCCGTATCAATTTGCATAAGTCAGGCCTTTGTCTAGAGTAGCATGCTGGGTGAAAAAATAGGAACTGGAATGAGGCCTCAGGGATCGCCAGTGTCTGAGATCAATTCAAGCTTTTAGTCCATCAACTTTGTTACTGCATTTGAAGCCCTAAGTGCAACAGGTATGCCCAGACATGGGGCCAGAGCTCACTGTGTCATAGGACTCAAGTTGCACAACACTGACAACCTCAACTAGGACGAAGATGGTCTGGTGTTGCTTGTGTTTCCTTTTTAAGAGTGTTTCACCTGCAGTTTGGACCGGAGATTTCCCAAGAGGAGCAGGGATGGTACTGATTAAATTTGTCTATAGTATATTGTGGAAGAGATTTATCAATTTTACTTTCATAGTATAGATTATGGAACATAAGCATCGTAGGGAGGCAGCATGGGGCTGTATAAACTCAAATATAATGAAGTATATATCACCACACCAATTTACAATTATTAAAGCACAGTGTTTGTTTTAACAAGACCATTGTTTAAGGTTTCTTTTAGAATATTTACAATTTGGCTATTTTTTAAAATGTAATTTATTTTCCACACAGCAACCCATCTCTGTTAACATTATTTTGTACGCTATCTCCATTGCTCAGTCAGGACATCTGTCCCTCATGTGAAAAACAGGAGTATTAGTTCTTGGACCTGGCCCGTTTACAGGGTCATTCCTCAGCCTTTTTTGCCTTTTGCCTCCTTATTTTTCTGACCTTTGTCGGCTGACGTTTTGACTCTGAACACTTTTTCAGTGCTAACCAGTGCCAAAGTGCATGTGCACTCCCTTACAAAATTGGTATGATTGGTTTATACCTAATTGGCATATTTAATTTACCTATAAGTCCCTTGTAAAGTGGTGACCCTATACCCAGGGCCTGTAAATTAAATGCTACTAGTGGGCCTGCATTGTTGCTTGCGCCAACCACTGAAGTATCACAGTTTTCTGCCTCAGGGACCTGGCATCTAAATTTACTTGCCAGGCCTAGAATTCCCCTTTTACTACATGTAAGTCAACACTAAGGTACGCCCTAGCTAGCCCTATGGGCAGGGTGCCATTTATATAGAAGGCAGGACATGTGCCAGGTTGCGTTGCCTGTCTTGGTGGTGACAAACAGCCTAACTTGGTGTCTCACTGCTGTGAGTGCTGCCTTCTCATAGGATTGGATTGGAGATGCCCTGCCTTATGTGTAAGGAGTATTGTCTGATTTATGAGGGGTAGCGTAGGCATGTTTGGTATGGTTATAATAGTGATGAGAAATGCTGCTTATTGGTGTAGGTGTATTTTTTATTACTATCACAGAAATGCCACTTCTAGAAAGTGTGCATTTATCTGTGCTTATGACTCTGGTGTTTTGCAGCTTGCCTCCAATCCATGTCTGGGCAGACTGACAGTTGGGGCTTTGTGCATACTTTTCAGACAGCCTGTACACAGGGAGGGTGGAGGTGTCACAGAGGTGCATCTACATACTGTATAGCCTTCCTGGGCTGAGGGAAGGGAGAGGTGGAGCACACCTACATTTGTAAAGGCTGTGTCCTGGCCTCACACAATAGGGTCGTTTGTCCCCCACTGATGTTTGGAGCCTGTGCTGGAAGAGAGAAAGGGCACTCCCAGAACCAGTTGTAACTGGTTGGAACCCCCTCTCCTCCCCATTGTAAAACACTGTAAACTTAGTATAAGTACAGGGGATTTTCCCCACAATTTAGACATCATTTTGGACATTCTTGGAACTCCAGGAACCTTACCTGGAGTTGGACAGGACGCTGTAGAGAGGACTCACCAGGACCACCTTGGACTGCTGCTGCTGTGCTGACCTGTGACCTGCCTGGTCACAAGGAGAAACTGCCACTGCTGACATCCCTTTGTGTGCTGGCCTGTAGCTGGGTTCGCCAGCCCTGTGCCCCTTCTCCTTTCTTTTGTCTCCAGAGGCAGGGTGCTGTGGCCCCTGACCTCTGTAAAACTTACTTGACAACAGGAGGGCTGCTGTGCTGTGGTAGCGCTGTTTTGGAGTGCTCTTTGTGCCCACAAACATCACCGCTGCCACCTGGGCTGCAAAGCAGACCTTTGCACTTTGGAAAGTGCTTCTTAGTTGCCCAAATCACTGCCATAGCCAGGGTCTCCCCTACACACCAAGCGCAAGGATCACGCACCTCCCAGTGCCCCCGGGGCATGAGAAAAAGGAAAGTAGAGCAAGAGTGCTCCTATTGGCGCCCTCTTGGCATGGTCCGCTCGTTGGAGTGCCCCCCGGGCACCAGCCAGCCTCTACTTCCTCTGGATCACCGCGGCGGCCTGGGAACAAGATACACACACTTGCACACTGCATGAGGTGCGGGCGAGTGTCTTCTCGGGCCTCAGGAGGGGTCCGATCTCCGAATCAGAAACACAGGACTAGGGGGAAGGCAAGGGGAACACCCCTTCCCTCAGTCTCTGCCTTAGGAGCAGGACGCTCCTCTCTTTTTGAAACCAGGCACCCATTTGTTTAAACATGGGGAAGGGAGACCTCAACGGAGGCCCCCTTCCTCTCGCCTCGTAATTGCTTGTTGGGCCTTTCCTGGCCCCCGCCCCGCGGACAGGGTGAGAGGAGGCCAAGGCAGGCCACAACTAAGATCGCGGGCCTGTTTATCACAAGGAGAGGGTTCCGAACGCCCTTCTCCCCCAGGAGCACAGAGTGGCCCCTGTTGTGTGCCCAGGAGCACCGGGGGCCCCCCATGCTCCGCTTCTAGGCACGAGGAGCGCCTCTTCATATAAACAGGAACGTTTTAGGATATATTGGCTCCATGAGCCTAGTATGGACTTTGGGGGGTTTATATGTTTCCTCCCTGCTTTTGTGACATTACATATATGTGCTGATGTTCCTTTTATGAAAACAATGACAAAAGAGGTTTACCCAAAGACCCTACCTTACCTGGGTAAGGAAACATGTATACATCAAAAAATGGTCAAAAAGCTGGGATAAATTATTTTAAATTTTCTGACAAGCAAAATGCTAAATAATTTTTGGGGATGAATTCTTTCTTTATCAAATGTATTTCTGTACAATCAAAATAGGACAAAAAGAATCTTCTGAGACACAAACTCTCTCTTAAATCATCAAACAATTACGACTCACATCAACACAAACACAAAATGTATATATTTGCATCACATTTAACACAGAATCTAACAATACAACTAATGTGATCCACAATAATATCTAGGAATTGTCCCAATTAAATCACCTCCTTGGGAGGTTTTGGTACGAAGAGAGCTTAAGGACGTAATCCACTTCCTAGCAATAGTTCAGGTAAATTCTACAAACGAGTGCTGTACCCTGATCCGCTACTTCCTGGGGTTACTTGCACTGTACAATGTGCTTCTGAGCAATCAATTATGTTTTTTACCCAACCCTGTTGTTATCCGCATGGTGTTGATGCGTTTCAGCCCCTCCAATTCTGGGCCTCATCAGGACTAGAATTGGACAACTTAACCTAAATAATAGAATTAAAAATTAAAAATGAATATTCTAAAAGCAAATCTATCCAATGCATTAAAACCGCTTTTGGAAACACCCAGTGCAAGCTCTGTGGCACAAGTGTCATGGTTAACCTCAACGTGAATGTGTTCGCACATGCACAAAAGAATGTGCTCATACAAAAAGTTTTTTTAAATGGCAAAGGCCTATTTTTGGTGAATAAGGCACACTTCTAAGTGCATTAACCCCTTCTGTGCCCAGGACGTAATGGTTACGTCCTGAGGCACAGTGCTGCTGCGCCCAGGACGTAACCATTACGTCCTGTGCACAGAGCCCAGAGGGAGCGCTCTCGCTCCCTCTGTGGGGTTCCCCCCCATCCCCCCAAGTCAGGGATGGAAGGGGAAGCCCTTCCCCTCCCACCCCCGACCCCCCCAACCCCCCCTGTGACGTCAGCGTGCGCTGATTAGTCACAGGGTCTCCCCCATCGCGCTGGAAGCAGAGCTTCCAGCGCGATTGAAAAAGAAATGCTTTTGCATTTCTTTTTCAATCCCATGGGGGAGGCCCCGAGAGGCTTCAAAGGGAAGGAAATGTATTTCCTTCCCTTTGAAGTCTCTCACAGGTTTCAAAAGCCGGATTGCTTGCAATCCGGCTTTTGAAACCCCACTAGACACCAGGGATTTTTTTTTTTTCCTTGAAATTGGCAAAAGGGAGCGACCCCTTGGGCAAGGGTCGCTCCCAGGGGGGCATTTTATTAGGAAGGCCTTTTCTGCCCCCCCTGGGGGCAGATTGGCCTATTATTAGGCCGATCTGCCCCCAGGGGGGGCAGAAACCTCTAGGCACCAGGGACCTATTTTATTTTTTTTTTTTTTTTGTGATGATTTCTTTTTTTTTAGGTGGGGAGCGATCCCTTAGGCAAGGGTCGCACCCCTACGGGGCAATATATATTTAGGCCATTTCTGCCCCCCTTGGGGGCAGATTGGCCTATTTTGATAAGGCCAATCTGCCCCCAAGGGGGGCAGAAACCATTAGACACCAGGGAGTTTGTTTTTGCGCGCGAATGTCACGCAACAAAGCGACCCCTTTGGCAAGGGTCGCTCCCAGGGGGGGCAATTTTTTGGGAAGGCCTTTTCTGCCCCCCCTGGGACAGATCGGCCTATTATTAGGCCGATCTGCCCCCAGGGGGGGCAGAAACCTCTAGGCACCAGGGATCTTTTTTTTTTTTTTTCTTTTTGTTATGTTTTTTTTTTTTTTTTAGGTGGGGAGCGACCCCTTAGGCAAGGGTCGCTCCCCTAGGGGGCAAATTATATTTAGGCCATTTCTGCCCCCCTTGGGGGCAGATTGGCCTATTTTGATGAGGCCAATCTGCCCCCACGGGGGCAGAAACCATTAGACACCAGGGAGTTTGTTTTTTTTTGCGTGAATTTCACGCAAGGGGAGCGACCCCTTTGGCAAGGGTCGCTCCCTGGGGGGGGGTGGGATTATTTTAGGCCATTTCTACCCCATGGGGGGGGTAGATCAGCCTATTTTGATTCGGCTGATCTGCCCCCAAGGGGGGCAGAAACCACTAGGCACCAGGGATTTTTTTGTTTTTCTGTTTTACAGATGGGGAGCGACCCCCTTGGACAAGGGTCGCTCCCCTGGAGGGGCAAAATGTATTTAGGCCATTTCTGCCCGCTTTGGGGGCAGATCGGCCGATTTTAGGTCAATCTGCCCCCAAGGGGGGCAGAAACCACTAGGCACCAGGGATCTTTTTTTTGCGCCGTCACACAAGGGGAGCGACCTTGTAGTCAAGGGTGGCTCCCCGGGGGGGGGGTAGGGGTGTGGGGGGAAAATTATTTTAGGCCATCTCTGCCACCCCTGGGGGAAGATCGGCCTATTGGTATTAGGCCGGTCTACCCCCAGGGGGGGCAGAAACGTCTAGGCGCCAGGGTACATTTTTTTTTTGTGTTTTTTTTATTGGTTTGGTGTTTTTTTTAGAGAAGGGGAGCGACCCATCAGGCAAGGGTCGCTCCCCTGTGGGGCAAATTGTGTTTAGCCCATTTCTGCCCCCCTTGGGGGCAGATTGGTCGATTTTAGGTCAATCTGCCCCAAGGGGGCAGAAACCACTAGGCACCAGGGATTTGTTTTTTGGCGCCAATGTCACGCAGGGGGAGCGACCCCGTAGGCAATGGTCGCTCCGGAGGGGGGGGGGCGTTCGAGGGGGCAAATTTATTTTAGGCCATTTCTGCCCCCCCTGGGGGCAGAAACCTCTTGTTGCCAGGGCAAAAAAAAATGTTGTGTTTTTTTTTTGTTTGTTTGTTTTTTTTTAGAGATGGGGAGCGACCCATCAGGCAAGGGTCGCTCCCCTGGGGGGCAAATTGTGTTTAGCCCATTTCTGCCAAGGGGGCAGAAACCACTAGGCACCGGGGATTTGTTTTTTGGCGCCAATGTCACGCAGGGGGAGCGACCCCGTAGGCAATGGTCGCTCCGGAGGGGGGGGGGGGGTTGAGGGGGCAAATTTATTTTAGGCCATTTCTGCCCCCCCTGGGGGCAGATCGGCCTAATATTAGGCCAATCTGCCCCCAGGGGAGGCAGAAACCTCTTGTTGCCAGGGCAAAAAAAAATGTTGTGTTTTTTTTTTGTTTGTTTGGTTTTTTTTAGAGATGGGGAGCGACCCATCAGGCAAGGGTCGCTCCCCTGGGAGGCAAACTGTGTTTAGACCATTTCTGCCCCCCTTGGGGGCAGATTGGTCGATTTTAGGTCAATCTGCACCACTAGGCACCGGGAATTTGTTTTTTGGCGCCAATGTCACGCAGGGGTAGCGACCCCGTAGGCAAGGGTCGCACCTGGGCAGGGGGGGTTTGGTGGGGTGGGGGGTCAAATTTATTTTAGGGCATTTCCCCCCCCCCGGGGCCGGCTGAGCTAGAGGCCAAAATCCACAGGTAGGCACTTTGCAAAAAACACCTCTGTTTTCTGTGAAAAAATATGTTGTGTTTTGGGCCATTTCCTTTTGTGGGCGCTAGGCCTACCCACACAAGTGAGGTACCATTTTTATGGAGAGACTTAGGGGAACGCTGGGTAGAAGGAAATTTGTGGGTCCTCTCAGATTCCAGAACTTTCTGTCACCGAAATGAGAGGAAAAAGTGTTTTTTAACCAGATTTTGATGTTTGCAAAGAATTCTGGGTAACAGAACCTGGTCAGAGCCCCGCAAATCACCCCATCTTGGATTCCCCTAGGTCTCTAGTTTTCAAAAATGCGCTGGTTTGCTAGGTTTCCCCAGGTGCCGGCTGAGCTAGAGGCCAAAATCCACACGTAGGCACTGTTTTCTATGAAAAAATGTGATGTGTCCACGTTGTGTTTTGGGCCATTTCCTGTCGCGAGCGCTAGGCCTACCCACACAAGTGAGGTATCATTTTTATCGGGAGACGTGGGGGAACGCTGGATGGAAGGAAATTTGTGGCTCCTCTCAGATTGTAGAACTTTCTGCCACAGAAATGTGAGGAACATGTGTTTTTTTAGCTAAATTTTGAGGTTTGCAAAGGATTCTGGGTAACAGAACCTGGTCCGAGCCACACAAGTCACCCCATCTTGGATTCCCCTAGGTCTCTAGTTTTCAGAAATGCACAGGTTTGGTAGGTTTCCCTAGGTGGCGGCTGAGCTACAGGCCAAAATCTACAGGTAGGCACTTTGCTAAAAACAGGTCTGTTTTCTGTGATGTGTCCACGTTGCGCTTTGGGGTGTTTCCTGTTGCGGGCGCTAGGCCTACCCACACAAGTGAGGTATCATTTTTATCGGGAGACGTGGGGGAACGCTGGGTGGAAGGAAATTTGTAGCTCCTCTCAGATTCCAGAACTTTCTGCCACAAAAATGTGAGGGACATGTGTTTTTTTAGCCAAATTTTGAGGTTTGCAAAGGATTCTGGGTAACAGAACCTGGTCCGAGCCCCGCAAGTCACCCCTCCTTGGATTCCCCTAGGTCTCTAGTTTTCAGAAATGCACAGGTTTGGTAGGTTTCCCTAGGTGCCGGCTGAGCTAGAGGCCAAAATCTACAGGTAGGCACTTCGCAAAAAACACCTCTGTTTTTTTCCAAAATTTAGGATGTGTCCACGTTGCGCTTTGGGGTGTTTCCTGTCGCCGGCGCTAGGCCTACCCACGCAAGTGAGGTATCATTTTTATCGGGAGACTTGGGGGAACGCTGGGTGGAAGGAAATTTGTAGCTCCTCTCAGATTCCAGAACTTTCTGCCACAGAAATGTGAGGGACATGTGTTTTTTTAGCCAAATTTTGAGGTTTGCAAAGGATTCTGGGTAACAGAACCTGGTCCGAGCCCCGCAAGTCACCCCTCCTTGGATTCCCCTAGGTCTCTAGTTTTCAGAAATGCACAGGTTTGGTAGGTTTCCCTAGGGGCCGGCTGAGCTAGAGGCCAAAATCTACAGGTAGGCACTTCGCAAAAGACACCTCTGTTTTTTTCCAAAATTTAGGATGTGTCCACGTTGCGCTTTGGGGTGTTTCCTGTCGCCGGCGCTAGGCCTACCCACGCAAGTGAGGTATCATTTTTATCGGGAGACTTGGGGGAACGCTGGGTGGAAGGAAATTTGTAGCTCCTCTCAGATTCCAGAACTTTCTGCCACAGAAATGTGAGGGACATGTGTTTTTTTAGCCAAATTTTGAGGTTTGCAAAGGATTCTGGGTAACAGAACCTGGTCCGAGCCCCGCAAGTCACCCCTCCTTGGATTCCCCTAGGTCTCTAGTTTTCAGAAATGCACAGGTTTGGTAGGTTTCCCTAGTTGCCGGCTGAGCTAGAGGCCAAAATCTACAGGTAGGCACTTCGCAAAAAACACCTCTGTTTTTTTCCAAAATGTAGGATGTGTTCACGTTGCGCTTTGGGGTGTTTCCTGTCGCCGGCGCTAGGCCTACCCACGCAAGTGAGGTATCATTTTTATCGGGAGACTTGGGGGAACGCTGGGTGGAAGGAAATTTGTAGCTCCTCTCAGATTCCAGAACTTTCTGCCACAGAAATGTGAGGGACATGTGTTTTTTTAGCCAAATTTTGAGGTTTGCAAAGGATTCTGGGTAACAGAACCTGGTCCGAGCCCCGCAAGTCACCCCTCCTTGGATTCCCCTTGGTCTCTAGTTTTCAGAAAAGCACAGGTTTGGTAGGTTTCCCTAGGTGCCGGCTGAGCTAGAGGACAAAATCTACAGGTAGGCACTTTCAAAAAACACCTCTGTATTTTCCCAAAATTTAGTATGTGTCCACGTTGCGCTTTGGGGTGTTTCCTGTCGCCGGCGCTAGGCCTACCCACGCAAGTGAGGTGTCATTTTTATCGGGAGACTTGGGGGAACGCTGGGTGGAAGGAAATTTGTAGCTCCTCTCAGATTCCAGAACTTTCTGCCACAGAAATGTGAGGGACATGTGTTTTTTTAGCCAAATTTTGAGGTTTGCAAAGGATTCTGGGTAACAGAACCTGGTCCGAGCCCCGCAAGTCACCCCTCCTTGGATTCCCCTAGGTCTCTAGTTTTCAGAAATGCACAGGTTTGGTAGGTTTCCCTAGGTGCCGGCTGAGCTAGAGGCCAAAATCTACAGGTAGGCACTTCGCAAAAAACACCTCTGTTTTTTTCCAAAATTTAGGATGTGTCCACGTTGCGCTTTGGGGTGTTTCCTGTCTCCGGCGCTAGGCCTACCCACGCAAGTGAGGTATCATTTTTATCGGGAGACTTGGGGGAACGCTGGGTGGAAGGAAATTTGTAGCTCCTCTCAGATTCCAGAACTTTCTGCCACAAAAATGTGAGGGACATGTGTTTTTTTAGCCAAATTTTGAGGTTTGCAAAGGATTCTGGGTAATAGAACCTGGTCCGAGCCCCGCAAGTCACCCCTCCTTGGATTCCCCTAGGTCTCTAGTTTTCAGAAATGCACAGGTTTGGTAGGTTTCCCTAGGTGCCGGCTGAGCTAGAGGCCAAAATCTACAGGTAGGCACTTCGCAAAAAACACCTCTGTTTTTTTCCAAAATTTAGGATGTGTCCACGTTGCGCTTTGGGGTGTTTCCTGTCGCCGGCGCTAGGCCTACCCACGCAAGTGAGGTATCATTTTTATCGGGAGACTTGGGGGAACGCTGGGTGGCAGGAAATTTGTAGCTCCTCTCAGATTCCAGAACTTTCTGCCACAGAAATGTGAGGGACATGTGTTTTTTTAGCCAAATTTTGAGGTTTGCAAAGGATTCTGGGTAACAGAACCTGGTCCGAGCCCCGCAAGTCACCCCTCCTTGGATCCCCCTAGGTCTCTAGTTTTCAGAAATGCACAGGTTTGGTAGGTTTCCCTAGGTGCCGGCTGAGCTAGAGGCCAAAATCTACAGGTAGGCACTTCGCAAAAAACACCTCTGTTTTTATCCAAAATTTAGGATGTGTCCACGTTGCGCTTTGGGGTGTTTCCTGTCGCCGGCGCTAGGACTACCCACGCAAGTGAGGTGTCATTTTTATCGGGAGACTTGGGGGAACGCTGAGTGGAAGGAAATGTGTAGCTCCTCTCAGATTCCAGAACTTTCTGCCACAGAAATGTGAGGGACATGTGTTTTATTAGCCAAATTTTGAGGTTTGGAAAGGATTCTGGGTAACAGAACCTGGTCCGAGCCCCGCAAGTCACCCCTCCTTGGATTCCCCTAGGTCTCTAGTTTTCAGAAATGCACAGGTTTGGTAGGTTTCCCTAGGTGCCGGCTGAGCTAGAGGACAAAATCTACAGGTAGGCACTTCGCAAAAAACACCTCTGTTTTTTTCCAAAATTTAGGATGTGTCCATGTTGCGCTTTGGGGTGTTTCCTGTCGCCGGCGCTAGGCCTACCCACGCAAGTGAGGTATCATTTTTATCGGGAGACTTGGGGGAACTCTGGGTGGAAGGAAATTTGTAGCTCCTCTCAGATTCCAGAACTTTCTGCCACAAAAATGTGAGGGACATGTGTTTTTTTAGCCAAATTTTGAGGTTTGCAAAGGATTCTGGGTAATAGAACCTGGTCCCAGCCCCGCAAGTCACCCCTCCTTGGATTCCCCTAGGTCTCTAGTTTTCAGAAATGCACAGGTTTGGTAGGTTTCCCTAGGTGCCGGCTGAGCTAGAGGCCAAAATCTACAGGTAGGCACTTCGCAAAAAACACCTCTGTTTTTTTCCAAAATTTAGGATGTGTCCACGTTGCGCTTTGGGGTGTTTCCTGTCGCCGGCGCTAGGCCTACCCACGCAAGTGAGGTATCATTTTTATCGGGAGACTTGGGGGAACGCTGGGTGGAAGGAAATTTGTAGCTCCTCTCAGATTCCAGAACTTTCTGCCACAGAAATGTGAGGAACATGTGTTTTTTTAGCCAAATTTTGAGGTTTGCAAAGGATTCTGGGTAACAGAACCTGGTCCGAGCACCGCAAGTCACCCCTCCTTGGATTCCCCTAGGTCTCTAGTTTTCAGAAATGCACAGGTTTGGTAGGTTTCCATAGGTGCCGGCTGAGCTAGAGGCCAAAATCTACAGGTAGGCACTTCGCAAAAAACACCTCTGTTTTCTTCCAAAAATGTGGATGTGTCCACGTTGCGCTTTGGGGCGTTTCCTGTCGCGGGCGCTAGGCCTACCCACACAAGTGAGGTATCTTTTTTATCGGGAGACTTGGGGGAACATAGATTAGCAAAACAAGTGTTATTGCCCCTTGTCTTTCTCTACATTTTTTCCTTCCAAATGTAGGAGAGTGTGTAAAAAAGACATCTATTTGAGAAATGCCCTGTAATTCACATGCTAGTTTGGTCACCCCGGAATTCAGATATGTGCAAATAACCACTGCTCCTCAACACCTTATCTTGTGCCCTTTTTGGAAATACAAAGGTTTTCTTGCTAGCAATTTTTTACTCTTTATATTTCAGCAAATTAATTGCTTTATACCTGGAATAGATTGAAAACGCATGTCAGGGTGCAGCTCATTTATTGGCTCTGGGTTCCTTGGGTTCTTGATGAACCTACAAGCCCTATATATCCCCGCAACCAGAGGAGTCCAGCAGACGTAACGGTATATTGCTTTCGATAATCTGACATTGCAGGGAAAAGTTACAGAGTAAAACGTAGAGAAACATTTATGTTTTTTTCACCTCAATTTCAATATTTTTCTTTTTCAGTTGTTATTTTCTGTAGGAAACCCTTGTAGGATCTACACAAATGACCCCTTGCTGAATTCAGAATTTTGTCTACTTTTCAGAAATGTTTAGGTTTCTGGGATCCAGCATTGGTTTCATGCCCATTTCTGTCACTGACTGGAAGGAGGCTGAAAGCACAAAAAACTGCAAAAATGGGGTATGCCCCAGTAAAATGCCAAAATTGTGTTGAAAAATTGGGTTTTCTGATTCAAGTCTGCCTGTTCCTGAAAGCTGGGAAGCTGCTGAGTTTAGCACCGCAAACCCTTTGTTGATGCCATTTTCAGGGGGAAAACCACAAGCCTTTTTCTGCAGCCACTTTTTCCAATTTTTTTGAAAAAAACGAAATTTTCACTGTATTTTGGCCAATTTCTTGGCCTCCTTCAAGGGAACCCATAAAGTCTGGGTACCTCTAGAATCCCTAGGATGTTGGAAAAAAAGGACGCAAATTTGGCTTGGTTAGCTTATGTGGACAAAAAGTTATGAGGGCCTAAGCGCGAACTGCCCCAAATAGGCAAAAAAAGGCCCGGCACAGGAGGGGGAAAAGGCCTGGCAGCGAAGTGGTTAATCATGTGGTTTAAAGGTGCACCACCTTATCAGTCCAAACACCTAACTAGAACTTACAAAAATATTGATTGTACCTAAAACATGGATTCTCTTCCGTGGGAAATTCAATGCGGGAAGTCCTACATGTAAAGAGAAATAATACACTGTCAATCATGCCTGTTGCCTCTTTTGTATCTGAAAAGAATTGCCGAAGCAACCCGACTTACCATTCTCTTAGGGCCAAGGCATAACTTACACAAATTTGAACATTCCTTCACTGACTCCGCATGTGAAGTCCACGTGACGCCCAGCATGCGCATTTAGCTGGACATTCCTGGCGTTAAGTAAACAGCACGATTTGCTGTCAAAAAGCCGGTTCTGAACTCATTCGAGCTCGGAGCGTCTGTTTAAACAGACGCGCAACGTCGGACTCACCGAGTCTGAGGGATCTAAATAGGCGGGGCACTGCTGACAACTATGGCGGCCATCTTAGAGTGGCTAAAAAACGCAAATAAATGCATATAACTCTCTGAGTTGGAAAACGAGGATTATTTAACCTCTTCGCTGCCAGGCCTTTTCCCCCTCCTGTGCCAGGCCTTTTTTTGCCTATTTGGGGCAGTTCGCGCTTAGGCCCTCATAACTTTTTGTCCACATAAGCTAACCAAGCCAAATTTGCGTCCTTTTTTTCCAACATCCTAGCGATTCTAAAGGTACCCAGACTTTGTGGGTTCCCCTGAAGGAGGCCAAGAAATTGGCCAAAATACAGTGAAAATTTCGTTTTTTTCAAAAAAATTGGAAAAAGGGGCTGCAGAAGAAGGCTTGTGGTTTTTCCCCTGAAAATGGCATCAACAAAGGGTTTGCGGTGCTAAACTCAGCAGCTTTCCAGCTTTCAGGAACAGGCAGACTTGAATCCGAAAACCCAATTTTTCAACACAATTTTGGCATTTTACTGGGGCATACCCCATTTGTGCAATTTTTTGTGCTTTCAGCCTCCTTCCAGTCAGTGACCGGAATGGTCATGAAACCAATGCTGGATCCCAGAAACCTAAACATTTCTGAAAAGTAGACAAAATTCTGAATTCAGCAAGGGGTCATTTCTGTAGATCCTACAAGGGTTTCCTACAGAAAATAACAGCTGAAAAAGAAAAATATTGAAATTGAGGTGAAAAAAACATCAATTTTTCTCTACTTTTTACTCTGTAACTTTTCCCTGCAATGTCAGATTATCGAAAGCAATATACCGTTACGTCTGCTGGACTCCTCTGGTTGCGGGGATATATAGGGTTTGTAGGTTCATCAAGAACCCGAGGAACCCAGAGCCAATAAATGAGCTGCACCCTGCAGTGTGTTTTCATTCTATACCGGGTATACAGTAATTCATTTGCTGAAATATAAGGAGTAAAAAATAGCTATCAAGAAAACCTTTGCATTTCCAAAAAGGGCACAAGATAAGGTGTTTAGGAGCAGTGGTTATTTGCACATCTCTGAATTCCCGGGTGACCATAGTAGCACGTGAATTACATGGAATTTCTCAAATAGATGTCTTTTTTACACACACCCCTATATTTGGAAGGAATAAATGTAGAGAAAGACAAGGGGCAATAACACTTGTTTTGCTATTCTATGTTCCCCCAAGTCTCCCGATAAAAATGATACCTCACTTGTTTGGGTAGGCCTAGCGCCCGCGACAGGATATGCCCCAAAGCACAACGTGGACACATCACAGAAAACAGAGCTGTTTTTAGCAAAGTGACTACCTGTAGATTTTGGCCTCTAGCTCAGCCGGCACCTACGGAAACCTACCAAACCTGTGCATTTCTGAAAACTAGAGACCTAGGGGAATCCATGGAGGGGTGACTTGTGTGGCTCGGACCAGGTTCGGTTACCCAGAATCCTTTGCAAACCTCAAAATTTGGCTAAAAAAACACATGTTCCTCACATTTCTGTGGCAGAAAGTTCTGGAATCTGAGAGGAGCCACAAATTTCCTTCCACCTAGCGTTCCCCCACGTATCCCGATAAAAATGATACCTCACTTGTGTGGGTAGGCCTAGCGCCCGCGACAGGATATGCCCCAAAACACAACGTGGACATATCACAGAAAACAGAGCTGTTTTTAGCAAAGTGACTACCTGTAGATTTTGGCCTCTAGCTCAGCCGCCACCTAGGAAAACCTACCAAACCTGTGCATTTCTGAAAACTAGAGACCTAGGGGGATCCAAGGAGGGGTGACTTGCGGGGCTCGGACCAGGTTCTGTTACCCAGAATCCTTTGCAAACCTCAAAATTTGGCTAAAAAAACACATGTTCCTCACATTTCTGTGGCAGAAAGTTCTGGAATCTGAGAGGAGCCACAAATTTCCTTCCACCCAGCGTTCCCCCACGTCTCCTGATAAAAATTATACCTCACTTGTGTGGGTAGGCCTAGCGCCCGCGACAGGATATGCCCCAAAACACAACGTGGACATATCACAGAAAACAGAGCTGTTTTTAGCAAAGTGACTACCTGTAGATTTTGGCCTCTAGCTCAGCCGCCACCTAGGGAAACCTACCAAACCTATGCATTTCTGAAAACTAGAGACCTAGGAGAATCCAAGGAGGGGTGACTTGTGTGGCTCGGAAGAGGTTCTGTTACCCAGAATCCTTTGCAAACCTCAAAATTTGTCTAAAAAAACACATGTTCCTCACATTTCTGTGGCAGAAAGTTCTGGAATCTGAGAGGAGCTACAAATTTCCTTCCACCCAGTGTTCCCCCAAGTCTCCCGATAAAAATGATACCTCACTTGCGTGGGTAGGCCTAGCGCCGGCGACAGGAAACACCCCAAAGCGCAACGTGGACACATCCTAAATTTTGGAAAAAAACAGAGGTGTTTTTTGCGAAGTGCCTACCTGTAGATTTTGGCCTCTAGCTCAGCCGGCACCTAGGGAAACCTACCAAACCTGTGCATTTCTGAAAACTAGAGACCTAGGGGAATCCAAGGAGGGGTGACTTGCGGGGCTCGGACCAGGTTCTGTTACCCAGAATCCTTTGCAAACCTCAAAATTTGGCTAAAAAAACACATGTTCCTCACATTTCTGTGGCAGAAAGTTCTGGAATCTGAGAGGAGCTACAAATTTCCTTCCACCCAGCGTTCCCCCACGTCTCCCGATAAAAATGATACCTCACTTGTGTGGGTAGGCCTAGCGCCCGCGACAGGATATGCCCCAAAACACAACGTGGACATATCACAGAAAACAGAGCTGTTTTTAGCAAAGTGACTACCTGTAGATTTTGGCCTCTAGCTCAGCCGCCACCTAGGGAAACCTACCAAACCTGTGCATTTCTGAAAACTAGAGACCTAGGGGGATCCAAGGAGGGGTGACTTGCGGGGCTCGAACCAGGTTCTGTTACCCAGAATCCTTTGCAAACCTCAAAATTTGGCTAAAAAAACACATGTTCCTCACATTTCTGTGGCAGAAAGTTCTGGAATCTGAGAGGAGCTACAAATTTCCTTCCACCCAGCGTTCCCCCACGTCTCCCGATAAAAATGATACCTCACTTGTGTGGGTAGGCCTAGCGCCCGCGACAGGATATGCCCCAAAACACAACGTGGACATATCACAGAAAACAGAGCTGTTTTTAGCAAAGTGACTACCTGTAGATTTTGGCCTCTAGCTCAGCCGCCACCTAGGGAAACATACCAAACCTGTGCATTTCTGAAAACTAAAGACCTAGGGGGATCCAAGGAGGGGTGACTTGCGGGGCTCGGACCAGGTTCTGTTACCCAGAATCCTTTGCAAACCTCAAAATTTGGCTAAAAAAACACATGTTCCTCACATTTCTGTGGCAGAAAGTTCTGGAATCTGAGAGGAGCCACAAATTTCCTTCCACCCAGCGTTCCCCCACGTCTCCCGATAAAAATGATACCTCACTTGTGTGGGTAGGCCTAGCGCCCACGACAGGATATGCCCCAAAACACAACGTGGACATATCACAGAAAACAGAGCTGTTTTTAGCAAAGTGACAACCTGTAGATTTTGGCCTCTAGCTCAGCCGCCACCTAGGGAAACCTACCAAACCTGTGCATTTCTGAAAACTAGAGACCTAGGGGGATCCAAGGAGGGGTGACTTGCGGGGCTCGGACCAGGTTCTGTTACCCAGAATCCTTTGCAAACCTCAAAATTTGGCTAAAAAAACACATGTCCCTCACATTTCTGTGGCAGAAAGTTCTGGAATCTGAGAGGAGCTACAAATTTCCTTCCACCCAGTGTTCCCCCAAGTCTCCCGATAAAAATGATACCTCACTTGCGTGGTTAGGCCTAGCGCCGGCGACAGGAAACACCCCAAAGCGCAACGTGGACACATCCTAAATTTTGGAAAAAAACAGAGGTGTTTTTTGCGAAGTGCCTACCTGTAGATTTTGGCCTCTAGCTCAGCCGGCACCTAGGGAAACCTACCAAACCTGTGCATTTCTGAAAACTAGAGACCTAGGGGAATCCAAGGAGGGGTGACTTGCGGGGCTCGGACCAGGTTCTGTTACCCAGAATCCTTTGCAAACCTCAAAATTTGGCTAAAATAACACATGTTCCTCACATTTCTGTGGCAGAAAGTTCTGGAATCTGAGAGGAGCTACAAATTTCCTTCCACCCAGCATTCCCCCACGTCTCCCGATAAAAATTATACCTCACTTGTGTGGGTAGGCCTAGGGCCCGCGACAGGATATGCCCCAAAACACAACGTGGACATATCACAGAAAACAGAGCTGTTTTTAGCAAAGTGACTACCTGTAGATTTTGGCCTCTAGCTCAGCCGCCACCTAGGGAAACCTACCAAACCTGTGCATTTCTGAAAACTAGAGACCTAGGGGGATCCAAGGAGGGGTGACTTGCGGGGCTCGGACCAGGTTCTGTTACCCAGAATCCTTTGCAAACCTCAAAATTTGGCTAAAAAAACACATGTTCCTCACATTTCTGTGGCAGAAAGTTCTGGAATCTGAGAGGAGCCACAAATTTCCTTCCACCCAGCGTTCCCCCACATCTCCCGATAAAAATGATACCTCACTTGTGTGGGTAGGCCTAGCGCCCGCGACAGGATATGCCCCAAAACACAACGTGGACATATCACAGAAAACAGAGCTGTTTTTAGCAAAGTGACTACTTGTAGATTTTGGCCTCTAGCTCAGCCGCCACCTAGGGAAAACTACCAAACCTGTGCATTTCTGAAAACTAGAGACCTAGGGGGATCCAAGGAGGGGTGACTTGCGGGGCTCGGACCAGGTTCTGTTACCCAGAATCCTTTGCAAACCTCAAAATTTGGCTAAAAAAACACATGTCCCTCACATTTCTGTGGCAGAAAGTTCTGGAATCTGAGAGGAGCTACAAATTTCCTTCCACCCAGCGTTCCCCCAAGTCTCCCGATAAAAATGATACCTCACTTGCGTGGGTAGGCCTAGCGCCGGCGACAGGAAACACCCCAAAGCGCAACGTGGACACATCCTAAATTTTGGAAAAAAACAGAGGTGTTTTTTGCGAAGTGCCTACCTGTAGATTTTGGCCTCTAGCTCAGCCGGCACCTAGGGAAACCTACCAAACCTGTGCATTTCTGAAAACTAGAGACCTAGGGGAATCCAAGGAGGGGTGACTTGCGGGGCTCGGACCAGGTTCTGTTACCCAGAATCCTTTGCAAACCTCAAAATTTGGCTAAAATAACACATGTTCCTCACATTTCTGTGGCAGAAAGTTCTGGAATCTGAGAGGAGCTACAAATTTCCTTCCACCCAGCGTTCCCCCACGTCTCCCGATAAAAATGATACCTCACTTGTGTGGGTAGGCCTAGCGCCCGCGACAGGATATGCCCCAAAACACAACGTGGACATATCACAGAAAACAGAGCTGTTTTTAGCAAAGTGACTACCTGTAGATTTTGGCCTCTAGCTCAGCCGCCACCTAGGGAAACCTACCAAACCTGTGCATTTCTGAAAACTAGAGACCTAGGGAGATCCAAGGAGGGGTGACTTGCGGGACTCGGACCAGGTTCTGTTACCCAGAATCCTTTGCAAACCTCAAAATTTGGCTAAAAAAACACATGTTCCTCACATTTCTGTGGCAGAAAGTTCTGGAATCTGAGAGGAGCCACAAATTTCCTTCCACCCAGTGTTCCCCCATGTCTCCCGATAAAAATGATACCTCACTTGTGTGGGTAGGCCTAGCTCCCGCGACAGGATATGCCCCAAAACACAACGTGGACATATCACAGAAAACAGAGCTGTTTTTAGCAAAGTGACTACCTGTAGATTTTGGCCTCTAGCTCAGCCGCCACCTAGGGAAACCTACCAAACCTGTGCATTTCTGAAAACTAGAGACCTAGGGGGATCCAAGGAGGGGTGACTTGCGGGGCTCGGACTAGGTTCTGTTACCCAGAATCCTTTGCAAACCTCAAAATTTGGCTAAAAAAACACATGTTCCTCACATTTCTGTGGCAGAAAGTTCTGGAATCTGAGAGGAGCTACAAATTTCCTTCCACCCAGCGTTCCCCCAAGTCTCCCGATAAAAATGATACCTCACTTGCGTGGGTAGGCCTAGCGCCTGCGACAGGAAACACCCCAAAGCGCAACGTGGACACATCCACAATTTTGGGAGAAAACAGTGCCTACCTGCGGATTTTGGCCTGTAGCTCACCCGGCGCCTAGGGAAACCTACCAAACCAGTGCATTTCTGAAAACTAGAGACCTAGGGGAATCCAAGGAGGGGTGACTTGCGGGGCTCGGACCAGGTTCTGTTACCCAGAATCCTTTGCAAACCTCAAAATTTGGCTAAAAAAACACATGTTCCTCACATTTCTGTGGCAGAAAGTTCTGGAATCTGATAGGAGCCACAAATTTCCTTCCACCCAGCGTTCCCCCAAGTCTCCCGATAAAAATGATACCTCACTTGTGTGGGTGGCCCAGGTGCCTGCAACATAATAAGGCCCAAAACCTGAAGGGATAGAAGGGATAGCACAGCAAGTTTATAAGGGCATATTCTTTTATACATCTTTAGACGGACTCTGCTTTGGGGACCCACATAAGTGAGGTGTCATTTTACTTGGGAGACTGAGGGGAAAACTGGGGAGTAGGAGTTTTGTGCTGGAGCGGTGATCCTACTAAGAAAAATCAGGAAAATATGCTTTTTTATGCAAATTGTGAGGTTTACAGAGGAGTCTGGGTAAGAAAATGTTGGGGGAGCCACACAAGCCACACCTCCCTAGACTCCTTGGGGTGCCTAGTTTTAAAAAGTTTCTGGGTTTTGTAGGTTTCCCTACATGACGGCCGCACCCAGGACCAAAAACATAGGTGGGCCCTCCCCCCCAAACACAGGTATTTTTGGAATATATCACTTTGATGTGTGCACATACGTCCGTGATGTGCCAAACACTAAAATTGTGAAAAGAAACACACTTAGGTTATGTGAAGAAGACCCCTCACCCACCAACCAAGTTGGTGGCATGCTTCATCATCGGGGTCCCACCTGAGGCACCTAGCGTGTCTCAAGTGTGCTGCGACGCCTGATTACAGCGGAGCAGGTTTTGTCATTTGTACCACACATACTGGTTGGATTTGGCACGAGGGTGAGTGATGGTTCAGTAGATCAAATTTTATTAACAAGAGATTTCACAAAAGTGAAATGCACTGGTAATAACTGAAAGGCCAAAAAACTGAACCAATGACTCACAGCTCGTGAGCTGTAAAGCCACGACAAGGCACCAACCGCTTTACAGTCCATTCACACACCTTTCATACATGACATGCACTAGACCATTCACGCCACCAGCCACGGGCCCAGCACATTACAAGACTCGCATCCACAGACAGCGCCAGTCAAGGGCCCATCACTTTCATACGCCCACATGCCTGATACAGCAATCACACCAGCTGATGAGTGTGTGGACTGGCGTTTGGCCGGCACTGCCAGCCAAGCGCCACCCCACCCACACCACCAGCCAAGCGCCACCCCACACACACCGCCAGCCCAGCGCCACCCCACACACACCGCCAGCCAAGCGCCACCCCACACACACCGCCAGCCAAGCGCCACCCCACACACACCGCCAGCCAAGCGCCACCCCACACACACCGCCAGCCAAGCGCCACCACACCCACGCCGCCAGCCAAGCGCCACTCTACACATGCCATCCCTTTTTTTTGTTTTTAAACAACAAAGAAACCACTAATCATAAATTAGTACAAAACTACAAACACAAAAGCTCTAACTGAATACATGACTAATGCCAACCGTGAAACCGAACATATAAAAATATAAAACACCAGTTTACGCTCACGGAATTTCCCAATAATTCTTCTGTGTGTGGTAGCTCCTGAAACAGCCACCCACACACAGCCCAGGCTTTGAAGGACAATCAGGGCAGTACATCCTAGTCTCCTTCCTGATACCTCTTCGAGCACAGACTCTACATCTCTTAGCAGGAAAGTTTTTTTTGGCCGTGGGAGGAATGTGCTCAGCAAAGTGACGATCTTTCAATCTAGCCACATCCTCCACCACTGCTTCTCTAGGAACTCTTGCCTGTTCCAGCACAACAAGGCTAGCTATGATAGACTCCTGAAATTTCACAAATGTCATCCTTGACTCTGGAGAACTATCCTTAAACACAACAAAAGCATTAAAAGTTGCCAAGTGGAACAAGTGAAGCGCTAATTTCTTATACCACACATAAGACTTACGAGCAGCAGTGTAAGGTTCTAACCTCTGATCTACTCTATCAACACCACCCATGTGCTTATTATAGTCTAAGATGCACACATGTTTGCGCACTTCGGCAACCTGACCCCAAACAGCCACAGGTGAAGTACTCTCATCATGGATGGTGCTTAGCATGTATACATCCCTCTTGTCTACAAATTTCAGAGCTAGCAGCTCATCATTCCGCAAGGCACTGCACTGTCCCTTCTCAAGTTTTTTACAGACAAGCTCTTTTGGATAGCCTTTCCGATTAGAGCGGATTGTGCCACAAGCAACAGTGTCCACTCTGAACAACTCCTTGAACAACCGAACTCCAGTGTAGAAGTTATCTACATATAAATGGTGACCTTTGTTAAACAGTCGTCTACCAAGTTCCCACACAATTTTCTCACTAACTCCAAAAGTGGGAGGACAACCAGGGGGGTCAATATTGGAATCCCTACCAGTGTAGACCCGGAAATTATAAACATATCCTGTACTACTTTCTGACAGCATATACAATTTAATTCCATACCGTGCCCTCTTGCTAGGAATGTACTGCCTAAAAACCAAACGACCCTTGAACAGGACCAAAGACTCATCTACAGATATTTCTTTCCCTGGAACATAGATCTCTGAAAACCGATCTACCAAATGATCAAGGACAGGTCTAATCTTAAAAAGACGGTCAGAATCAGGATGATCTCGTGGCAAGGCTAAAGCATTATCTACAAAATGCAACATCCGAAGAAGAAGCTCATACCGGTTACGACTCATGATGGCAGGAAATATAGCAGTTGCCATCAAGGGACTAGTAGACCAATATGAAGACAGCGACGGCTTCCTTATCAGCCCCATCAAAAAAGTTAAACCCAAGAACTTTTTCAACTCTTCCAGATTTGTGGGAATCCACCGGCTAGCTCTAGAGTGTGGCCTAAGTCTGGCAGCGTTGTCCCTCAAAAACTGCTCTGCATACAAATTAGTCTGCTCAACAATCTCTTCCAAAAATATATCGTCCATAAACAACTCAAAAAAGTTGACGGGCAAAAAGTTTTCCGTATTAACTCGACACCCTGGAAAACCAGTAAACGCAGGCAACTGTGGCTGCTCCATGTTTGGTGCAACCCATGCGTCAGGTCTTCCAATGGGAAGCCTTTCAGCCGCTGGCTCCTGCACCATTGGCACATCACTGTCCTCCTCTAAAACAGGCCCTTCATCAGCACTGAGAGTGGCTTCATCATCAGATGATTCATCTCTGACAGAAAATTCACTTCCAGAATCCTGCACTTCCTCCTCTGCCTCAGATGCAGAGTCAGTCTCATATTCATGGTCAGAAGATGACTCAAAAAGCACACTAACAACCTGCTGAGCGGTCATCCTACGGCTGGCCATGATCCTTCCTACTAAAATTAACTGGACAAATACACCACCAACAACCAGCACTGTGTAAGATAAGTAACAAAGTATAGGTTTATCACTAAGAATTATAAACTCAAAAACTATACTGCTCACTTGCCTGAAAAAGCTTGACTCACCAGCAACTACTCTGCACAGCCACAGCAATCACCAACGATATCCCACTAAAAAGAGAAAAAAAAAAGCAAATTAGACATAAGACAACACAATAATCATTGTGCATAACTCTAAGGACAATTTCACACACAATCCTGCATTCAGTACACCACCTACAAACATGTCATTCATGCATTGCAACAATACTCACTTGGAGTAAATTTATTTACTTACCTAAAACATGCAACTACGCAAACCGCAGGACAACTACTGCCAAAACTGCAACAAGCCACAGCAAAGTCAGCAAAAGCTTTGAACTAAAACAAAAAGGAGAAAAACTGTTATTATCATAAAAGTAAATACTTCGCCAGTTGACAAACACTCCGCCACTAACCATTTTTTCATTTTCCCGTGTCTAGTCTTCTCTGCTTGGGGGAAGATGGGCCTAAAAAAAAAATAGGCCAATCTACCCCCAAGGGGAGGGGGCAGAAATCACCCAGATTACATTGCACCCTTTGGGGGGGGGCGACCCTTGCCCAAGGTGCCACACCCCCACACAAAGCACACACACACATACATAGTATCCCTGGCGCTATGGGGATTCTGCCCCCCTTGGGGACAGAAAGGCCTAAAAAATAGGCATATCTGCCACCTAGGGGGGCAGAACTGCCCAAAAATACATGTGGGCCCCTGGGGGCGACCCTTGCCCAAGGGGCCACCCCCCAACACAAAAAATAAAAATCAACAATAAAATCCCTGGTGTCTAGTGGCTTTCTGCCCCCCTTGGGGGCAGATCGGCCTAAAAATAGGGCCAATCTGCCCCCAAGGGGGGCAGAAACGACAATAAATACATTGCGCCCCTGGGGGGAGCGACCCTTGCCCAAGGGGCCACCCCCCAACACAAAGCACACATACATACATACTATTTCTGGCGCTATTGGGATTCTGCCCCCCTTGGGGGCAGAAAGGCCTAAAAAAAATAGGCCTCTCTGCCCCCAAGGGGGGCAGAACTGCCCAAAAATACATGAGGGCCCCTGGGGGCGAACCTTGCCCAAGGGGCCGCCCCCCAACACAAAAAATACACATCAACAATAAAATCCCTGGTGTCTAGTGGCTTTCTGCCCCCCTTGGGGGCAGATCGGCCTAAAAATAGGGCCAATCTGCCCCCAAGGGGGGCAGAAACGACAATAAATACATTGCGCCCCTGGGGGGAGCGACCCTTGCCCAAGGGGCCACCCCCCAACACAAAGCACACATACATACATACTATTTCTGGCGCTATTGGGATTCTGCCCCCCTTGGGGGCAGAAAGGCCTAAAAAAAATAGGCCTCTCTGCCCCCAAGGGGGGCAGAACTGCCCAAAAATACATGAGGGCCCCTGGGGGCGACCCTTGCCCAAGGGGCCGCCCCCCAACACAAAAAATACACATCAACAATAAAATCCCTGGTGTCTAGTGGCTTTCTGCCCCCTTGGGGGCAGATCGGCCTAAAAATAGGGCCAATCTGCCCCCAGGGGGGGCAGAAACGACGTAAAATACATTTGCCCCCAAAGGGGAGCGACCCTTGCCCAAGGGGCCGCCCCCCAACACAAAAAATACAAATCAACAATAAAATCCCTGGTGTCTAGTGGCTTTCTGCCCCCCTTGGGGGCAGATCGGCCTAAAAATAGGGCCAATCTGCCCCCAGGGGGGGCAGAAACGACGTAAAATACATGTGCCCCCAAAGGGGAGCGACCCTTGCCCAAGGGGCCGCCCCCCAACACAAAAAATACACAGCAACAATAAAATCCCTGGTGTCTAGTGGCTTTCTGCCCCCCTTGGGGGCAGATCGGCCTAAAAATAGGGCCTGAAACGACGTAAAAAGCATGTGCCCCCAAAGGGGAGCGACCCTTGCCCAAGGGGTCGCTCCCCTACACTAATATTCACTCACACACACACACACACATACAGAAATCCCTGGTGTCTAGTGGGCATTCCTGCTGCCCGATCGCATCGCGATCGGGCAGCAGGAATGCTCAAAGAGACATCGAGGGAAAGGAAAACCCTTTCCTTTCCCTCGATGCCTCTCTGAGAGCACCCCACCCCGCAGGAAGGTGAAATACTCACCTTCTCCCTTGACGCGCTGGAAGCAAATGGCTTCCAGCGCGTCATTCCCCCTTTCCATGAAATCAGCGCGCGATCGCGCCCTGACGTCATGGGGGAGGGGGCGGGGGGGGTGGGCGTGAAAGGGGAAGGGATTCCCCTTTCAGCCCTGGCCTGGGGGTGTTGGGGGGCGGCCCTCGGGGGAAGCGCTAGCGCTTCCCCCGACTGCCAGTCCCTGGACGTAATGGTTACGTCCATGGCGCCACACGGGCGCTGCCATGGACGTAACCATTACGTCCGTGGCGGGGAAGGGGTTAAAAGCAGCGTAGATTGTCAAAAGTCTCTTTGGAACCTGTACGGGCTAAGCCTGGTTACCCTGTAATACACTCGCACTGCAGGAGATTAACATGTGTTATTGACAGAATATTAGGGTAAAACCAAAATCTTGAACATATACCCAACGCTCACAAATTATGGCTTTCTTGATGATTTACAAATATTGAGGCAACCCCCTACTCTAACCAAGTAATGGGCCATGTCACACTGTGGCTATTGCCAAATCCACTTAGATTGTACATACAACGACTGTAACCTATTGCAGATGTCTCAATTCCATATACAAAATTTTTACATAACTTTATGAGCTACCTCGCCGGAAACGGCCGGCGACATTTGTACTAGCATTTGGATGTCAAATCAAACATAGAAATATGTACATAGAAATATATCTGCACTCTATTCCCAAGGAATAGCAAATAAACATAAGTATGTTGTTAAATGAGTGTCCAAATTTCATCAATGTCATTTAATCCATTTCGGGCTGTTTGGTATTTTTCTATCAATCGTGCTTCCAGCCTAAGTAATTTCTCCGTTATGGGCTGGTCAGCTGTCTTGGTTTGTACTACAGCCAGCACTGTCCAATGAATGTCTTCTGCTGTATGGTTAATTTCCATTAAATGTTCTACCAATGGTGCTCCTTTTATGGAACATTTTATCCTCGATCTGTGTTGCAGGATACGTGTCTTCACCAACTGCGAAGTTTGACCGATATACACTTTTCCAGAGGGACACGTGATACAATAAATGACATTCTTAGTGTTACAATTTGAAAAGTCTCTCTGAGAATGCACTTTACCATTTATCACCACTTCTTTTGAATCACATGTAAAATGACATGCCAAACATTTACAACATCTATAATGTCCTTGTAGAGGTGGTAACTGAAGCATGGTCCTAAGTCCTCTTTTTTGTATTTGTGTATTGTCTGCTCTTACCCATTGATCTCGTAAACTGCGGGCTTTTTTAAAAGCAAACAAGGGTTTCGTTATCCCTAGATCCTTCACTATCTTCCAATTTCTTTCTATAATGGATCTAATTTTGTTAGCTTTCGGGCTAAATGTAATAACACAAGTCAAGGGAGTTTCTTTAGGTTTTTCTTTCGGTGCCAGTAATGTCTCTCTTGGGGTATACCAAGCTCTCTTGGCAGCTGCTCTCACTCATTTTTTCGGGTATCCTCTACTGAGCAATTTCTCTATTAGATCTTTAGCGTTGTTAAAATAATCATCTTTGTCTCTGCAGTTACGCCTGATGCACAGGAATTGGCCATATGGCAGGTTTTCCCTGAGTGTTCTTGGATGTCCTCTTGAACAATGGAGAAGTGTGTTACGGTCTGTTGGTTTCTTATATAGACTCACTTCTAACTTCCCATTTCTGGCTATAATCCACAAATCTAAAAAATTGATTCTTGTGCTGTTTTTGCTTATACTAAATTTAAAAGTCTACTGTACGTTCGTTCAGCCAACCATGAAATGAACTAAGCGTCTCTTCATTACCTTCCCAGATCAGCAACACATCATCAATATATCTGTAGCATTTAATGATGTTGTTACCAAAAGGATTGGAGTGTGATTAAATCCATTTCTGCTCGAAACAATCCATCACTAGATTAGTTATTTCTGGCACAAAACTGCACCGCATCGCTACACCTTTGATTTGTCAATACCATTTTTCTTTATATTTGAAAAAGTTATTTTTAAGGCAAAGTGTGGCTAAAGGCACTAAAAATATTGTGGGGGTACTCTTAGGCTCGTTCCTGCTATTGAGCACCTGCCTGATCACTTCTATGGCTTCATCCTGAGGGATGTTTGTGTAAAGGGATTAAATATCAAATGTGACCAACAATTGCATGTTGTCATTAAAAGGAAAAGCTTCAATCTTATTAATGATGTCCATGGAGTCACGGATATATGATTGAGTCTGGGTGACATATGGTTTCAAGAAAACATCCACGAACTGTGCTAAAGGTTCGAGGATGGACCCACAAGCCGAAACAATGGGTCTCCCTGGTGGTTTGTCTAGATTTTTATGTATTTTAGGCAAAATATAAAAGCATGGAATTCTCCCATCATTCTGGTTGAGAAACTCAAATTATTTCTTACATATCCATTTATTATCTCTCGCTTCGCATGTGATCAACTTAATGTGCAAGCTAATTTGTTTAAAGACATCTGCTTGTATTTCACGATAATGTAGTGTATTATTAAGTTGTCTTAATACTTCTTGATCATATTGGTCAACATCCCATATTACTATTCCACTGCCTTTGTCTGCCGGTTTTATAATAATGTCATTCCTGTTAGCTAAATTGGTGATAGCTGCTTTCTCCATTTTAGTACAATTGTCTTTAAAAATGACAGTCTTTGAGCTAAGTAGGTCTAATTCTTTAAGTACTAAATCCTCAAAGACCTTAATCTCCAAGGGTATATCGTTCCTGTCTGGAAGGAAGGTAGATTTAGGTCTAAGTCCACTATTGTGAGGTTCTTCTTGTGAGGTTGATTCTTTAAAGTAAAGTGTTTATATTTTGGTTTTGTTCATGCTGTGGAGTTCTGATGCATGATGTGCTTTCAGACAGGGCCTTGTCTCGCATGCTGTTTTAGTTCCATCATGTGTCTATGAAATTGATTCTGTTAATGTATGCCACAGAGGTTTTTTAAGCACTCAAACGGTAATGGGAGGAATGCCTTTAACTTGACCCTGCTCCAATTGGGAAAAGTTCAGCCTGAATTGTCCGTCCTTCTGGAATTGAAACACAATCAACCCAATACTGGTTTCAAGAATAGTTTGATTCCAGTAGCATAGTGAATACAGGAAATACATATGGGCATTTCCTTGCCACTAACAGGCTACTGGTACATCAAACACACAAAAGGTGATGGAAGGAATGCTTGCAATTTGTCTAACCACTGGCAATCACTTGGGGTGGCATTCAAACCCATCATTCTTTTGCCTACCACGTCACCTCAGTTTTGACTCAGTGATGTGCAAATCAGTCTTGACCCTGCTCCAGTAGGAACAGTTCAGCCCATACTCCCAGGCCAGGTCCTCCCCAAACCGAAAGGCAAGCAACCCAAAACTGGTTTTGCAGTCATGGGGTCTCATCACTCGGGTATTGCTTGGCTCCAGTGGCATAGTGTGCATGGGACCCATGTCTCAGATTACCCAACCCATGAAGGTCATCTCACAGAAGTATGCAAAAAAGTGTTTGATTGAATGCTTTCATTATTGTCAGCCAATGGTAATTATTGGAGGGCACATTCCAGTCCATCATTATTTTGCACACCATGCCACCTCAGTTTGGACCTAGCCATAAGCAAATTGTTTTAGTTTTGTCCCTGGACATCTACTGCATTCATTACCTTACTGGATAACACCCTTGCCATACTCTTGTACACTTTGTCAAAATGTTATTTTTCCCAAAACAGCAAGTCCCCCATGTTAGATTTCACTCCTCTTGTTTTAGTACACTTTTCATTGAGACTTCATGAAATGTTGTCCATATATGATGCTGCATTCAGTAGACAAATTGATTTCCTTGTGCAAAGCATATCTGGGGATGTTTTCAAGAATACTTTTACAAAATTTGATCTATTATCATATCCATTTTAAAGTCTTTGTACTCACAACTAGCATTCAAAATTGTAAATGAAATCGTAAATGCCATGCTCAACTTATAGTTAGCTACTGTGATAAATGATGGCTCCTACAAAATGTTGGTTTCTCAAGTATTACATTTCTTTGAGAATTAAACATGTTTCTAGCATGTTATTGACACAGAGGTACTCATTGACTACATTTCCCTCTACCATCACATTCTTGCTGTGAAAGTTCCCGTGAATTTTTCTACCTTCAGGGCCCAGACTATGCCACAGTCTAAATGTGTGCTGTGTCTACCTTTATTAATAAATATTTGTGTCAAACACCAGTGTGGTTGCTTGGGAATGCCCAAAAATGACGAAGGCAATACTCCATTGAAGCAAAGACGCATAAGGCTGTACTAGCAGTCTGCATTCCTTTAGAGCTACTTTCCACCATGAAAAGCATTTACACTGGAAATAGAGGGCTTGATGAAAAAGCAATTTTGCTGTTGTAAGCCTGCAATTGAAAAAAATAAACAGCTTGTAAATCAATCAATCATACGTTCATAGAGCATGGTAAATCACCAGTGAAGGTCTTGAGGCGCTGGATCTGTATGCTGCTGTATGAAGGTATGATCATTCGAACATCCAGTTTTTTAGTTCTCTTCAGAATCAATTGAATGACGGTGTGGTCCTGATGTGCAGGGGGAGGTTGTTCCAAACCATAGCTGCCAGGTCCTGGAAGAAGCGTCCTCTCCTGTTGGCTTGATGGATCTGTGGGGTGTCTGTGAGGGAGAGGGAAGCTGATTGGAGATGTCTGGTCAGTTGGTGGAAGGTCACTCGTTTGTTGATGAACGTTGGTCCTTCGTTGTGCAGAGCCTTGTAGGAGTGGGTCAGCATCTTGAACTGACATCTCTTCTGAATCAAGAGCGAGTGTAGTTTCTTGATATGGTGTGTGACGTGGGTTCTTCTGGGGAGGTTGAGTATTGGTTGTGCTACTGAGTTCTGTATTGTCTGGAGTTTCTTTATGAAGCGTGCACTGATTCCTATGTAAAGCATGTTCCTGTAGACCAGTCTGCTGGTGATACAGGTCTGAGTGGCTACAAATGGCTGTTTGGTATGTGGTTAACCCATTTTCAGATTCAGTAACAGGCTACTGATGCATAAACTCGATTTAGAAACACATAACAAATCAGTTTTTGGAAGAAGAGTGTTTGGGATGTCTGTTCCAATGAGTCATTTGTTAAGGATTGTATCAATGATCGGAGAAAAAAATCAATTTGCAATACATTGAAATTTTTCCTACACCTCAAAGGAGGTGGTAATCTATTCAGAACCTGGAAAGGTCATACTGGGACTTCTTCACCCTTGTGACTGTTAAAAAAAATGTTTGTTGGGGGGTAGACAGTGGTTTATGGGACCACTTCCAAATCGAAGCAGGTCACCAACCCTGTGATGTCATCCAAATTTAGTGAGTCACAATTTGAGTTCTACCTCATGAAAATTGATGAGGTTGATCTGATTTTTTCTGCCTAAAGTTGAGAATTTTTTTAACTGACCAATTAGTATATGGTTCGGT
Organism: Pleurodeles waltl; assembly: GCF_031143425.1. Classification (NCBI taxonomy): domain Eukaryota; kingdom Metazoa; phylum Chordata; class Amphibia; order Caudata; family Salamandridae; genus Pleurodeles; species Pleurodeles waltl. The sequence continues at coordinate 1,072,506,952 of NC_090448.1, forward strand.
TTGAAAAATTCCTTTCTATTCACTCAAGGTTGATGCACAATTTGTGACCAGTTTTTGCAAATGCCAATTTCGTACATCAGGTCCCAGATCCCAACACAAGACTTTGCTCTTGGCAAGCATCACCTTTGTTACACAAACCCAGCAAAACGTGTTTCCAAATTAACCACATTGTTTTTCATTGTAAAACATAAAAATGTATCACTACTACTAAATGATTATTCTCCTCTTTTAACACCAATATATGTTTGAATTCTAAAGTATCAATTGACTCTGGTTCATCCTGAATCTTCAAATGGAAAAACAATACTTTTCAAGTAATGTTATTAATCTAAAATTTAACAATGGTTGGCAATTAATTTACCTGTTTTATTTGTTTGGTGGCAACCTCAATTAAAAATGGTTAGCTATTAGTTATGTTTTTTCAATAAATATTTGTAATTTTTAAAACATTGCTTTGAACAAAATTTAATTTAGTAATTATGGGCCTGATTTAGATATTGGCAGATAGGTAACCCCGTCACAACAGTGATGGATTTCCCGTCTGCTGAAATCTAAATCCCATTATGTCCTATGGGATTTACATTTCGGCGGACAGGACATGTCACCATTGTGACTGAATAACCCGTCCGCCAATATCTAAACCAGGACCTATGTTTTTAAAGATGAGAAAGAAATTTACATTCATAAATTGTATTAAATCATGTTATTTTTTTAAGAAATTGGTTACTAATAATTGTGAAAAAATGTTCAGACTTACCAACTGGTCTATTGACTTCAAAATAGGGGTGGGCATAACTCACATAATGTTTTGCACATAATTAACTGAAATTACAGTACAGTTATGAGAGAATGCTGAATTAAGTAAAAGAGAATAACCAGCATTTAGGGTTGCATTTTGTCCAAAGAACATAGCACTAAATACAATACAACACAAAGAGGAGCAGCCAGCAGCCATTCACACTTTGTTCCTGTGCTCTTCCAGTGGGCATTTTTGCCCCACATTATTTAGAATTTTGCAAGTGGACATAATCACATAAGTTTCTGTAATTTTGTGTAACAAGAGCAACTCAAGTCAGTCCAGTGTAATTAAAACTATGGTCCCACAAAACCTAATTCTAATGAGAAAAATGTTGCATATAGGCAACTATAAAAACCCTTCTGGGCGAAATTGTAATCATGCTGCCATAACTGGCATAATTTCAGTAATTTCCTTTAACGAAATTTATGTGTAACAAGACTTCTGTTTGGGGAATAATTATAGCTCAGGATGTAGGGAAACAACTAAGCACAAATGTGAGCTGGGTCTTCCAAACTCCAGTAGCAGCTCCTTTAGCATGGGGGGTCAACAAACATTTCAGAAAGATCATTTCTGATGCCAGCAGACTATTCTGATACTTTTTTTTGCATAAACCTGTAAATTCAAATGCGAGGAGAAGTGTTTGGATGTAAAAGACCAGGAAATCAACTCAAAAGTTTAATCCTTACTCAAAAGAACTGTTCAGGTAAGTTTTTTAGCATGAAGCACTTTTTGCTTTTCCCCATTTTAATCAGAAGGCAGTGTCCTAGAGGCTGGAATGATACTTTATAAACCGTAACAACTTCCCTTTCCTGTTCTGAGACTCCTTCCTCTCCTTTGTCCATCCCATTTTAGATTTGGTTTTGGAGGAAAAGGTTCACTCTGTTTGTATGCAATTTCTGCTATGGCCACATCCTAAGAATGGGAAAATTCAAGTATGCTCCAAAAGTGTTTACAATATATGTACAGAAAGCATAGCAAGTGTTACTACTATTATTAAAAATGATGCTCTCAAATAAAATTTGTAATATGGCAAGGTTGTCTGCAGGGATCTAGACAATGTAGTCTTCTGCACAACGATGGCCTCACTGCACATTGAACGTGGTTGCAGCTCAGATTCCACCCCAGAGTTATCCCAGGCTTTCATCCTTTAGCTTTGCACCTGGAGCACCAGCAATTTAGTGCTCCATAATTATTACTAATCATAAGTTAATCTATGTGTTATAATATTAATTTGTGTGTTAACATTTGGCAATCTATCTACAGAAAAAGCAACATTTGATATAGTCATACTATAATTATTAGCATAGGCTGGATGTACTTAAATCAAATGCCTTTTTTTTAACCAAATGCCCAACGATTACTGCTCAAAGTTTTCCATTGTAATTCTCATGTTAACTCAGAAATGTTTTCATATTTCTTTCCTTTTGTTGCAGGTGCCTTGCAATCCACATAGGTAGAAGAATAACTAATTGTTTTGTTTTAGGTATGTTAACTTAGAAATGTATTGGATGCTTGTTATGATTTGCTCGGTGTGTTAAGAAGGGAAAGGGCTTTCTGTACCAGGTGGACCGGACTGTTGCTATCTCAAAGGTTGTGCAGCAGTGTCACCCTTTGTTCAGTGCTGGGAACATAGGGAGTCCACCTGCTCCCAGAAGACGCCCAAAACTGATTGGCTCCAAGGATGGGGCATCAGTATGAAAATATTCCAAAGAGAATGCAATGTGTCTTTTAATTGTCAGATTTAAGAATAGTTTAGTAAATCTGACTTGACTTTACCTAGGGAAGATCCTTCCCAAATTCTAGTGATTTCCCCATCTTTGGTTCCTGAGCTTACCTCTTGAACATTTCTGCCTTCAATCAATCAATCAATTAGGAATTTGTAAAGTGCACTACTCACCCATGAGGGTCTCAAGGCGCTGAGGAGGGGAGGGGGGACAAAGGGGGGTAGTGCTGCTACTGCTCAAACAGCCAGGAGGTCTTGAGAAGTTTCCTGAAGGTAAGGAGGTCTTTGGTCTGGCGCAGGTGGGTGGGAAGAGTGTTCCACATTTTGGTGGCGAGGTGCGAGAAAGATCTACTGCTGGTTGTAGTTCTGCGGACGTTGGGATGGTTGCGAGGGTGAGGTCGGTGGAGTGGAGATGCCCGGTCGGGGTGTAGAAGGAGTGTTGTCTGTTGAGGTATTCTGGTCCGGTGTTGTGCAGTGCTTTGTGAGTGTGGGTGAGGAGTTTGAAGGTGATTCTCTTGTTGACTGGGAGCCAGTACAGGTTTTTCAGTTGGTCTGTGATGTTGCAGTGGCGGGGGAAGTCCAGGATGAGGCATGCAAAGGCGTTCTGGATGCGTTGCAACCTCTTCTGGAGTTTGGCTGTGGTTCCTGCATAGAGGGAATTGCCGTAGTCCAGCTTGCTGCTTACGAGGGCTTGGGTGACTGTTCTTCTGATTTCGGTGGGTATCCATTTGTGGACCTTTCGGAGCATGCGGAGGGTGTTGAAGCAGGAGGAGGAGATGGCGTTGACTTGCTGGGTCATGGATAGTGAGGGGTCCAAGGTGAATTCAAGGTTGCGTGCGTGGTCGGTGGGAGTCGGAGTGATTCTGAGAGTGGCAGGCCACCAGGAGTCAACCCATGTGGAGGGGGTGGAGCCGAAGATGAGGACTTCCATCTTGTCAGAATTGAGTTTATGGCCGCTGCTCTTCATCCATTCAGCAATGGCCTTTATTCCTTTGTGGAGGTAGGTCTTGGCGGAGTCCTTGGTGAGGGAGAAGATCAGCTGGGTGCCGTCGGCATATGAGATGATGTTGAGGTTGTGGGATTGGGCGATGTTAGCGAGCGGGGCCATGTAGACATAGAAGAGGGTCGAGCTGAGGGACGAACCCTGGGGTACACCGCAGATGATTTCGGTGGCCTGCAAGCAGAATGGGGGGAGCAGACTCTATGGGTTCTGCCAGTGAGAAAGGAGGTGACCCAGTCCAGGACTCTGTCACGGATTCCAGCATTGCTGAGGCGTGAGCGTAGTGTGTGGTGGCAGATGGTGTTGAACGCGGCCGAGAGGTCCAGAAGGATGAGGGCCGTGGTTTCGCTGCTGTCCAGTATGGTTCTGATGTTGTCGGTGGCGGCGATGAAGGCGGTTTCAGTGCTGTGGTTGCTGCGGAATCCGGATTAGGAAGGGTCCAGGGTGCGGTTCTCCTCAAGGAAGCAGGTTAGTTGTCTGTTGCCAGCCTTCTCAATGACTTTTATCGGGAAGGGGAGCAGGGAGATAGGGCAGACATTCTTGAGGTCCTTTGGGTCTGCTGTGGGTTTTTTGAGGAGGGCGTTGATCTCGGCGTGTTTCCAGCTCTCCCGGAAGGTGGCAGACTTGAAGGAGATGTTGATGATCTTCCGTAGTTAGGGTGTGATGACGGAGCTTGCTTTATTGAGGATGTGGTGAGGGTAGGGGTCAGATGGGGAGCCGGAGTGGATGGTGTTCATGATTTCGATGGTGTGGTTGTCGTTGATGGGTGTCCAGGAGAGCAAGAGGTTGGTCAGAGATTAATCTGTGGTGTTGGTGGTTGCCTGAGGGGGGTCTGAGTGCTGAAGCTGATGTGGATGTCTGCAATCTTGTGGTGGAAATAGGAGGCTAGGGAGTCGCAGAGGTCTTGGGATGGCGGGATGTCTTTGGCGTTGGAGCTGGGGTTGGAGAGTTCCTTTACGACATTGAAGAGCTCTTTGTGTCTGGGTTGCTTTGTTGTTGATTCGGTCTTTGAAGGCGGTTCTCTTGGTGGCTCGGATGAGTTGGTGGTGTCTACGGATGGCCTTTTTGAAGGCTGTGAGGTTGTCCAGCATCTGATCTTGGCGCCACTTACTTGCTTAGATTCATGGAGGTCAGCGGTAAACCAGAAGGCCATTCTGTTGGTGCGTCTGTTGGAGGGATTCTTGATTGGCGCAAGAGTATTGACACAGGTGTTGACCCATTGCCTGAAGCTGCGGGCAGCTGCATCAGTATCGGTGGTGTCGATGGGTGGGTTCTATTGAGAGGGTTGCTATAATTTGGTCTTGTTCCAACTGCGGTGGGCGATCCATTGTAGGTGGTGGTGTGTTGTCGGTTTCTTGAAGGAGAAGTGGATGCAGCGGTGGTATTTCCACTGGAGTTTGGTGGTGTGGCTGAAAGAGACGTGATTGCTGACAGAGAAAATAGGGTTGAGTGTTTGTCCTGCGGAGTGGGTTGTTGTCGTGATGAGCAGTTAGAGGCCAAGTTTGGAGAGGTTGATGAGCAGGGTGGCGGTGTTGTTGTCGTTGGTGTTCTCGAGGTGGAAGTTTAAGTCCTCAAGGAGTATGTAGTCAGTGGATGTGAGAGCGTGCGTGCTGATGATGTCGGTAATGGAGTCGCAGAACTGCTGTCCTGGGCCAGGGGGCTGTAGACGAGGGTCCCTTCGAGGGTGGTGTTTGGGCCAGTGTGGATTTGGAATGGCAGGTGTTCGGCAGTACTGATGGTGTCTTCAGTGTTAGTTGTGATCCTGAGGGTGTTCTTGTGGATGATGGCGATGCCTCCTCCTGATTTGTTGGAGCGGTCCCTGCGGGTGATCTTGTAGCCGTCCAGGGTGGCTATAGTGATGTCAGCCGCTGAGGAGGGGTTCATCCAGGTCTTGGTCAGGAAGGCAACGTCTGGGGAGGCTGAGTCGAGTAGATTCCATAGCTCTACTGTGTACAGAGCGGGTGTTGAGGAGGCTACATCTGAGATGGTTACGTCCTACCTTGGTGGGTGGGTCGTTGGCGTGGAGGCTGATGAAGGTGCAGTTCCGGCAGGAGCAGGGTCCGCGGGTGGTCTGTGGGGAGGCTTAAAGGCAGGCAGGGGAGCACCTCGTGTTTAGGGGGCAGAGGGTGGTGGCATCGTAGTGAAGATGTGCATGCCAGCGGTGCGGGAACAGGAGCCAGGGGTTCTGGCGCTGGGCACGGTCCAGGCACAGATGGGCGTAGACAGGCTTGCCTTTGGCACACCAGTGGTGCGCCAGCAATGCAGCCACACAACAGCCGCCATTAAGTTGATATGTGGGGGGAGGAGAGGACAGCCGGGAGGTGGGAGGGGGATGAAAAACGGCACAAAAAAGGGGGTGGAGCTGAAAAAGGGGGTGGGGCTGCGGGGCAGCAGTGGTGGGGGAATAGAAAGGGGAAGAGTGAAAGTGAGAGAGGGAGAGCAGAGTGAAAGAGAAACAAGGTAAAGGAGCACTAAGGTACAGTAGTGAAGCAGAGCGGAGAGCAAAGCAATGCAAAAGGAGGAGAGAGGCAGAAGGTAGCCTAATAGGAGAGCATAGCTCTCCTACTAGACACCAGGGATGAGGCGCAGGCAGAAGCCTGCGGGTGGAGGAAGGCCTCGAACTCCTTACAGGGGTCAGGAGTTCAGAGGAGCCAGGGAAAGGGTTCTACTTAGAGGGTGGAGCCACGGGAGGCAGAGCAATGCACTGACCAGGCCTTTTCCCCTGAACATTAATTTGGTTCATCTGTTCACTTAGAATTTGAAATGTCCCCTTGCATTCTTTGATACTTTATTTACCAAAGGGAATTTCCTTTATGGAACCCATACTGATTTTTTTCTGAAAACTTTACATTTGATGATTTGCTGATTTGCATTGCTATTTAAATTACATATAACTTCAGAGTTGACAATCATTTCAATATTCATGCTTACTTGATAAACTGATTCACTAAATGGCTAAGGTTTGTAACGTTGATTTATTTGCTAATAACCCTTAATGGTTTGAATACCATCCCTACTCTTGTTCTTGTGCAGCCAAATTGGTTTCACTGAAATCTAAGTGATTGTGCTGTTCCTGAATACGCTTTCAGTCAATAATCAAAGATCCATCTGACCAGTGGTGCCACTTGTTTGATGACTACACTAGAGCCTACAAGTATAGAAAAGCATGTTGGATCACACCTTAGAGACAGATTTAGAGGTTGACAAACATGGCATTTACGTGACAAAGGCAAAAATTTTGCAAATATGATGGAATATCCTGCATATCAAACCCTTCATCTGCATGCCTGATTTAGCATTTAGAGAAGGGCGGACCTTAAGTTTTCTATTGCCAGATCCCCTGTTGGCTTCGTAGAAGGAATATCCCCTTCAATGGCCTAATGGAGTGGGGAACATCAAAGAAAAGATATAACACCACCCACCCTATTTAGGGTGGTTGATGTAATGTATTTGTTTTTTCATGTCCATCACTACCAGGAAAACCAGGAAGGGAGGGATAGGGAAAGAAATGACCCCCACACTTTGAAAGAAAACTCCCACAGTGTGGGGTTATTAGTATTTTTGTTTTTCAGAAACAAACTCCCACTTTGGAAGTTTGTTTCTGGAAAAAAGAAAAGTTTGGTGGACAGGCATCAAAACCGACAGCAGCTGTCCACTACGTTTTTTAGACACTGATGGCGGTCATCTCTAAATTTGGCAAACAGCACTTCACTAGGTGTTTTGCTTTCACTAATGACCGAGATGACAAAAATCTATGGAATGCACTTCTCAGTTCAAAGAAGACATTTATTATTATTTCACCAAACGGTTCCTAAAAAGAAGATTACTAGGTCGAAAGCACTTGCTTAAAAATAGTCACAGCAATGAAAGGAAAATTTATCAAAATGATTCTCAACTGCAATGTACACAGCAAATATATGTGATCATATGATAGCATAATTGCAAAGTAAAGAAATAAAGTAAAAATTCATCACCTTAAGGCCTGCCAAGCTCTTCATCTTTCTCATGCCAGCAAGAAGATGCCCCTTTCAACTGCGAGAAAGAGATATCCACCCTCATGTGACAAGAGTCAGGCATTTGATGTCTAATCCTGACTGAGGTCTTGGAAATTCCACTGCTACTGAGCAGGGCCACCTTTTTATATCTTAAATAACCGAAAGGGCTTTCTGGAAAAAACTCTCCCATGAAAGAGAAATATTCAAACATACTGTAGATCAGAGATGGAAGAAAAACATTGAAAACTGGCAAAAATCTCAAGGCTCTCCTCCCAAGGCTGAACTGTTCACTGCACTGAAAAAACATGTACATTCTTATCATGCTGACTGACTAACTCTTCGGTGAGAAAGAATATGAAAAACAAACACAGTTTACCATGAGGAAAAACACAGCTCAACTGCAGTGTCTCAACTGCAATGTCTAACACCACGATAAAGTCAATAGGCAGCTAAACTGAATACAAAATGTAGTCTGCAACTGCTGAACCCTGAACAACTAATCCAAATGCAAAGTGGTGCAACAGAAAGTCAGTGGTTGAACATACAAATTACTACACCAGGGTGGGAAGGTAATGTTCTCTACCACCCTGACAGACTGCACTCTGTCCAGCAAACCTTAAATAAGGCTTTTAGTCTTCATGATTGGCATTCTATCCAGAGAACACAGTGTTGTGAGGGGCAACAGTAATAATTGTGAAAAGAAGCACAAACACTGGTGATTGTTTTGAAACTTTAAGTGATATATAGATCATGGACCTGCCAAATTCTACAGGTCTGTGAATTTAGGCTTAACCCCTTGGCAGCCAAGGGCGTAACAGTTACGTCTGTGGCTGTGGTGCTGAGGCACCAAGGACGTAACTGTTACGTCCTTGGACTGGCTCATGGAGGGAGTGCTAGCGCTCCCCCCATGAGCCGAGCCTCGGCGCCCCCACTGCAGGGATGGAAGGGGAATCACTTCCCCTTCCACCCCCGCCTCCCTGTCCCCCCCTGTGGCATCTGATGATGTCAGTGCGCCGTCACTCGCTGACCTTATCAGAGGCCTGCCCCTGAGCTTCGAGTGCTCTTGCATTTCTCCTCCGATCACGTGGAGGGGCTGAGAAAGGCCTCAAAGGAAAGGAAAGGAAAGGCCTTTCTAGACACCAGGGAGTTTGTTTTTTATGTTATTTACATGAGAGGAGTGGCCCCTTGGGCAAGGGCTGCTCCCCAGGGGGAGTCTATTTTTATTAGACCAATCTGCCCCCAAGGGGGACAGAAACCACTAGACACCAAGGATTTTTATTTGTCTGCATCACTTTCATGCAAGGGGAGCGACCCCTTAGGCAAGGGTCGCTCCCCTGGGGGGGGCGAATTTATTTTAAACCATTTCTGCTCCCCTTCAGGGCAGATCAGCCTATTTCTATTAGGCTGATCTACCCCTGGGGGGTGCAGAAACCACTAATGCACCAGAGATTTGTGTGTGTATGTGTGTGTTTTGTTTGGGGGGCAGCCCTTTGGGCAAGGGTCGCTCTCCAAGGGGCACATAGCTGTTGGCCATATCTGCCCCCCTTGGGGGCAGATTTACGTATTTTTGGAAGGCCCATCTGCCCCCAAGGGGGGCAGAAAGCCCACCAGAGACCTGGGAAGATATTTTCCCCAAATATGAGGGTGGCCCGAAATAAATGTGGCCAAGGTTGTTCTGCCCACCAGTTGGCAGATAGGGCAATTATGCCCGATCCACACCCTGGGGGGGGGGTGAGGGGGCAGAAAGTCTACTAGATGCCAGGGAATAAATAAATAAAAATAGTGGGTTGGTGGTTACCAACCAGTATGGTCCTGGTTATGCCCCCACCCCAACTGAAGGGGGTAACAGTCTTTCAGATCTCCCCCCCCATAATAAAATATCTTATCCCATGGCAAGCAAGAGGTCATTAGATTATTTGGGGTTTTGGTTTTACATTTGGGCCATGAGAGCTTGGCTAACTCTCAAAATCTTCAGCTGCACTAGACACATCTGAAAACTAAACATCTGGGTGATTCCAGGGTGGTGTGTTTCACATGCACGCCGCACCATTTCCTTACCCACAATGCCCTGCAAACCTCCAACTCTGCTGGAAATCACACATTTTTTCCCCATTTTTTAATGGAACCTTCAAAAATCTGCAGGAATCCACAAAATTCTTACCACCCAGCATTGTCTCATCTATACCGATAAAAATTCTGCCCCACTTGTCAGCCTAAAATTGTTTTTTTCCAACTGCCCTTTTGGACCCACTTTGGTTCCCCTTCAGTTTCTACATGTTTTTGGCTCTTTCCTGTGACAGGCACTTGGCCCACCTACACAAGTGAGGTATAATTTTTACCAGGAGGCTGAGGAGAACGTTGGGTGGTAGGAAATTTGTCCGGGGCTGTGATCCCACACAGAAATGTGGGGACAATGTGATTTTTTGGCTAAATTTGAGCTCTGCTTAGGATTCTGGGTAAGAAAACACTGTATGGCTGCTGAGCCCAGGACCAAAAATGCAGGTCCCCCCCCCCAAGAAAAAACAGGTAGTTTTGTATTTGATAATTTTGATGTGTCCAGATAGTGTTTTGGGGCATTTCCTTTCGCAGGCACTAGGCCTACCCACACAAGTTAGGTACCATTTTTATTGGGAGACTTAGGGGATCGCTGGGTGGAAGGAAATTTGTGGCTCCTCTCACATTCCTCTCACGTTCCAGAACTTTCTTTCACTGAAATGTGAGGAAAAGTGTTCTTTGGCCACATTTTGAGGTTTGAAAAGATTTCTGGGACACAGAACCTGGTGAGAGCCCCACAAGTCACCCCATCCTGGATTCCCTTAGATGTCTAGTTTAAAAAAATGTATAGGTTTGGTAGGATTCCCGAGAGGCAGGCTGAGCTAGAGGCCAAAATCTACAGCTAGGGACCTTGCAAAAAACTTATCAGATTTCAATGTAAAATGGATGTGTCCATGTTCCATTTCCTGTCACGGGCAGTAGGCCTACCCACACAAGTGAAGTACCATTTGTATCAGGAGACTTGGGGGAACACAGAATACCAGAACAAATGTTATTGCCCCTTGTCTTTCTCTAGATTTTTCCCTTCCAAAAATAAGTGTGTAAAAAAGGCATCTTTTTGAGAAATGCCCTGTAATTCACATGCTAGTTTGGGGACCCCGGAATTCAGAGATGTGCAAATAACCACTGCTTTTCAACACCTTATCTTGTGCCCATTTGTTTGGAAATACAAAGGTTTTCTTGATACCTATTTTCACTCTTTATATTTCAGCAAATGAATTGCTGTATACCTGGTATAGAATAAAAACCCATTGCAAGGTGCAGCTCATTTATTGGCTCTGGGTACCTAGGGTTCTTGATGAACCTACAAGGCCTATATATACGCGCAACCAGAAGAGTCCAGCAGATGTAATAGTATATTGCTTTCAAAAATCTGACATCACAGGAAAAAGTAAAACGTGGAGAAAAATTGCTTTTTACCTCAATTTCACTATTTTTTTTATTTCAGCTGTTATTTTCTGTAGGAAACGCTCGTAGGATCTACACAAATTATGCCTTTCTGAATTCTGAATTTAGTCTACTTTTCAGAAATGTTTAGCTTTTTGGGATCCAGCATTGGTTTCACACCCATCTCTGTCACTAACTGGAAGGAGACTGAAAGCACAAAAATAGTAAAAAATGGGGTATGTCCCAGTAAAATGCAAAAATTTTGATGAAAAGTGTGATTTAATGATTTAGGTCTGTCTGTTCCTGAAAGCAGGGAAGATGGTGATTTTAGCACCACAAACCCTTTGTTGATGCCATTTTCAGGGAAAAACCACAAGGCTTCTTCTGCAGCCCTTTTTCCCATTTTTTTGAAAAAAACACAATTGTTGCTGTATTTTGGCTAATTTCTTGGTCTCCTTCAGGGGAAACCACAACGTCTGGGTACCTCTAGAATACCTATGATGTTGGGAAAAAAGGATGTAAATTTGGTGTGGGTAGCTGATGTGGACAAAAAGTTATGAGGGCTTAAGTGCAAACTGTCCCAAACAGCCAAAAAAACGCTTGGCACCTGAGGGGGAAAAGGCCTGGCTGCGAAGGTGTTAAAATGTAAATAGATGCAGTTCATTAAATATTGGAAAGTTGAAAAGAGGAGTTGAAAGGGACCCTCTATGGACTTTGACCTATGGTATTCTGCTGTGAATCTGTGTCAAGAAGAAAAATATGGCTTCGAATATATTTAGAAAAATGGCTATTTAATTAATGGCGAAAATATGGATTTAAAAATTGTACTTGCTAAAAGTAAATCGCACAATAGAGTTTTACATGGCAATTTTCATAAAATGTTCATAAAACCAATGCTTGTAATACAAATTATTCGTGAATCCGTTTACCTTCGATAGCATTAAGAGAAGTTCTATTTCTTATTCTGTTTCTGTCATCAAATTGAAAACAAAACACAAATAATCCATCCTACAACTGTATGCGCCAAAGAAATGTACTGCACCCTTTTAAAGTCCCTTCAGTTCTTATGAGGCAAAACAAGTTCAGTAATGATGTGAGATTGTGAGGCAAAATATGAAACTTGTGCGCTGTGTCAGAGCTGTCACTCTCCTCACATTGCAATACTTGAAGAATTGTGTGAGGCACGCTGCTCCCCGCATGACCCTGGATGCCTATAAATAAATCTGCTCATTCACAGGAGACAGCGCGTCACCCAGTGTCACACTTGAGTGCTTTGCTGACCTGAGAGTCACATTAATTGGTTGTTGGACATCTCCCCCAAGGAAGATATCAATTATTGTTGATGTCTTGGATACCATGCTTCTGGAAACCATCTGTAACAGCCAGGCAGCAATGTGATGCGATAATCAAGACTCTTTCAAGCACACTTGATTAAAGACAAATTGTTCTGTAAATAACTTTCTTCTGATGTGTTCGCCATTGGTTTGTACTACTGTGTCATTGACACTCCCTTCGCTGTGACAGTGTCTTTCATGAATAAATCATACACTTGACTGGGCAACAGACTCTGGCAAAACAGAGAGACTATTAAGTTAGGAAGAATGTTTATTTTCAGGCTACATGGATCCTCCGGTGAGATGGTAGAATGTTTTACAAGCCAAGAGAGAAAGGAGATAGTTCTGCGTCCATTTCAATCAACCTTTTTAACAAGACTGAGTGAAACCATTTATTCTGACCTTGAATTACCGAGCTTAATGTGACCTCCGTTCCTGAATGTCCACAACTCTGTTACAGGAAACAAGGTGTGCACTTTAAGTCGTATGTCTTGGCAATTTAAAAGCCCTTCCAACAAAAGTGCTACAATATCCACCTTGCACGTGATTGACTAAAACAATTTATCACGTGTTTTGCATTCCAATTTAATGCAGTGCTTAATTTGTAAAACAAACACACACAATTTTTTTATATATATATATATATACACACACACAGCGTGAGCGCCCAAAACGTTACTCAGAAGCCTGGGCTGGTGCAAAAAGGCACGATGGAAGGTCTATTCCAACTCATTTCTCTTTAATCCATCACCAGACACTCCCTGCCCCTTTATCTCATTCTTCCAGGTTCGTTTTTATTCCTGTCACAGTTTTTCTGTCTTTCTCTTCCTCCTCCTTTCTCACTTTGTGTTTTTCTCTTGCTGGCTCTGTATCAAAGTCTGTTGAGGAAAAATAAGTTACCACTGGCTCAAATTAAGGACTAGCTAAGGGTCTTTTGAATTTACTGTCTGCTTTTGCCTGAGAAAAGGGTATGGGATAGCATCTCTTCCATGTCCCACAACGTAGCCCAGGCAATGAAGGAGCACAGAAGGTGTTAACTGTTCTGGTGGAGTCTCAGCAAGTATTATGATGCACTGGTGCGGCTGTTAACTGTATTGTTTTTTTCTCTGTAAATTTGACAAGGTCAGCAGCATAGCTCGCCCCCTTCTTTGGCAGGGTAGTGGGGCTTGTAACCACCACCAATACTTTGATAAAGCACTTGGGCTTTTGTAAAGCAGGGATGTGTTGTAACCCTTCTTCCAATACTGTGCCAATGCAGTTGGAAGATTATTGAGGACACATTTACTTCCAATTATTACAACCAGGGAAGACAAGTCAATCAAAATAACAACTCCCCTCCCCAACCTGCACTCTGACAAATTCTGGGTTAAAAATGGGAGTAAAGAATGAGAGTAAACTTTTAATCCCTCCACCTTAGGCAAGGCATGGAATGTATGAAAAAAATCTTCCAATCACTTTGATAATACAAGGGAAGGTTTGGAGGAAATTGTCCCACCGGCTCTTGGACAAAGCAGCAGGTGTTGAGAAATCCTCTGCCTACTGGATTTAGGATGGGGTAAAGCTATAGGAAAATATTCAAACTGAGTGCCATGTTGGTGAAGTATTCAAGCTTAGCTGTGCCTCTCTTACCTTTGACAGTCTGTTTTTTATTTTGAGTCTCATCCAATGTTCACAAATGTAAAGTGAGATTTAAAAAAATGTTTGCGCCCTCTGAAAATGCATGAGTGCTATTTGGTTCCACATCCAGATCTGCCTAACTATAAGGTAGGCATTTCATCTATTTTTAAACTCTACATTGCCCAAAGATGGGGACATTTGTTATTACCAACACCTACTTGTGAACAGTTTGGGGCTAGTGGCCATTTCTCTCTTCATTGCCTAAGAGTAGGGTTGTGTATTGTCTCTTTATACTACAACCCACCATTGTCCATTGAAAGGAAGACACTTTTTTCACCCTCCACCGGCTCGGCAAAGGCCGGGGATGGTGTTTGTTAGCCTCACACCCTTTGCCAAAAGGCAAGGATGATATTTCCCGCTCTACCTTTCCCTTGTCCATTGGTTGGGAGGGGGTTTAATTTTTAAATAATATCTTACTGCCGTGCCCCAGGGTGAGATGGGGTGCTTTTGGGAGAGCAAATAGCAGCTGGCTTTTTGTCAACTTCACATGTCCAAAGAGGGCGCCTGGTCAACTGTGAGCATTCCTGGTTCACTGTGGCCCATAACATGGTGGGTATCATGATGAAGTTAATAGGTTGACAGCTGTCCCAGCACCCTATACCCATTGCATTGTTCACAGGCTGTAAACAGCAGACTCTTGGTGAGCACAGGGTCCAAGACAAGGACATTTGATGGAATGGATTGCATTATTGCTGTTACTCTTTGAATCACTCTTTTATGAATAACTACCCTATTTGCAATAACTGCAATTATGTAATTACGTGCTATGGATACTAGGGTTGTAATTTAAACGACCTAAGTTGCTGCTCATTATATCTAGATTATGTATGTACATTGCTGTTTGTTTGAATACTTTCACTTGCCATTACATACAGATAGATTTGTGTGTCAATTCTATATGAATATATTACAATTGCTTTGCGAAATTGTAATTCTTTATGCTGCTTTGATTTTGGCACGTATTTAGGTAGAACCTTTCTTATCACATACTTTTTATGCCATTATATCCTGCATAATTTTGTGGTATAGCTTTCTGTGAAATGGTCAATAATTTGCTTAAAATGGCAGAACCAACTGAGTCCCACAAGATGGTTTCTATTTAATTAGATTGCTGCTTACATTCCATATCTGACTTGTTGGCCATTCTCTCCAAGTGGGCCTTTTTAATACATCTGGGAGTGATTTTAGTTACACCGGAGTAATCAAAGTCATTTCAATAATTCTATATTACTCTTTGACATGGAATTACCAACTAATGCACAATTATGCCTGCTTGCGTAATTGAGAGTAATTGGGGGGTGGAGGTGTTAGCACAGAAACAATACACTTAGCTGCAGTTCATGTTGTTTTGCATTTAGTGCTATTTTCTTAGCACACAATGTATCCTTGCATCAATTTTGGACGCAAGGATGCATTTTGTAGTAAGAAACTAGTGCTAAATGCCGGGAAAAAGTTGGGAGAAAATCCTGTGCCTAGAGTACATTTAGTATCACAAGCTGTTACTTTTTGCTGTTATTCATTTTGTGTCGCATTTAGCTGTAATTCATAGTAAAAAATACATTGTTGTGTCCATTTTGGACGCAAGGGCCAGTTTTGTGCTAAGAAAATAGTGCTAAATACGGAATTACTTGTGTCACATAATTCTGCATGATCTTGCAGAATTTTTAGGTAATGCTGCATGATTACACTAAAGGGAATTACACCGGTCATGTAAATCTCTACTTTTTATCAGAACCTTATGAAGGAATACTGTTAGAAATGGGGTTGTTGGTCGACCTGGGTGTAAACCTTAGTCAAACAGCAACCACAGTCCTAGTCAGGGTAAGTGTCAGGCAAACACTAAATTAACCTTTGCTCACCCTCTGGTAGCCTGGCACAGAGCAATCACGCTTAATTTAGAGGCAGTGTGTAAAGTATTTGTGCAACACTTCGAACAGTGAAACTGTGAAAACACCACACAAAAAGATTCCTTACCAGGTTATTTTCTAACCTGGTGAACAAAATGTAATAAATAAAACAAGACCAAAACAACAAAAATCCAATCAGTAGAACAGGTGTTATGAATTTTTAATCAACACTGCAACATAGCGCCTAAATGTATAAAGAGCTAACTGCGGCTATCTGGTCACACTGTGCCAAGAGAAAGTCAAAAGTTCAAGCTGACTACGATGTAGCATGGGTTGAAAACAGTTCCAGATTAGTCCCACTGAAGTTCTACCTTCTCAAACATTGTGCCAAGAGTCCCATTGATGGGGAAGAGGAGGGTGTTGCTCGTTATGGTCGGTAGGGCGAGAAGCACCAGCAGGGTGTAGTCGATGGAGGGCTGGAGCCTTATATTCACGAGCGGCCATACGTGCTGTGCAAAGAGACAAATGTGTGGCTTCTTGTGGTGGATTTCTGGGCAATGAGGTTCCAGAGCAAACATGCTCGTTCGCGTTCGTGAAGAGCCCAAAAGCTTGATTAAAGGGCAAAAAGACCACTTTCAATGGCCTAGGACATGAGAGGCACCTTCTGCACCTTCTGTGGTGTCAGGAGCTCATTGAAGATGGGTACAGGAGCTGAGGGGAGCCTGTTATGTCTCTGAGGCTCAGATGAGGAGGCCAGCAAACTAGCCCTTTTAGTCACTCTGGGGTCCTGGGTTCAAGATGGGTTCTTTAGTGTTGTGTGAGTTATTAATGACGGAACTCCTTTGGCTCCTGTAGAACTGTGACGTAAGTGTTAGAGCATGGTGGACTGAATGCAGGTTTAGAATGTTGAGTTCACAATTAAACACAGACAAATAAATATGTGTAATACAAGGCTCCATGTGTGTCATAGTCTTTGGCGGTACCCAGGCTGGGAGGGACGCTACAACTGTTGGCGAGATAGGGAACAAGTAACCCAAATGTCGATAATACTCTCCGAGAGAGATTGATGTGGTCCAAGCATGCTGCTTGTGCGTGCCATATTTACCTCTGTCGAAGTGGCATTTGGCATATGTGGAGTCAAAGCACAACTCCAGCCAGTGCTTAGCTAGATTTGCCTTTTGAATGCTGAGAAATTTGATTTCCAAAAGACAAAGCTAAAGTTCTTTGGCCATATCTTTTCTGATGGGGTTACGACAACTGATCCAGCTAAAGTGCAAGCATTGTCAACTGCCAAATTCCTACAAGATGTTTCCATGTAACAATCATTCCTTAGCATGGCTAGTTAGTTTTCCAGATACATACGAGAATTTGCCACCTTGAGTGCTCCATTGAGAGACTTGACAGCAAAGAAAGTTTCATTTCATTGGTCACATTAATGCGAGCAAAGCTTAAAGAGAAACAAGCTATCAAGAATGCCAACTAAATGGCATATTTTAACCCAAAGTTCAATACAGAAGTTGTTGTTGATTTTAGCCCAGTTGGGTTAGGTGCAATCCTTGCACAGCACAGTGGACACCTCAATGCTCGAAGACATATTGGACAAATGCAAGCAAACGTTTGCCCCAAACTGAACATGCTTATTCACAACCTGAGAAATACATTTTAGCAGTGGTGTGGGCTTGTGAACATTTCCACGTGTTCTTATACGGAAAGTCTTTTACACTTGTGATACATCAGTAAGCATTGTTGATCTTTGTTGCGGCCAAGATATCTCCTCGCATTGAACGTTGGGGGTCTATGATTACAAGAAATCAACTACACAATCGTGCACCATCCAGGGAAAGATAAATACCCTGCTAAGAGTGCTTATATAGTATCATGGTATCCCTTCAAAGACAACTGAAGTCTACATGAATTTCATTGTGAAATCAAACACATCAGCTGCCATTTCATTACAGCAAATTGTCACTTTATGAGCCAAGATAACGACATGTTAAAAGTGAAAGACATTATTACAGATCCTTCTTGGAACAAAGCACATTTGACCTTTTGCTAGAGACAGTGAATACCAGAAGTTAAAAAATGTAAAAGATGAACTGTCCATACTGAAGAAGACATTATCCTGAAGGATTTCATAATTTTTATTCGGAAGACTCTGGTATAACAGATAATTTAAGTAACCAATGGAGCACGTTGTGGAATTGTTGCCACAAAATGAGCTCTCTGAGACTGAGTTTGGTTTCCTCATCTCAATTAGAGAGTTGAAAGAGAGTTGAAGGCTTGTCATATACGCAACTGCCTGTCCACAAAAAACACTCATCATGCCTTAACCATGTAAAAGTTGCAAAAGCATGTATGGGAAGGAATTGCTGTTGAATTGTTTTCTCCGTTTCACAATGTATATGACTTGATGGTAAATGTTGATGAATACTCCTGTTTTCCATTAAAAGAAGATCTCTCTCTCATCTATCGCTCAGAAGGAATCATCAAGAGATTACACAGCATATTTGCAATATGGGGTATTCTTGCGATCTTGAAATCTTACAATGGTCCACCTTTCGAGAATTCAGTGACTTTCTCAGTCACCTTAATGTGAAGCATCAGAAGAGCACACCTCTTTGGCCGCGGGCCAATGGCTTTGTTGAACATTTCATGAGTACATTGAAGAAAGCTGTTCAGTGTACTCTATTGGAAAAGCTGGACCTTAAAACTGTCTTGAAATCGACCATCCAACCCCTCACTCCATCAGAGGTGAATGCCCTGAAACTTTAATGTTCGGAAGAACCATGATGATAAGGTTACCTCAATGGACCAAACAGAAAACTACTGAGGAAGAAACCCGTACCAACGGCTTGTACACTCACACAACCTCAACATCATCTCCTACGCCGATGACACCCAGCTAATCCTCTCACTCACCAAGGACCCCCCCATTGCTAAAACCAAGCTCCACAATGGAATAAAGGCCATCGCCAACTGGATGGGGAGCAGCCACCAGAAACTGAACTCAGACAAGATGGAGATCCTCAGCCTTGGCTCCAACCCATCGGCTTGGGAGGTCTCCTGGTGGCCAGCCACCGCACCGACACCCCCGACCATGCACACAATCTAGGTTTCATCCTGGACTCATCGCTCACCATGACCCAGCAAGTCAACGCCGTCTCATCTTCCTGTTTCAAAACCCTCCGCATGCTCCACAAGATCTTCAGGTGGATCCCCACTGAAACTAGAAGGACGGTCACCCAGGCCCTCGTCAGCAGCAGACTGGACTACAGCAACGCTCTCTACATGGGAACCACAGCCAAGCTCCAGAAAAAACTTATATAGAACCCCTCTGCACACCTCTTCCTCTACATCCCATGCCGTAACCACATCTCAGCCCACCTGAGAGGTCTTCACTGTCTCCCCATCAACAAGAGGATCACCTTCAAGCTCCTCACCTACGCTCTCAAAGCCCTCCACAACATCAGCCCTGCTTACCTCAACGAGCGACTCACCTTCTACGCTCCCAACAGTCAACTCCGCTCCGCCAACCTCGCCCTCGCCACCATTCCTCGCATCTGCCGAACTACAGCTGGCAGCAGATCGTTCTCTCACCTCGCCGCCAAGAGCTGGAACTCCCTCCCCATCCACCTACGACAGACCCAGGAACTGCTGACCTTCAGGAAATACCTCAAGACCTGGCTATTCGAGCAGTAGCACCTCCCCTGCCCTCTCCCGCTCAGCGCCTTGAGACCCTAGCGGGTGAGTAGCGTGCTCTACAAATGACTGATTGATTGATTGATTGATCATAAAAGAAAACTTTAGGCTTATGCAGACAAGCAACAACATGTAAAAACATTTTTTCCACTATAAGAGATTGAGAGTTTGTCAAGAAAATGTAAGTCTGAAGCTCCATTTGATGGAGAGCCATTCCATGTCAAAACAAGCAAAGGACACATGGTGACTTCACAACATCCTGTTAAGTCCATTACATGTGATTTCTCACATTTCCAACATAAAGCTCACCACTCATCAGATACTGATGTCAAGGTAGAGACTGGTCCTTAAAGTACAGTTAAAATACCCCTGACTGCTGTTGCTCCTGCTTTGCCAATGCAGATCATGGCCATTTCTATTGCATATTCCCAGTTTCCAAAGACACTATCAGGAAAGTAATCAGATCACCATGAACGCTCATCAAAGAACTATAATTGTGTATACATTTGTAAAAAACTGTAATTTTTTATTTAGCAGAGGGGTAGATGTAGTTTCCTGTGAGTTTGTAATGATAGAAACCTTTTGGCTCCTGATGAACTTTCATAGAACTGTGACATAAGTGTTAGGGCATGGTGAAGTGAATGCAGGTTTAGAATGTTAAGTTTGTGATTACATGCAAATGAATAAAGGTGTGTAATACACAGCCCTGTGTGTGGCGTAGTCATTGGTGGGGACCCAGGCTGAGGAAGATGGTCTGGTTGAGAGATTCAACCACACCTTGGAAGGCATGATCAGGGGCCTGTCAGACCCCTTGAGGCAGAAATGAGACATCCTCTTGCCATGCCTTCTGTTCGCTTACAGAGTGTTGCCTCAAAAGGGACTTGGCTTTAGTCCTTTTGAGCTGATCTATGGCCACCCTGTGAGGGGACCGTTAAGTCTGGTAAAGGAGGCTTTGGAAAAAGCTGCTAGTAAACCCTTCCCAGGATGTATTTAGCTTCATGCTGGCTCTGAGAATCCAGACTGCCCACATCAGGGGTCTCGCACAGGAGAACCTGGAAGCAAGCCAGGAGGATATGAAATGGTGGAATGACCGGAATGACACTCTTTTCGAGTTTCAACCTGGTCAAAAAGTGTGGGTGATAGCACCAGTGGAGCCTAGGGTGCTCCAAGACAAGTGGACTGGGCCATTTGAGGTGGTGTAGCGAAAGAGTGAAGTCACCTATCTGGTGGACTTGCAGACTCCCAGGAACCCTTTAAGGGTCTAGCATGTTAACTGGCTCAAGCTACACTTTGAGCGGACTGAACTGTCTATGCTCCTCGCAACAGATGACAGGGTGGAGAAGGAGAGTGAGCCTCTTCTTGACTTCCTATCTGCAGGAGAGGAAGATGGGTCTGTGGAGGGAGTGATCCTCTCCCTGACTGCAGAGCAGCAGAGGGACTGTCGCCACGTGTTGGGACAGTTCGCCTCACTGTTTTCCTTGATCCCAGGGGTCACACACTTGGGCACACATGATGTGGACACTGGGGACAATACACCCATTAACAAAAGATTTACAGGGTGACTGACAAGGTCAGGGCTAGCATTAAGGATGAGGTATCCAAATGTTAGCCCTAGGGGTTATTGAGCACTCCAGCAGTCCTTGGGCCAGCCCTGTGGACTTGGTCCCAAAGGCCACTGCACCTGGTGCCACTCCAGAACTCCGGCTCTGTGTGGGCTACCGGGGACTCAATGCGGTCAGTAAGACTGACACGCACCCTATCCCCTGAGATGAAGAGCTCATAGATTGGTTGGGAGCTGCCACCTACTTCAGCATGTTTGATTCAACGTCTGGGTATTGGCAGATTGCCTTGACTGAGTGGGCCAAGGAGAGGTCTGCATTTTCTACCCCAGCTGGGCACTTTCAGTTTAAGGTGATGCCATTTGGGATGAAAATGCCCCTGCCACCTTTCAGAGGTTGGTCAACCAGGTGCTGGCTGGGCTGGATGAGTTCAGTGCCACCTACCTGGAGGACACTGCTGTCTTTGCTTCCACATGGGAGGAACATCTGCACAACCTCTGCAGAGTGTTGGAGGTTCTGCAAAAGTCAGGCCTCACTATTAAGGCAAGCAAGTGCCAAATAGGGCAAGGCTTTGTGGTATATTTGGGACACCAGGTGGGGAGTGGCCAGGTGGCACCCCTACAGCCAAAAATTGACATCATTCTGTCTTGGGAGCCTCTCAAGACACAGACTGAGGTGAGAGCCTGTTTAGGCCTCACTGGCTACTACATTAGGTTTGTCAAGGAGTATGGCACCATTGTTACCCCCTTCACTGAGTTGACTTCCAAAAAGCAACCTAAGAAGGTGATCTGGACAGAGGCTTACCAGACTGCTTTTGATGCCCTGAAGGCGGCCATGTGCACAACACCTGTGCTGAAGACACCTGACTATTCCAAGGAGTTTGTTGTGCAAGCAGACGCCTCAGAGGATGGTATAGGAGATATACTCTCACAGCTTAATGAAGAGGGCCTATATCAACTGGTAGCCTTCATTAGCAGGAGGTTACTTCCCAGGGAACGTAGGTAGAGTGCCATAGAGCTTGAAGCTTTTGCTGTGGTCTGGGTGCTGAAGAAGCTAAGACCCCACTTGTTTGGGACTCACTTCCGGGTTCAGACAGACCACAGGCTACTCAGATGGTTAATGCAGCTGAGGGGTGAGAATCCAAAACTGTTGACGTAGTCCATTTCCCTACAGAGGATGGACTTTACAGTGGAACGCCACCCTGGCACATGCCAATGCTGATGGTCTGTCCACATTCTTCCGCCTTAGTGATGAAAACTCCGATGAGGTTGGGTAGTTGCTCCCCACTTTCAGCTGAGGGGACACGTGTTAGACTTGGCATCCTTGGCGTGGTCTCCCCTAACTTTTTGCCTCTGCTTCCTAGGTTTTTGAGTATGCTGGACTCTGTTTTTGCTGTTTTTGTTACTATGGGCACTTTACCACTGCTATCCAGTGCTAAAGTGCAAGTGCACCTATAATAAATGTGTATGTAATTGGATTTTCATGATTGCCATATTTGATGTACTAGTAAGTCCCAGGTAAAGTGCACTAGAGGTGCCAGGGCCTGTAAATCCAATGCTAATAGTGGGCCTGCAGCACTGGTTGTGCCACCCACATTAGTAGCTCTGTAATCATGTCTCAGACCTGCCACTGCAGTGTCTGTGTGCAGTTTTAACTGTAAATTCAACTTGGCAAGTATACCCACTTGCCAGGCCTAAACCTTCCCCTTTCTTACATGTCAGCAACCCTAAGGTAGGCCCTAGGTAGCCCCAAGGGCAGGATGCAGTATGTGGTTAAGGTAGGACATATTGGCCCTCATGAAGCCGCCCGCCAAGATCTGATCGCCAGGTGGCCGCCAATCCGGCCGCACTCCCGCCGCAGTCATTATGAGATCCCCGCTGGGCCGCCGGGGATCTCGGCCGCAACACAGGAGCCGGCTCCAAATGGAGCCGGCGGTGTTGCGGGCGTACGACGGGTGCAGCTGCACCCGTCGCGCTTTTCACTGTCTGCCTAGCAGACAGTGAAAAGCTGCATGGGGCCCTGTCAGGGGGCCCCTGCACTGCCCATGCCAGTGGCATGGGCAGTGCAGGGGCCCCCAGTGGCCCCACGACTCCCCGTTCCGCCAGCGTTTTCCTGGCGGTTCAAAATGCAAGGAAAAGGCTGCCGGTCGGGGACTCGTAATCCCCTGGATTATCACCGCCGGGGCAAATGTGGCGGGAAACCGTTGGCCCCCGGCGGTGCGACCGCGGTCAAAATACCCAAGATTGCACCGCCAGCCCGTGAGGGTTGTAATGACCGCCATAGTAATTTTATTTTTTATGTCCTGACAGTGAAATATTGCTAAATTTGTTTTTCACTGTTGCAAGGCCTGTCCCTCTCATAGGTTAACATGGGGGCTACCTTTAAACCTTGTTCAAGTGTAGATTCCCTTTGGGAGCGGATGGAAATATTGAGTTTGGGGTCTCTGAGCTCATAATTTAGAAATGCATCTTTTAGTAAAGTTGATTTTGAGATTGTGTGTTTGAAAATGACACTTTTAGAAAGTGAGCATTTTCTTGCTTATACCATTTCTGTGACTCTGCCTGTTTGTGGATTCCCTGTCTGGGTCAGTTTGACAGTTGGGCTGGTTGCACCTCACACTAGACAGTGACACAAAGGGAGCTGGTGTGTAGTCTGCATTTCCTGATGAGCCATCCGTGGTAGGAGCTAGGGAGAGTGGTCACTCACACCTGAAAGGGCTGTGCTTGCCCTCACACAATGCAGTCTCCAACCCCCTGGTGAGTGTCTGGGGCCTGGCCTAGACAAGGCAGTATTTCACATTCAAAAGAGACTTTACTTTGAAGTAGGCCTACTTCAAAGGAGAAAAAAGGTATAAGAAGGGCACCCAAAACCACAGACTTTAGAACATTTCTGGAAACCAAGAGGAACCTCTGCCTGGAGAAGAGCTGAAGAGCTGAGGAAGAAGAGCTGCCCTGCCTGTGACTGTGCTTTGTGGAGCTAGCCTGCAGTTGCTGCTTATGCCAGACTAGGAGGGCAAAGACTGGACTTTGTGTGCCTTCCATCTTGTAAAGATCTCCAAGGGCTTGATTTAGAGCTTGCCTCCTGTTGTTTGAAGTCTCAAGGACAGCAAAGACTTCTCTCTGCTAGCACCTGGAGTCTCTGGAGAGACTCCTACTCTGCCCTGTGGTGCCCATCCAGTTCCTGGGACACTGAAAGGAAAAGCTGGCAGCCTAAGAGGAAGAAATCCATGCACAGAACGCAGTGCAGGGAATAGATCATCGTGACTCCGATCTGCGGCTGAAAAATCATCGCACCACCGGCTTCGTGGCTGAAAATCGACGCTCGTCTGCAACTCAACTAAAGAATCGACACACGGAGCTGGAGAAACGACGTCCAGCATCGTTGACAGAGGCTGGTGAGATCACAACCTGCGCTGCGTGGTTTTCGAATCATCGTGCGGCTGGATTTCCGACGCAAGTACCGCTGGGCGTGTAAAAACAATGCAAGGCCTGCCCGGAACCCGAGAGTGCTGACCGGATCCACGCATCGCTCTCCTGCAGAGAGAAGAAATGACGCACCCCTACCTGACGAAAAGAGAAACGACGCAAGGTCTCGCTCTGGAGTGAAATCGACGCATCGCAAGCCCTTTTTGACACACACTCGCCTGTGCAGGGTTATTTTTGACGCACCCAAGGTACAATTTCACGCTAACAGTGTTAGTGTGTGTTTAAAATTACATGAAGACTCTTTTTGCATATTTATTGATAACTTGACTTGTGTATTGTGGATTTTTTATCGTTTTGGTCTTGTTTTGTTTAGATAAATATTTCCTATTTTTCTAAACCTGTGTTGTGTCATTTTGTAGTGATTTCAGTAAGTTACTGTTCGTGTTGGTACAAATACTCTACACCTAACACTCTGAAGTTAAGCCCACTGCTCGTGCCAAGCTACCAAGGGGGTAAGCAGGGGTTCGCTGAGGGTGATTCTGTTTTACCCTGACTAGAGTGAGGGTCCTTGCTTGGACAGGGGGTAACCTGACTGCCAACCAAAGACCTAATTTCTAACAGAATTACACTTGAAAATCTAATACGGTAATCCCAATGTTATCCTATGGGAGAGATAAGGCTTGCTATAGTGAAAAACAACTTTGGGAGTTTTTTACCAGCAGGAAATGTAACAATTAAAAGTACATGTGCTGCCTTTTAAATACATTGCACCCTGCCCCCTGGGTTGTCAAGGGCCCACCATAGGGGTGAATAATATGTAGAAAGAGGATTGGGCCAGGAAAAAGGGTTATTGCAAGGTCGACATGATAGTGTAAATCTGCACAGGCTCTGCATTGGCAGGCCGGAGGCATAGAGGACTACTTAAGTTGGTGGTACTATCAGTGCTGCAGGCCCACAAGTAGCATATATTATACAGTCCCTGTGCACATGCAGTGTACATTACCAGGGACGTATAAGTAAATTAAATATTCCATTTGGGGATGAACCAATATCACCACGTTTAAGGGTGAGAACACAAGCACTTTAGCACTGGCTAGCAGTGGTAAAGTGCACAGGGCCCGAATACCTACAAAAACAAGGTCAGAAAAATGGAAGAGATAGGCAAAAGGTTGATGGGAAGACCATCCAAGGCTGTCAGGTTTAACAAATGCCAAAACATCTTTCCTGACTAGGACAGTGAATGTCTCCTGCCACAGTTTTAGGAGTTGTGTTGCTTAATTTTATTAAACCAATGTCGATAATTTGAAAACACAGGGTAGTGGTGGTCTTGATGAATGCACCTCCTCAAAGTATTGAATAGTAAGTGGGCAGGTAAGTATGCAAAAGGTACATTATAAGTTTTGTGTGGTGTGGAACGATATATTATGCCCTACTTCCAAAAGGCATAGCTGTGTGACCGGATTAGTTTCACTGCACTAACATGTAATGAAAAATACCACATCACTCAAAATAAGTCCACAATAATGTCTAAATATTCATGAACGAGAGTTCATGGAGAGCATGTATAATTTGATCCTTTTATTAAAATGTAAGAGCACCCATTCTATGTATGGTCAATTATAAAGACATTGACAGCCCCTGGGGGTTGCATAACTTGTTAGCATGGATGAGTCTTGTTTGTTATCGTAATTAACTAGACAAATTGCACCACCAACTAAGAACAGCCATGACAGAAGGGCACCATCAGGAGGACACGGAAAGGACTGACAGATTGATAGCTCTGTGTCGATTCTGTGGGTGGTGGTGCATGCCTGTTCTTAATTGGTGGAGCAATTTGTCTGGTCAATTCAAGTGTCTGTACATTGGTATAGGGTGCTAAGTGAAGAAAAACATTTTTTTTTTTTAAAATAGCCAACATTTTTGAAGACTTTCAAAGATGAGAGGAAGAGAGTGCTTGCATTCTTGTCTGCGTTTAGGTGAAATATCCTTGGAAGTCTAACAAACACCTCACTATACTGACAGACACCTCACCATATCAACGAGTAAGCAGAGCGCTACAAAAACGCACAACTGAAAGCATCTGTGCCCAACTATTTTCCAGAAATTCATTTATTAGGGGGGTGTAACACACAAAAAAACCTCTGAAGCTACTCCCCAGTGTAAAATGTCCATCAATGTAATTCATCACGTTTGTCATACTCTGTGGCCATTTTCTTCTCTCATTGTTTTTGTTATTGTATAGCCACTCCTCAATTTATACTTTTATGCAAGTCAGATTACTCTGTGGCTGTTTTTACCCAGGTAACGCTTTGTCAGGAAACATTGTTTCTTCCTCAGCTGTTTTTCTGATATTGTTAGTGAGTTTTTCAAACATGTTCCTCAAACATTTGTGCATTTACTTGGCAGTGCTCCGGATCACTACCACAATCTTTTTTTGTGACAGGTTTTACTTCTTATTTGGCCTGGTTATTTTCTAAAAATGGTTTCACTTTCATTCTAAGCTGGGCATGAGCTTTAGACCATGTCTCTTTATGTATAATTTGTACAGGTCCTGTTCATGAAGGAGACTTACTTATGTAAGTACTTACACTGACACAATTTTTTCTTGCTTCCTCCATTTTAGACCCACTAGGCCATAAACTGATATTTTATTGTTCTACCTATATATGGAAGATAGAGTGATGGATGGTTCCCTCTGTCCTGATGCACGTCTTTGATTACTGCCCACTTTGGACACAACATCTACATTTGTAATAAGTTTGGATCCCTGCAAGAATTTTTCACAAAGCATATGGAGTAATTCCTGATTCCCTTAACATCTACCATTGCCCCTCTTGCCCACTGTTTTGCACTGTGTGTATATTCACTCACTCACCATCAACTGTGCTCTGCCTTGTCAACACTATGGGGGTCATTCTGACCTCGGCGGTAAATGGCGCTTACCGCCGGCCAGAAGGCCGCCATAACACCGCCGCGGTAAACCGCCACGGTCATTCTGACCCGTAACTGCCAAACCGCTGAAAACCCGACATCCTCAATAATCCGCCACACCAAAGGTCAGAGAAAAAATGGCGCTGACCAAACCTCCACTGTCACGCCAACAGAAATACGCCCATACCATTCCGACCCACAAATCCATGCGGCGGTCTTTCAAACGCAGTATTCCATTGGCGGTACACACCGCCGCGGTCCAAATACACACACCCATAGAAAACTCAGTCACATTGGTCAGTCCGATATACACACACCTGATACACATACTAACACCACTCCCACACACCCAACACAATATAAAACACACACCCACATCACCCACAAGCCCCTACGACCCGAAATCATTGACGAAGGCTAGAGACAGAGCACAGAATAGAGAATCCCACAACACAGAGGCACACAACACCATCACCCACACAAAATCCACGCACCAAACACCACACACCACCACACGCACCACACTCAACACCACAAGCGCCACCCCACACCTCAACCACACCACCCCATGGCACCCCAAAGACACCCCAGGTTCAGTGACGCCGAACTCAGGGTCATGGTGGAGGAAATAGTCCGTGTAGAGCCCCAGCTTTTCGGTGCACAGGTGCAGCACACCACAATTGCCAGGAAGATGGAGCTATGGCAAAGGATAGTGGACAGGGTTAACGCGGTGGGACAGCATCCACGCAATCGGGAGGACATCAGGAAGAGATGGAACGACCTACGGGGGAAGGTGCGTTCCATGGTATCAAGGCACAACATAGCGGTGCAGAAGACTGCCGGCGGACCCCCACCTACTCCCCCAGAATTTAATGCGTGGGAGGAGGAAGTCTTGCACATCCTGCATCCTGAGGGCCTCGCTGGAGTAGGCGGAGGAATGGACTCTGGTAAAGCAAATCTTCACTACTGCTTCCCACCCCCACCCCACCTGAATGCCAAATCATACCCCCACCCTCACCCCCATCACACCAACCCCTAGCAAAAGCCTCACCATCACAACCCACCCATCCCAACACCAAGCCCTGCATGCGACCACAAAGCATGGACACCCATCACCAAAGCATGCCCACTGCACACACACATCACCCCCACAAACCACCCTCACAAAAGCCCCCACAAGGAAATGCCTGCACATGGGTACACGGACACCCACCCATCACACGAAATCCCACACACAGAAGCAATAACCATACCTTTATACCCCTGCAGGACCGAACGCCACCACACCGCCACGGAGAGTCCAGAGATGTCCATCCCACCCCCAGAAGAGGCACCCAGCGATGACAGCAGCTCTGTCTCCCTGGAGCCAGACGACCAGCCCGGCCCATCGGGGACCTCTGGACAGTCGGTTCCCCACAGACAGCCACAGGCTACACCAGACCCAACCCCCTCTGGGAACACCAGCACAGCTCCCACCCAGCGGGCCCATGCCTCTGTCTCCAGGGCACGTAAATCAGCGGTGTGTCCACCACTACAGGGCACCCAGGTTGACCCACCACCCCAACAACAACAGGGACCTGGGGGCAGTGGTAGTGGGCACACCGGCCAGGGGACAGAGGCCCAGGAACACAGGAGAACTGGGAGGGCTGCTGTGCGACATGGGGGGGACAGGCCCGGGGAACCGACTCTCCAAGAGGCCCTCTCCTCCATCATGGGAGCATACCACCGCTCCCAGGAAACGATGGCGACGGTACTGGCCCGGTTCCAGGAGATCCAGGAACTGCAGGAGGAACGGTATATGGGGTTCAGGGAGGAACTGAGGAACATCGGTTCCGCAATGGGGACCATCGTCCTGGCCCTTACCCAGATCGTCACCACATTGCGGGACCATGTGGCACCCCAAAGGGCCCTTGTCACTAGCCCAGGCCAGGAACAGCCTACCACCTCCGCCGGCGCCAGTAGACAGGAGGCCCCCACACAACGACAGGCCCCCAGAACCCCATCTCCTGCAGAAGAAGAACCACCCCGCAAGCGGAACCTGAGATCTCACAAGAAGACAGAGTAGGATTGCAAGACCCCCGCCAGCCTAAGATACCCCCTGATGTCATCCCACTGTCCCACATTGTCACCCTGTCCAACCTTGAACTGCCCCTGCTCCATCCTTCCACAGGCATATGGACAATGCACCTGTGCGACTGAGAACTGGACTCTGCCATGGACATTACTCCACCCCCACCCATCCCCGCTTCCCAATCATTTACCTATATCTAGCACTTAAAATAAATCACTTATTACACTTAAATAAACAGGAGTCTGCTTGTATTCTTAACAAATGTATTACACATAACGGTTCAATAATGTCCAGTTACTTTGTGATGACAACATACCAATTTCAATAAGCTTTAGTCCATGGTCAAACAAAGCTGAAGTCAGGGAGTGGGTCATACAGCTCTGAAAAGGGAAGGGAAAGTCACAAATCAGTTAACAGGAACTGGGGGGAAACACAGACAGTGGAGACGCATGAGGCCTTAAGTAAATGTAAATTGGGGTGGCTGTTTCTTACCTGTGTGCTACTGAAAGTATTGTTGTATGACTGTATCCCTGTTGTCCGTGTCGTCCCCGTCGTCTTCCTCCTCTTCACTCTCCACAGGCTCCACAGCTGCAACAACACCACTATCTGGACCATCCTCCTGCAGAAAAGGCACCTGGCGTCGCAATGCAAGATTGTGAAGCATACAGCAGGCCACGATGATCTGGCACACCTTCTTTGGTGAGTACATGAGGGATCCCCCTGTCATATGCAGGCACCTAAACCTGGCCTTCAGGACCCCGAAGGTCCTTTCTATGATCCTCCTAGATCACCCATGGGCCTCATTGTACCGTTCCTCTGCCCTGGTCCGGGGATTCCTCACTGGGGTCAGTAGCCACGACAGGTTGGGGTAACCAGAGTCACCAATTAGCCACACACGGTGTCTCTGTAGCTGTTCCATCATATAAGGGATGCTGCTATTTCCAATGACATACGCGTCATGCACTGACCCAGGGAACTTGGCATTTACATGGGAGATGTACTGGTCAGCCAAACAGACCTCCTGGACATTCATCGAATGATAACTTTTTCTGTTTCGGTACACCTGCTCACTGTCTTTGGGGGGAACCAAAGCCACATGGGTCCCATCAATGGCACCAATGATGTTGGGGATATGTCCAAGGGCATAGAAATCACCCTTCACTGTAGCCAATTCGCCCACCTCAGGGAAAATAATGTAGCTCCGCATGTATTTCATCAGGGCAGACAACACTCTGGATAAAACCTTAGAAAACATAGGCTGAGACATTCCAGATGATATGGCCACTGTTGTCTGAAACGACCCACTTGCCAAAAAATGGAGTACTGACAGAACCTGCACCAGAGGGGGAATCCCTGTGGGTTGGCGGATGGGGGACATCAGGTCTGGCTCCAGCTGGGCACATAGTTCATGTATAGTTGCTCTGTCAAGCCGGTATGGAATTATGATATGTCGTTCTTCCATTGTCGACAGGTCCACCAGCGGTTGGTACACGGGAGGATTCATCCTTCTCCTTGCAAGTCCCAGCGGACGGTGCCTAGGAAGGACAACATGGAGCACAGAGTCAAGCAACCCACAGGTTCGTTCACACAGCTTGCACAGTACACGAATCGCTATGCATGGAACGGCTTGTATGAGTGGCAATGCAAGGCCTAGGCCTGTGTGACGCAGTAGAAATCATGCCATGTGGGCCCTTGAAATGGCGGCTGCCTGACCTGTGAAGTGTGACAGTGGGATGTGAGGTCACTGCGCTGGCGTGGCACACCGTGGCGGTAGGCGGTCGAAGACCGCGGCGCAAAGCAGCATTGGTTAACATTGAACCCTATGGGTCTCAGGAGCCAATGACGATGTGTGCCGGCGGTCGCGGTACGCACCGCCGCGGTACGCACCGCCACGGGCGTGACCGCCATTTTCTATCTGATTAATCACTCGAGACCTGATCATCCACAGGAGAGGACCTATACTGCAAGTGCTGCTGTGACCTCGGTCTGGGAGATACAATGGCTGCTGCGACTGGGGAAAGGGCCCCTGCCTTCACTTCCGAAGAATTGGAGAAACTTGTTGATGGGGTTCCTCCCCAGTATGCGCTACTCTACGGTCCTCCAGACCAACAGGTTAGTACACAGGGTGCACGCTGAATGGGCTATGCCTGTGATGAGTGGGGTGTATGTAAGATGGTGGGGAGGGGAGCGAATGAGGAGTGCAACGCACGACAGATGGGAACATGTGCCACATGGCAAGGTTGGGGAGGGGGGGGGCCACTCACATCTACCATGCAGAAAAGTGATGATATTTCCTTTCCCACCCTGTACATGTCAAATAGGTCAGCGCCCATCAGCAGATCGACATTTGGCGTGCCATCGCCAAGGACGTCCGGGCCCTGGGGGTCCACAACAGACGGGGCACCCACTGCTGAAAGAGGTGGGAGGACATCTGCCGCGGGACCAGAAAGACCGCAGAGTCTCTGCTGGGGATGGCCTCCCAACGTAGGAGGGGTGCCAGCTGCCAATTGACCCCCCTGATGTCCCGGATCCTGGCGGTGGCCTACCCCGATTTGGATGGGCACGTGAGGACATCACAGCAGACACAAGGGGGTGAGTATCAGCACATTCTGCTATCTTTGCGCGCAGTGGAGGTGTCTGGGTTGGGGAGGAGGGCTGTGGGTGACTCAAGGCCAGGGCGCTTTCTGTAGGCTAGTCCCCTCTGTTAGGCATGGCCCTGTGCCCCCGCCTCCCACCTCTGTATGGTGCCAAGTACAGCTATCCATGGTCCTGCATCACCCATGTGTGCATTTGTCGCCCATAGACCTGTAGGCCTAGTCACAAGAACTGAGTAGTGTACCCCGATTGCGCAGCGTAGTGCAGGGGGCTTCTGTGTCTGTCCTCTCCGCCAACGGTGTTGCCAATGCATGCACTCAACCTGTCTTCATTTCTCCCTCCACCCATTTTCTTTTTCTTCCTGTGCATGTGTGCATTATCATCATCAGGCGGAGGAGAAGTGGCATCGGCGCACGAGGGAGCTGCATCTCACATGGCCCCGGAGGGCCATTCAACCGATCTGAGTTCACCAGTGAGACGGAGGGCGAGGGGAGCTCCACAACGGGGACCCGTGGAGACGTCAGCGACACCGACACGTCCTCGGAAGGGAGCTCCCTTGCGGTGGCAGCAACATCCGTGCCCACCGCCACAACAGGTACAGCCGCCACCCAGCGCACCAGGCCCGCCCTCCCAGCAGCCCCTCAGCCTTCGCTCCGTGCCCGCTCACCCAGGAAGGTGGGCATCTCCTTCGCCCCAGGCACCTCAGGCCCTGCCCCAGTTACCCCTGCTGCCCTCAGTGAGGAGGTCATTGACCTCCTCCAGACCATCATTGTTGGGCAGTCTACCCTTTTGAATGCCATCCAGGGTGTAGAAAGGGAGGTGCATCGGAGCAATGCATACCTGGAGGGCATTCATTCGGGTCAGGCTGCCCATCAGCGATCGTTCAACGCTCTGGCCTCAGCACTGACGGCAGCCATTGTCCCTGTCTCCAGCCTCCCTCTTCTAACTCCCTCCACCCAGTCCCAGTCTCCTGTTCCTCAGCCTATCCCATCCACACCATCAGACCAGCCTGCACACACCTCAACACCCAAGGGCAGCTCATCCAGACATAAGCATCACAGATCCCACAAGCATTCACACAAACAACATCCAGATGCAGACATGCCAACAGTCACTACCACCTCTGTGTCCCCCTCCTCCTCGTCTCCCTCCTCCCTCCCTGTGACGTCTCCACTCACACCTGCATGCACACCACCATCAGCCAGTACTTCCATCAACAGCACACCCTCCATTACAGTCAGCACATGTGCAGTCACCACCCCCACTGCCATTTACATGTCCCCTGTGTCCTCTCCCACTGTGTCTGTCACCCCCTCTTCCAAACCACACAAACGCAGGCAGCCACCCACCCAACAGCCATCCACCTCACGACAGCCTCCAGCCCAAGCACCTGCACCCAAAGACAGCACACTTGACTCTCCTACAACCACATCCTCTTCTTCCACTCCCATACCCACTGCGCCTACCCCTCCCATTGCTCCTAAAAAACTTTTCCTCTCCAAAATTAACCTCTTTGCATCACCTGACCCACCCCCTCCATCTGGTAAGAGTCCAAAGAGCACCTCAGCCACCACCAGCCCTGCATCTAGTATCACCATAGTGCAGGGCTATTGGAGTCCACCAGCTCCTAGGGAAGGAACATCGGCCAGCAGCAAGGGGACAGCCAACCCACCCCCTGGGCAGAGGACAAGAAAAATTAAGGGCCGACGCGAAAAGCCTGAGATGGCTGCCACCAAGGAGAGTGGCCTTGCCACGTCACCTGCCACATCATCTAAGGGAGGCAAGGGCCAGAGAGCTGCAGCGAAGGAGGGCAAGGGCAGCAGGGCGGAGAAGACATGCAGCAGCCGAGCGCACCAGGAGGGCCCCACCAGCCCCATACCGGGTGTGACGGACGACACCCACGGGCCCAAGACTCCATCACAGGAGGGCCCCGCTACCGCAAGGTCGGAGGGTGACTAAGCGGGGAGTCTTGGCCAGGTCTGGCTCCCTTGAAAGACAGGACAAGCACCGCTGAACAGGGCCCCGCCAAGACAGGCACCGCTGAACAGGGCCCCGCCGTGAAGAGCACCGCTGAAGAGGGCCCCGCCGTGAGGTGCACCGCTGAAGAGGGCCCCGCCAAGACAGGCGCCGTGAAGAGCACCGCTGAACAGGGCCCCGCCGTGAAGAGCACCGCTGAACAGGGCCCCGCCGTGAAGAGCACCGCTGAACAGGGCCCCGCCAAGACAGGCACCGCTGAACAGGGCCCGCCGTGAAGAGCACCGCTGAAGAGGGCCCCGCCGTGACGAGCACCGCTGAAGAGGGCCCCGCAAAGACAGGCACCGCTGAACAGGGCCCCGCCGTGAAGAGCACCGCTGAACAGGGCCCCGCCGTGAAGAGCACCGCTGAACAGGGCCCCGCCGTGAAGAGCACCGCTGAACAGGGCCCCGCCAAGACAGGCACCGCTGAACAGGGCCCCGCCGTGAAGAGCACCGCTGAAGAGGGCCCCGCCGTGAGGAGCACCGCTGAAGAGGGCCCCGCAAAGACAGGCACCGCTGAACAGGGCCCCGCCGTGAAGAGCACCGCTGAACAGGGCCCCGCCGTGAAGAGCACCGCTGAACAGGGCCCTGCCGTGAAGAGCACCGCTGAACAGGATAAGCTTGAGCTGAGCAAGAATGCCTATGGCTATCATCATAGCCAGTTAAAGAGGGGAAGAGAGGATATCTATTTTTGCTAAGTGCAGAGTTCCAGCATAATTGCTCATTTTGTCATTATTTAAAATTGTAAGTTCCTTTCCAACAGTATGAGGTACTTTGCTCCCGCTAAGCAACAGAATTTATGTGAAGACGTTGATGGAGACTGCGGAGACTATATAATGGAAAAGTAATGAGGCTAACAGGAGCAGAAAGTGCACCTCAACTCTGGGCCTGATTCACAATGGTATATTTAGGATAGGTCTGTATTTTCATGTGTGGAGCTCTCTGCCCAGACTGCTGTTTCCATACTGGTAAACTCACTATTAAAAAGCATTTTTGTAAATAGTGAAAAAGCATTAACTTGCACACATTTGTAAGTTTACATTTGTGACTCAGGCCCTAAGGCTTTATTCATGGTGCCTAGGAAGAGCTTAGGTCGTTTTAAAGGGCATTTCCCACAGCGTTTAAGGTAGTTAATGGGAGAGAGTTTAAAAATCAGTAGAAGACTGCCCTGGGCATTTAGTGAGCATGTTAGCCAGGAATTCAAAGAAATGGAGGCCAAATGTGGGGCAAACAAAAAGGAAAAGTGGCCTAAATGGCAATGGTAGACTCGTGGAGTTATGGAGGGACAAGAAACAGTTGTCAAGTGAAATAGGAAAGGGTTAGGGGAGTTAGCAACAACGTGGTGGGTTGACTTATTTAGAGGTGGAGGAATGGTTACTGTTCTGTCAGTTCAATTTAAGGGCGTTTTGTAGTTTTTGCAACTTGGTTAAGTAAAAGTAGCTCGTTTCTTCAGAAACAAAGTGACCTTTTGCACATTTTGCCAACAAATACGACTCTGCAGTTTTCTGTCCTATCCCCAAAGGACACGTAAAGCTACAAACAGCAAGACAGAGGACAAGCTGCAAGTAAGTAGACTATATTTAGACTGCATTGTATCTTAATTTGAGATCCCGGATCTCTTGTAGTTTTCATCTCAGCTGTTGCTGGGAAATGCTGTTTTCTGTTTTTCCAATATTTTAATATTTTAAGAGGCTATTATGAAATTTGAGCAAGAAAGAAAAGATTCAGATATTCTGTCATGAAGGTATTGGCTTGGTTTCTCAGTTTATAAATATCCAAGCTTCGTGTTAGCGTGTTAACCAACTAGAAATGTATATCTTAACTGTCCTAACCTCATTGTATAGATGGATTCCATTGCTATTTCTCAAACTCTGAAAGTTACTCTTTTCCTTGTAGCTTCGCTCACATTAATTCTGTGTATGACTCTGCTTCATTTGTCAGTTTTACACAGTCTGATGCACACTGTCCCCAGGTGATTGAACCTCAATACACATACAGTCAACCATGATATTTGCGAAAGATGCAACCCAATTGTAGAGCACAATTATCAACAGTACTCAGTGAAGCATTTGAGCAATTTTCTTTTAAGTAGAAAGATAAACTACTGAATAAACTGCATTGCAGATACGAGACTGTAATTTGATTTACACTTCTCGTGATATTCAGTTTGAAATCCATGTACACCCTAAAAACAAGCATTGACAAGGGCAATAGTTCTCTCTTTATTATATTACGTGCACACTTGAACACAAACATAGGAATTGATGAAAACATAAACCGAAATGGCACAAATATTCACATATGCAAATAAAGTAATATAGAAGCAACCATCCATGCATTCACAGACCAACACACCTACAGACAAACATGCACACAGTTTTAAAGACAACCATGTTCACCATGTTATGGTAAGGATGCATTTTCCCTCTCCGTGCCCTAACACGCCTTAACAATGTGTGTCTGGCACAGACTTTGGCAGTGCATCCCATTAGTATCAATGCACTTTACCCAGAGCAGGAGCAAACTAGTGATAGAAGGAGCAACTCCTTGAAGCAGCTGCTTCATCTTTCACTGTGACGTGCCAGCTCCTGCACTTCAAAAGGGAGGACCAGACATCCCCTTGTGGATGGGTGTAGAGAGTGAGTACACCCACTTCAAGAGAGATCATCCAATAGGTAAAGAAAAAGCAGGAAATAAAGGGAGCAAGAGAGGGATTGAGGGAGTAGGAGAGGCAAGGATTTAGACATCAAAGTGAGGGAGCAAATTGTTATGTATCGATCCTGACGAATATTGTTTGATTAATCTTTATCTCCTTGATGACAAATTGTGGTATAATAAAGGGTGATGTCAATACCCGCTTAGCACATAAAGTAAATAGTTCTATACCCATTTCACAGACCTGCACTCACATGGTGCCACCGCGTGACTTACGGTAGTGACTCTTTTCACACAGACTCCCAGTGAGGAGCCAATATCCATGATGGAAGAGGAAATATACTGAAAACCACTGTAAAAAGTGGTTTTCAGCATGTTTCCAGGGGCTTTTAACTGCCGATGTCCATTAATGGGTGTGAAAACACCCCAGGACTTTGGCAGCAGCCTCAGCAAGCTTAGTTTTTTTTTTTTTTAGAGGAGGGGGTTGGGGCTGGGGTGGGGGCTAAAGTGCCTCTTAAGTGTTTCTCAGCATGAGGGCCCGCACCCTCCCTGGTCCTGCCCCCTCCTCACACTGAGAATTTTGATGAAGTCTAGTTTTAGCCTTGGCCCCAGTATGATGTACATTGGCGCAGTTTGAAGCGGCATAACTTTTAACTCTAACATTGTTTTCCCAATCACGGCTTGTACAAACACACACTGAATATAGTTGGGGGAAACATAATGGAGGTTGGGCAAAGGAGGCTGGGAGGGGAATGCACTGTAGGAAACCCGTAAAGATAGTGGTGCTGAAGGGTGTCTGACAGAATGTTGAGGGTTAAAATATTGCTTGGCTAAACCATCTTGGCAAAATATCAAGGATACGAATATTAAGAAGGTAAGTGCAAATAGATAAGAATAGATTTACTATTGTTAGCTCCCCAACTACGCACCTTAAACATATATACGTATATATATTCATGGTTGATTACGTGCTTTGGTGGAGTAGTAAAAGAAAACACATTCTGACACAAATGTCTCCAGGTCGTCTTTGTTATGAAGCAATTGTTTGGAATATTAGAATTGGATTGGCTGGTCACTGAATGACGGACTACACTGCAAAGGGGGCGTAGGTGAGAGTGCTGTTGATGGTTATTTTGTCATCAGTGCGTGTTGGAAATTCAGTTGTTCCATGGTTGGCATGGTTTCTTCTTCGATGGAGGTGCAGCAGATTGATTCTTTGTGGATGATGGCGATGCCACCTCCGTGTTTGCTGTCACAGTATGTCATCTTGTAGCCATTGGGCATCACAGTGGTGATGTTGGGGTCAGGAAGGGGTTGAGCCATGTGTCTGTGATGGAGGTTACCTTGGTTGCAAGAGAGGAGATAGTATCCCAGCATTCGATGGCATGTTTGTTCAGCGATCTGTCATTGATCAGGAGGCATCGAAGTGGTTCTGGTGTGGTGTTGGTCGGCGTGACTGTTATGGTGAGGGTTTTTATGAGGGCTATTATATTATATTTGCTACACTTGTTTTTCTGTGACACTTCAATTTTTCATTTTTCCATATGACTTTATTGACTGTCACAGTGATGAATGCACCCCACTATGAAAATTGCTCTAGCACCACTGCATGTATTCAGGGATAAGTTGGGGCAGTTTTACTGACTGTACAAACTCAGTATCAGATAGCAATGTGTCTAGTCATTCTGTGCTAAAGATGTCCTTATAATATGTGGTAGCACCTTAAGCAGTCTGAAGTTGCTGGGAGAGGTGGCAATGATCTTTGTGACATATGGCAGCCATTGTCTTCTGCAACCCCCGTCATATGCAGTTTTAGCTTCTCCAATTCCTTTTTAACTTCTTGAGTGAAGAAAGAGTTTAGAACATATTTGCCAACTATGGGTTTCTGTTTGAAGGTAGATGAGGGGTCAGTTCTATAACTGGTGGTTAGTTCTAGAGCATTCTGTGTAGTCCTGGGCATTTGTATGGCTTTAGTCTCTTAACAAGATTTCCCGCTAGGTAGCCTTGCCTGGCCTCCAAACCATGGAGTTGATCAAATCTTTGTTCTCCTCAATATGAGTGTGTATGCCAGACCTGGGCTATATTTGTAGTAAAGGGTCTCTGGTCAAATTCCAATATCCTGTCATTTCAGGGTTTTGACCAAATTTAATGATTAGTCTGGAAATCTTAAAAGAAGTGATGGTTGCTGATATTTGGTGCATGCACCATGCCTACTATTAATGTCCTATCCAGCATTCTTAGTTTTGCAGAACCATACCTCATGACCTTGACATGTTTTAACAAATTTATGAGGTACAGATGTATGTACAAGAAGGTCACATCACTTTTCTTCAGGCCACGTTTAGAGGTCATTGGTCTTCCTTGGGGTACAACTATACTTTTGCTGCTAAATACCCAACTACCCCAGTATTTTTCCAGTTTTAAAGATTCGGCCTCTGATGGGTGGCCTGTGTTTTTAGAGTTCAAACACTGCAGGGAGTTATTATATAATCTAACATGTCATTAACATCTAGATTGATAATTTTCAGATGTTTGGAGGAGGGGTTACTAGGAAAAGAATGATGTGAAGTGATTGGCGAGTCATGTATGGGGCCACAGGCATAAGGGTTGCAGTCTTTTAGGGCAATGTAGGTTTGCAGCTAATAAAGTACTTATGGTCAGGGTGAGGGATTGATGGACAAAGGCGCCCTATAGTAGTCATACATGTGATGAGAAATCAGGGCCTGATTTAAGAAAAGTGGCGCTGCACCCAGTGCAGCGCCACTTTTCTTGCACCCTTTAGTGCCCCCCAATGCCACCATGTGTATGCTGTATCGAAGATAGTTATGGTAACTATAGTCAAAATAATTTACGCTAGTTCAGAGCTTTGCAGGCTAATCCTGAAAAGCCCATTGAGGCCCATTGTAAACAATGGGAGCGTCATTTTAGTGCCTGCCATGAGCAGGTGTTAAAAGTGCAAAAAAAAAGACGCAAAGAAATCTCTTAGATTTATTTTCTCCATTTCTTAAGCCCCCCTAATGGGGGAACGCCACCTCTGTAAGCATTATGCCTGGCACAGGCATAATCTAGCGCAAAGGGTTACAAAGTGGTGCAATGCATGCTGATGGCATGAGAAACAGACAAATATTGGGTGGGTGTTCTTCATTGTTTGATTTCCATTGTCTGACCCACTGCATCCACTAGAACTCCAAAAATTCCTCAAAGTGCAAGTAAAGAACATTTAGAAGAAGCTCTACTAGGAAACTCTTCATGTTGTCCTTCTTTACTTTTGTAGGACTCCATATATGCACACGTTGTTGCTTCTCATATAGTTCTTCAAGGCCATGATCTTGTGGCAGAGGAACCAAATTCCTTGTCCCTAACCAAGCATCCTATCCTGTTGCTCTGTATATATTTCTGTTGCTGTTCATCCATATCCAAGTCTTTATGAAAAAATGTGACATCAGTGTGAAAGAACTGTGGGCCAGATGTATCAAACGATTTTGCATTTGCAAACAGTGCAAATCGATATATTTGTCCGTTTGCGAATGCAAAAACGTGGTCTGCGATGCCTGAAAGGCATTCGCAGACCAAAAATAAGGAATCACAAAAATAGCGATTTTTTTGCTTGTCGCAATTTGCGACATGAAAAACCGAATCGCAATTAGTGATTCGGTATTTCAAGTCGGAAATTGCGAGACGCAAAATGCGACTCGCAAAACCAAGTCGCAATTCAATACATCAAAAAATCGCAAATTGTGATTTTTCGCAGAATGGCCTTTTGCACATGCAAATTACCACTAGGTGAAACCAGGTGCAACCTATATAAAGAGGCCCAGAATTCCTCAGACTCTTTTCCACAGTGGCTGCACTCTACGTCATGGCGAGGAGAATGAGGATCTTGGCAGATTTGAGGAGAGGGAGGAGGAGACAGGAGCACATTTTCAGAGTGAGCATTACCCTTTTTGACCAGACTGAGGAGGAGATATATGATAAGTACAAGTTGAACTCAGCCATGATACTTGACCTGATAGCTGAGCTACAACTCATACTGCAGCGCACAACACATAGGACTCATAGCATACCAACCCATGTGTAGGTATTATGCTCCATCCACCTACTTGCCTCAGGGAGCTACCAAGGGGTCATAGCAGCAGCTGGAGGAGTATCACAGAGTGCCCTCTCTAGATTTTTCAATGGATTTATCAACGCCATGCTGAGTAGGATACACAAGTACATCAGATTCCTCCACACCCCACAGGAAATACAGCAGACAAAAATAGATTTCTACCAGATAGCACAGTTCCCCCACGTCCTAGGTGCCATAGATGGGACACATGTTGCAATCTGTCCACCATCGGCCACAGAGTATGTGTACCGCAACCGTAAATACCAACATTCAATGAATATACAGGTAATATGCAATGCCTTCCACATCATAACTGATCTCGTGGCCAGGTACCGAGGGAGCACCCATGATTTATACATCTTTCGTCACAGCGGCATTCACACAAGACTGCTAGCTGGGGAGTTTGGTGAAGGATATCTACTAGGTATTGTCCCTCTGTACACTGGCGCATTGATGGCGTTTGTGATGTGAGATGGATCACTTACTCATTATACCCTTTGTTCCTTCCAGGTGACAGTGCCTACGCAGTGCGCACCTACATGATGACGCCCTACCTAAATCCTACAACACCAGCAGAACGGAGATACAATTCAGCACACAGGGCAACCCGCAGTGTGGTGGAGCGTACCTTTGGCCTGCTGAAGAGTCGCTTCCGGTGCATCCACAAAAGTGGAAGGGCACTACAGTACAGCCCGGACACGACCTGTAGAATAGTGGCCACGTGCAATCCTGCACAATATAGCTACCACCAGCGGCATACCTGTGGAAATATCTGATTCAGACTCTGATGTGGATGATGATCCCATACCCATGTAAGTAATAACAACACAACTTCACTGACATGTGTACTGGTAGTTAGAACATTTATTATCTTAACATCAGGTAACATATGTTTCACTAGCAGAAAAAATAAATAATATGTGTCTTAAAATAGGCAGGTAACAGTGTCTCACTATTGATTCATAGTTTACTGTATCACAAAAGAAGCAGACAGTCCCCTGTGGCCATTACAGTCACTTTCTACGGCCACGCAAGCCACTCGAGTGCACAGTGGCCTCACTGGCACCTCTGTTATCAGCCTCATTGGTAGTGCTGTGCCTGGCACTGCGACGCCTAGGATCAGTGGTGGGCACTGCTACACTGCTGAGGCTAGATGAGTCCTCAGTCTCCCCTAGTCCAAGTTCACGGGGTGTAGCAGAGCGGTTACACAGCATATTATCCAGCACATTAGTGATCTGGAGCAGTCCCTGTGCCACATCCCTACTGCTGTGCGCTGCCTCCACCTGTGCGGCCACAGCACGCCGTGATATGAGGGCTGTCAAAGTAGCGAGGCGATTGACCGAGAGACAGAATCCACCAAACATGCCCATAAAACACCTCTCCTGCCTGCGGTGGCTGACTCTGTCGTGCCTTAGCTCTGTGCAGAGTTCCCTCACTGCAATTGTCAGCTCCCTGGTGTTCTTGGGCGCTTGGATCTGTCCCTCATGCAGCTTTGAGATGTTGGAATTAAGGCACTCCAACTGCCGATGCAGCCCCCCCATGTTGGCATTGTGTGCCTGCATCTGCCTTTGCATTGCTGATATTTTCCTGTTTTGCAGGCACTGCTGTTTCAGCATAGCGGATTCCAGGCCAGCGAAGACTGATGGGCCCTCTCCTGCTTCCATGAGCTGTGCGCCTGCATACTGAGGCCTTCTGCGGGGTGTTGAGTTACGCTGGGGCTGGGACTCCTGCATAACAGTGGATCAGCCGTCTGGGGAAGGTGTGTGGCCATCATCCTGCATGTCGTCTGAGTCCTGGCTCAATTCGGGTAGCGGTACAGCCCTAGCCCTGTGTCTGATAGGCGCAATATTCAGTGACTCACTGGTGTTTGAGTCTGATGCAGGGTGGGTTTCAGCATCCCCCATAACGGCACTTGCAGATGCTGCTGGGCGTGGGCCACCTGCAACGACAATGTCCAGGATGTCATTTATGTATGTATCACCAAAGGTTCAACACTGGTAATAAATGAACAGTTACATCATATCGCTATGTAGTGGGTGTTGTGTTCTTCTGGGTGTCACTCTGCCTAATTACATTCTATGTGCTACTTTCAGCTCTGGGTTGTGGACTACCACTCCCATAAGGCATTGTTGTGCCGCTTCTAAGATGTGGAATGGACTACTTCTCACAATGCTTTGCACTACTTGCTAATTCCTAAGGGGCATTTGTGCATACACATATGGGGTTATATTTCAATATTGCACTTACCTTTACTGGTGCTTGGTGGCCGGATGTGACTATGTCAGCGACCCCACTGACAGCTTCTGGGAGGAGTGTCGACTCCACCAGGTCTTCCATCGGGGTGAAGGGTGTCTCGGTGGATGGTCCACCTCCTGTGCTCCTTGCCTCCTGTAGTCTTCTTGCCACCCTCTCCTTGGCACGGGAAAGCATGTCGTACCACCTCTTTTTGATCTCCTCCACTGAGCACTGCGAAACACCCAAATTGCAGATTTTGGTTTGATTGTCTGCCCAGAGTTTGCGCTTCTCACTCTCAGGGACCTGGAGTGAGCTCTTCCCAAACAGACGGTCATGGCTCCTCACCACCTCCTCAGTGAGCACCTCCAGTTCCTGCTCACTGAACTTGAGTTTTCTTTTCCTCTCTCCCTTCTCCTTTCCATGTGCAGAGGTGTCCATGGTGATGTGCAGTCCTGCCTTGTTCACAGACTTGCTCCCTGTGGCTGGGCTGTGTCTCTCTCACTGCTCCTTTGGGTGTGGCACCTGCAAACTGCCTGGGATGTCTCGCTTCCTGCTTGTGCTGTTATCAGGCTCTGCCAAGTGTGCGTTTTCACGATTAGCGATTTTCTATAACCGAATCGCAAATTTTTTGCGATTCGGTATTTGGGCCTCGCAAACCGCAAATAGCGATTTTTAAGAAATGGCTAATTCCGATTCACAAATATGTTACATAGCATATTGCGACTCAGAAATAGTGATTTCTCAAAAATCGCTATTTGCGATTCACAGAGGGCTTTCTTCATACATCTGGCCCTTTATATCTGCACTTGGCTTTGTCAGAGAAACCACAAAGTGTACATCTAAGTGTGTCGCAAGGCGAGATGGCACTCTGAGGCTGGTGGCACTTATGGTCTTTTGCTGTTGCTAGAGTAATAAACTCTATGTTTTTTTTAAGCCAAATAATAATCCTTGAGTTAATGAAGGCTCTATTTTACCCATATAGCCAACATAAAACCCCCCCAGCCACAACACTGGCACACTGGCACACTGGCATAGTGGTAGGCGTGTATGTGGCACTACAGCAAGGTATCATTAGTATACTCATAGATTTGCTCTATGTGCACTTGGACAAAATTACCCTGCTTGCACCTGACTGTAGCAGACTTATACATTTAATTGTGCAGCATTTATTACCTACATCATTGATACCTCATTAGCTGTACAGTGACGTTTTCCAATTGGACGATAAGCCATCTTTATGTGAGATCTTTTGGAACTAGATTACATGGAATATAAAGGAGGATTCCAAGCTCCCTCTCTTTTATCATTTTGCTGCAGCCATACAGTGTTATCCTGATGAGACCTATGGATTTATTAACTCAGCGGTAGCACTATTCACAATTTTTCCTAACTAAGACTTACTTAAATGGACATTACTGACCCAGGTATCCTCTTTTGTTGAAATGCTTTCCTTCATTTTACAAACAGTCTAGCAGGGTTAGTTATATAGTAACTGCTGCATATGCTTTGTTTTCATTCATCTTACACTATGCACTGCACCATCTGGATTATGTAAGACATTTTATGCAACACATGTCAAATGTATACAACTGAGATGCAACTCTGAACATTTTGTCTTTATGTTGTATATTGTATCCACATCAAATAAGTTTGAACCCATTGTTGAGGAAAATTCCTTCAAATTAATAGATTAATATGCTTAGTGACACTTTGGGGAGCCACTACATTGGACATCATACACCCTAAGCTCCCTCTTGAGTTTATGGGTAAGCCCTGTACCTAATTTAGATTGTATTATAAGGATTCTCCTCAAAGGGCATTCAGTTCACTGAAGAGATCAGAAGCC
Source organism: Pleurodeles waltl (assembly GCF_031143425.1). Taxonomy (NCBI): domain Eukaryota; kingdom Metazoa; phylum Chordata; class Amphibia; order Caudata; family Salamandridae; genus Pleurodeles; species Pleurodeles waltl. The sequence goes on from NC_090448.1 coordinate 1,072,551,907, forward strand.
TCGCAATCTTACAAGGATTACACCAAGTTCAAACAGCATCCTGCACAATGTAAGAAGACATTGGCCACTAGGGCCCAGCAAGTTCAGGGAAGGCTTAAAATCAGTGGAACACATTGATGAGGCTGCCCTGCATCCACTCTGCACAAAGATTGTGATGGGAAAAATGCTTACAAATAGTCTAACAACTGGGACTTGCTCGGGGGTAGCATTCCAACCCATCAGTTTTAACCCTCTGTGTCACTATAGATGAAGACGTGCCTTATGAAAATCGGTCCTGATCCTGATAGTCATGGAAAACATTCCAAGCCAGAACTGTCATATGAGGCCTCCCCCAGACAGTACCAGATGCAACCCCATACTGATTCAGCCTATTAAGCCTTGTCATTGAAGTATAGCTTGGATGCTAACGCCCTGTCTTGGAAATGGGGTCTCTGGTTGGCAGTCAGTTTACACTCTGTCCAAGCAGGGACCCTCACTCTACCCAGGGTAATGGAGATACACACTTACGATAACCCCTGCTCACCTCCTTGGTAGCTTAACACAAGCAATCTGGCTTATGTCAAAGGCAATGTGTAAAGTATTTGTACCAACACACACAGCAATAGAGCGAAAACACTTCGAAGTAGACACCACACCAGTTTAGAAAAATAGGCAATATTTATCTAAATCAAACAAGACTAAAACGACAAAAATCCAACATACACAAGTCAAGATATTAAAAGCATAACAGTCCTACTCCATAGAAAACAATGGAAGCATTGTTATACAAAGTACAAAGTACTTGGTTTGCGTCAAAAATAAAGCCGCATGAGCGAGCGTGTGCCGATAAAGTCAGCGATGCGTTGATTCCTTACTCCAAGTGAGGCCGCGCATCATTTCTTTTCCGGTCGGGTAGGTGATGCGCTGTTTTTCTCTCCCGCAAGAGAGCGATGCGTCGATTTCTGGATGGGCACCTCGGAACCACACAGGCGTGCATTGATTTTTGATGCCCAGCGATGATACGTGAGAAATCCGGCCACACAGTGTTGGAAAACTGCACTGCGTGGGGTTTGCATCATTATTAGCAGCTGCAAGCAGGTGTTGCATTGTTTCTCCAGTGGCAATGCAGTGATCTCCCAGCTGCCATACAGGTGGAGCACCGATTTTAGCTGCCAAGTGGGTAGCGCATTTTTTTTCAGCCACATTGCAGGTGGTGCATTTCAAGTTTCCCCGCACAGTGTTTTGTGTGTGGATTTCAGCCCTTGTTCTGCCAACTTCACCTCTCAAGGGCCCAGGGACGGGATGGGGCACCACTTGGAGACTTCTAAACAGGAGTCAAGCTCAATCCAAGCCCTTGGAGATTCTTCACAAGCAGGAATATACTACAAATCCAGTCTTTGTCCTCTCTCAGGCAGAAGCAGCAACTGCAGGTCAACCCGGCAAAACAGAGTCACAGGCAAAGGGGCAGCACTCCTCCTCCAGCTCTTCTCCTTGGCAGTGGTTTCTCTTAAATCCAGAAGTAATTTAAAAATCTAGGGTTTTGGGTCCACTACTTATGCCTCTTTCTGCCTTTGAAGTTGGCAAACTTTAAAGGAAAGTCTCTGTTGTTCATAAGATCCTGCCTTACTGAGGCCTGGCTCCAGACTCACACCAGGAGGGTGGAGACTGCATTGTGTGAGGGCAGGCAAAGCTCATTCAGGTGTAAGTGATTACTCCTCCCTCCACTGTAGCACAGATGGCCCACCAGGATATGCAGGGTACACCCCAGCTCCTTTTATCACTGTCTAAAGGGGATTCACAAACAGTCCACCTGTCAGTCTGACTCAAACAGGGAATACACAAGCAGGCACAGTCACAGAATTGTTTAAACAAGTGGCAGGTGACATTTTCAAACTGATAATTTAAAAACCAAGTTTACCAAAATATGTTTTTTTTAATTGTGAGTTCAGAGACACCAAACACCAAATTTCCATCTGCTCTCAAAGAGAAACTACACTTAAAAGATATTTAAAGGCAGCCCCTATGTTAACCTATGAGAGAGATTGGCCTTGCAACAGTGAAAACACAATCTGGCAGTATTTCATTGTTGGGACATGTAAAACATATCAGTACATGTCCCACCTTTAACATACACTGCACCCTGCCCATGGGGCTACCTAGGTCCTACCTTTGGGGTGTCTAAAATGTATAAAAAGGGAAGGTTTGGGCCTGGCAAGTAGGTAAACTTGCTAGGTTGAAATGAATTTTAAAACTGCACTCACAGACACTATAGTGGCAGGTTTAAGCCATGTTTACAGTGCTATGTATGTGAGTGGCACAACCAGTGCTGCAGGCCCACTAGTAGCATTTGATTTACAGGCCCTGGGTACCTTTAGTGCACTGTACTAGGGACTTACTGGCAAATCAAATGTGTCCATCATGGAAAAGCCAATTACTAATACAATTTTTACAGAGAGCCAATGCACTTTACCACTGGTCAAGAGTGGAAAAGTGCCCAGAGTCCTAAACCAACAGAAACAGGTTAGAAAAAATAGGAGGAAGGAGGAAAAAATCTTGGGATGACCCTGCAAAAAGGGCCATTTCGAACACAGCCCTCAATCCGGATAGTCCATCCAAGTATTGATTGGTCTCCCCTGGCTCCACATGCAAAAGGTGATAGGGGAATGATTTCAAAAGGTCTAACCACTGCTAATTGCTGAATATAGCCCTCTAACCTGCTGTATATGAAGCTTGCAGCAGTCAGATTATCGGCTGCTGGGGAGTCCTCGCTTAGCTTCAGAGATCCAGTGTGAAGTAGATCCCTGTCTTGGACATAGCTCCCCAGCTGTGCAGCAGTATGTTCTCACGGGACAGAGGTGAGGTGGCAAAAAGGTCCCATAGAGGGTTTCAGGCAGCATGGGAGTATATCAGTGACATCTTGTAGCACTGGATAAGTTTCTGCCTTTCTCCCTAAAACATCAGGGTTGTGGAGGGCCTCTCAGTTGGGTAATATCCAATGGAAGGTGTCAGATCATGGGGCCTTAACAGTGAGCAGCCACTTGAGCACCTCTCCACGCAGATCTCAAGTCAAAAGGAAAAGACCTGGAGCAGAAAAGCCAGGCCAAGGGAGTAAAGGGTAAAATGAACGAGATGAGGATGGAAGAGGGGTGCAAGCAGTGTGAATTTATAGTCCACCAACCTTAAATTACTGGGAGGCCTGAGAGGCTCCAGAAATGGTAAGGCTGATTGCCTGCAGAACACCTGCTACACGGACATGCTACTTGTCTATTTTTATTGGCAATTTGGGCATATTTGTATTTGGGAGCCTCCTCATTTGACCCTTCAAAATCCGGGAACAAAAACCTTCTTGCAGAAGGAGTATCTGGGAATCCCACAAGGGATGTACCAATGAAAGAGAGAATTAAGTTGGTTGGAATCTTTCTGATGCAGAGCTAGAAACGGCCCTAAAAATAGTCCTCTTTCTGACAGTAAGCCAGTGAAGATAACAAATCCCATGGAGGAAGGGACACCTTCCCACACATAAACAATCAAACCCCTCAACGCAGATATCCTTGCATGATGGTGCAAGGATACCTGTGTTGGCACTAGGCAGCTCAATTTAGCGTTAGCGCAGGGGTCAACACAGGGGTGCGCCATGTTCAGTTAAATATGGCACATCCCTGCATTGTGAACATGACAGAGTGCAGCACTGCCAATTTTGGCACAGCGTCGCGCTCCTTTATTTTCCATTAAATATAGGCCTAAGACTATTCTTGCATTGACCTATTTTCATGAGACAAATTCATTATTAATTCATTATTAATTCACTCTCCAAACAGACCTTTGAAATAGCCTTGCTGCTGAGGGTGCATAAGTGATGCAAGAGTGAATCTTAGATTCTATACAATAATATATTAAGTGTACTGCACCTCCCAATATTGTGTGAGATGCTTTCAAAACAAGCATCCGTGGAAAAATACTAAGCTATTCAATTAGGAAGGAAAAGTACTGCATGATCTAATTCAGCAGGCATAGTTATCTTTAGAGAAACTAGATTACAAATATGTACAGGGAATTCCTTGAGGAAAATCTTGCAAATGTGATAGCTTTGATTTGATTGGAAAAAAAGTTAATGATAAGTCAACCAGAAAATACCTGGTTAACAAAAAGAACCATAGGGGTACAATGATAAAGTAGGTCGTTGATAAGAAATTAGAGAAAATACAGCACAGAATCACATTAAAATACACATGGAGATTGTATTCATGGAATTAACAGCACTTTAGAATATTTCATAAGTAAGATCAGAGATTGCATTGTGAGCAGACGAATATTCTTCAGTTGATGCTATGCTCTCACATCATGAATCTATATGCTTTGATACATTCTCAGAAATTCTTTAAACTCCCCCATCTTTGTCTTGAAATAGAAACTGCTTTTCCAGGTCTCCCAACTGGTAAATCTGATGGTGATGATGAAATACTGATTGAATTCTTTAGGTTGTTCTGCAGTAAACTTGTACAATATTTAATATTGCTTTTCTTAATAATAAAGCAAAATATTATTATACCAGAATCATGGACTGAGACAATTATTATATTACTTTGTTATGTTATGTCGGTAAGATGTGTAGAGTATGCTATTAGCCAGGAGAGTATTCTGACACTGAGTAGGAGTCTAGCCAAATCTAGGGTCTTATGGGACTGCTAGAAAAGCCAGGTCTTCAGGTTCTTGTGCAAATTAGGAAGTGAGGAGGAGGCAGCAAGTAGCAGCGAGTCATTGCACACTTTAGGACCAATGTAGGAGGAAGACTTGACCACCGGATCCAGTTTTCTGTATGTGTGGGATATGCATAGGTAGGAGTCTGGATGAGCATAGGTGCCTGGGAGGTTTGTTTAAGCAGATGCGATTGTTGAAGCATGATGTGACAGTGGTATGTAGTGCCTTGCAAGTGTGGTGAGAGTTTGAATTGTGCTTTGTTTAAGCTTAGGGAGCAAGTTGAGCTCATTCATATGTGGTGTTATGTGACTGGGGAATAGGAGGTTGAGAGCGATTCTGGCTTCCCAGTTCAGAATGCAATACTGCCTTCTAGTGAGTATTTTGTTGATCCCAGCATATAAAATGTTCTGGTAGCCGAGCTTCTTTGTGACAAGTGCATTTATGATGACTTTCTGGGTGCTGATTAAGAGCCATCTGAAAATATTCCTCAGCATCTTCCGGTTATGGAAGCACGTTGAGTTTGCTGTTGATGATGAATCCAATGTTCTTGGTGTGTGGGTCCTAGCTCTTTTGGCCCTAGGAGAAGTCTCATGGTGAAGGTCTCTTTCAGAAGATCACTACTCCGGTCTTGTCATTCTTGTCTGTCATGTTGGTTTTCAGCTCCAGACAGTTGACATCCAGTGTGCAATATCAGCAAAGCAAACATTGAACTTGATCTGGGTACTGGCCATCCTGCCCGTGAGGAGAGAATGAGTGGCATGTCAATGATGTAAAAGAGGACGTTGATACAAGTGCAGATGATGCTTGCTAAAGGGATCATGTCTGCTGTGAAGATGGTCGGACTAAGGGAAGCTCTTTGCTGAACTCCTCAGATGATGTTGTGGGCATCCGAGCCGTTGGGTGTCAGGCTGACTGATTCAGTTCTTCAAGTCAGGAAGGAGTAGATGCAAGGGAGTGTATGTCCTTGAATTCTGACATTGTGCACGTGTTAGACGAGGATAGACGCGGAGACCATGTGCTGTAGAAAGCTTCAAGAGAATATGGGCTGCCTTGTCTCCTTCATTCAGAGTCATGTGGATGTCATCTGTAACAGCCGTGAGGACAGTTTTGTGTGCTGTGTTTGGTTCTGAAATCAGTTTGAGTTGTGTCAGCACAGGAGGTAATCCAATTGTTGGAATTCTTGATGGCTTTGGCGGAAGGTTTCTGTTTTGTGGCAGGTAGGTGTTGAGAGAGGTCCTTGTCAGGGATACTGTTCCACTTTTGGCTGGCTGGCCTGCCAGTGGTGCATGTGCATTGGACCAGGATGGTGACCCTGATGTTGTTGAAAGTGGCAAAAACAGGGTCCAGAAGGTGTAAAATAAATCTTCAACAGATCCTGGGTTGCATAGCCCCATATCATTAATAAATAGTGATGCAAAAATATGTTCCATAATAATGGCCATCTGGATAACATCCATTGCCAGGGTAATTTCACCCTGGCCACATGGGAACAAAGTATCATATGAATTGAGCCATTATGTTAACCAATGTTGATGTAGAATATGGGTCCTCCTTGGCAAAGATTCTGCTTGAGGCTTCGCAGGCATTTAATAGAGTGATATCTTTGGGTGGCCATGGTGAAGATGGGCTTTGGTGAAGATCTCATATATTCTATTCAGGCCTTATATAACCCAAGAGGCAAGATTTTAATGATGGGTAAAACCTATACTAATCAGCTGTGGTACTCACCAGGTCTGTCCTTGCCGCTAACCCTAAACAGTACAGAGGAACCCATTATAAATATGTGTGCCCCCTTTTAATGCCTGCACTAAGCACGCGTTAAAAATGCGAACGAAACAACGCAAACAAATCTTTTAGATTTCTCTGTTCCATTTTTTCAGTCCCCCTGATGGGGGAACGCCCCTCTTGCATACATTATGCCTAGTGTGGGTATAATATGGTGCAAGGGATACAAAGTGGCACAATGCATGCATTGTGCCACTTTGTAAATCTGGAGCAGCAGTTTTGGCCTCATCGGTCCACATTAACATAAAAAAGCTAATGTGGCACAAGGAGGCACTAGGGGCTCTTAAATATGCCCCCTTATTTCTTCTTTATTACGTACCTGAAAGATTCTCTAAATGGGGTCCACGTGGCTCCTCTGCCTGGCCACAATCCCAGCTGGATGGAGCTGATATAATTCACGTTTGCATAATGTTCATGTTTACAGGATTCCTGGGACTAGATATTCCACATGATAAATAAAGTACTTCAAACACAAGTTTGGTTATCCAGCCAATTAATTATGTAGGTAATGCTGATGCCATTAATAGACTTTACAGTGGTGTAGCCTTTCTTAGTTAGGAACTGCTCGTGCTTATAGGATTGATAATATTTCCAGACCTCAGACAACAGCTTTGAGAATTCTTGTTGGGAGTGCAGAGAAGCGAGAAGCGACATAAGACTGGTATGAGGAAAAGATAAGCCACTTTTGCACTTCTGTGAATGCTGCAAATGGGTTACAAGGCACTGCTGAGAACATAGCTCCTCAACTAGTAGCTTGGGAGCTATTGGTAGCTCGTCAACACACTAAGGGGGTCATTCTGACCCTGGCGGCCGGTGACCGCCAGGGTCACCGACCACGGGAGCACCGCCAACAGGCTGGCGGTGCTCCCGAGGGCATTCTGTAGGTAGGGTAACCGCTGCCCCATTGAATCCTCCATGGCGGCGGAGCGCGCTCCGCCGCCATGGGGATTCAGACACCCGCCATGAACAGGATGGCGGTAGGGGGTGCCGCGGGGCCACTGGGGGCCCCTGCAGTGCCCCCGTAAGAGGGCCCCGCAAAGTATTTCAGTGTCTGCTTTGCAGACACTGAAATACGCGACGGGTGCAACTGCACCCGTCGCACCCCTGCAACTACGCCGGCTCAATTCTGAGCCGGCGTCCTCGTTGCAGGGGCATTTCTGCTGGGCCGGCAGGCGCTCTTTCGGAGAGCGCCCGCCGGCCCAGCGGAAATGTTTAAATGGCCGCCACGGTCTTTTGACCGCGGTGCGGTCATTTCACGGCGGTACCTTGGCGGACGGCCTCCGCCGTCCGCCAAGGTTAAAATCACCCCCTAAATGTAGCTCTTAAAGATGAAGCCAAACCACATTCAGAGGATACATGATTTTTAAAGGAGGCAATGAACTGTGATGCAGCTTTGAGTTTTTACCAGTTGCTGAGATTAATTCAAGCATTCCATCCATCCCATTTTTATATACTTTAGTTTTTCACCCTAAATGGAACGACTATGACAACACATCGGTCCTGTGTACACTGAGTTACTGGAACTAAGTTGCACCTCGCTGATGAGCCCATGACTGCGGTGAAACCTGTCATGGGTTGCTTGTGCCCTGGTTTATGGAGGACCAGACTTGGCAGTTTTGGCTAAGCTGTTACAACTGGAGATGAGTAAAGACTGATTTGTATGTAGCTGGGTCCAAACTGAAGTGGCATGTTGTGTCAAAGAACAATGGACTGGGATGCAGCCATGAGTAAGTGGCTGAGATTAGTTCAAGCATTCTATCCATCACTATGTTGTTTATGTTATGAAAGAACACCGGTCATCTCAAGACTAATAGAGTGACAGCCAGCCAAACAATGGCAATGTCTCATGCTAACATTCAAACACACTGTGTTAGCCTGTGTGTCTACCACTTGACTATCTGCTCCCACTGTAACTCAAGGAAAGCCACAAAGAGAGAGGCCATGACATGGGCCCTACTGTATCACTCACACTATGTGTGTGAACAATGGGCAAGATAAGAAGAGTGCCAGCAACAGCTAGTCCAGTAAGCAGTGTGGATTCACCAAAATGTTAGACTCTAGGAATCACAGTAAAAATGTGTACAACTGGGACAATTCAGAGCCTTGGGTAGATGCATCTGTGTCTGTGTATGCCTGTGTTCATATTTAGCTCTGTGTGTGTGTGTGTGTGTGTGTTTGTGTCTGTGTGTGTGTTATACCTTTTGATAAGGACTGACAAAATTATCTGCTTCAACTTCATTTCAATTATATGCGTTTATGAAACATTAATATCCCTGAAAAATGGTCATCCAGGAGATCCAGAGTACATGTCAACATCAGGGCAGTGCACACTCTACGGGTGACTAGAATGCAAAAACCTAAGAATTCTAAGCTAAAATAATTTATGCATTGTGCTGATATGATGTTGTTTAACCTTTTGCGTTACAGAGTTTAATCCTGAAGACTTATGTTCAGCATGCATATAAATACTGTTCACATGCAATGTACTGCTGCAGGCTTTCAGACTGTGTCAGGGTGTGGTCCCCTTCCCGGGCCTTCTAGAAGCTTTCCCTGCAGCATGCCTGGGTGTGGTTGTGGGCTGGGCTAAGACTCTGTAAAAGGGAGCCAGCCCAGCTCCACGTGCTCACTATTCAGAGGTCCCGGTGCAGAGCAGCAGCAACTTCCTGAGCTCCTGTTCCAGAGGCCTACTTTGATCTTCCAGGCCTTTGCCCTTCATTTACATTGATGATCCTTGATCAGGGCGGTAAGACCGAGATTGGGCTGGGCCCCCAATCCCGTTTTCAAAGGCATTTGAGCTCTTGGGCTTAATTTTCACGTTGAGAAATTTTACCTTGTGCGTGTGAATGTGCTCTGGGTTTTTTCTGGCATTTACATGTTAATATTTGTATCGGCAAGACGCATTATTCGTTCCTCGTGCTTTCACCAATGATATTCATTGTGCGCTACCATTTCTTGGCAGGTACACAGTGGCATTTGAATCGCCAAGATGCGCGATTCGTTCCTCGTGCTTTAACCCTTGATAATCATTGTGTGCTACCATTTCTTGGCAGTTACATGGTGGCATGCGAATCGGCAAGATGTGCGGTTCGTTCCTCGTGCTTTAACCCTTGATATTCATTGTACGCTACAATTTTTTGGCAATTGCATGGTGGCATTCGAATCGGCAAGACGCGCGATTCAATTCTTGTGTGTAATTCATGTTATTCCTTCTACACTACCATTTCTTGCTATTCATATGATAGCCTTCAAATCGGCAAGTCGTGCTATTCCTTTTCTTGTGTTTAATTCATGATAGTCAATGTGCGCCACCATTCCTTGGCATTCACATGGTGGGCTTCGAATCGGCAAGACGCTCGATTCATTTTTTGTGTCTAATTCATGATATTCATTGTGTGTTACCATTTCATGACATTTATTGGCTGACATTCGAATCGGCAGAACGCGCGATTCATTTCTTGTGTTGAACTCATCCTATTCAGCGAGCGTTAACATTTCATGGCATTTACTTGATTGTGCTCGAATCAGCAATACGCGCGATTGATTTCTTGTGTTTAAAATCACGGTGTTCCTTATGCCCTACCACTTCATGGCATTTCCTTGGTGACCTCCGAGTCGGCAATACGTGCAAATAATTTCTCGAGTCTAACTAATGTTATTCATGGTGCACAATCATTCCATGGTATTTACAACCTTTGTGAAAATCTGCAATGTGCGCAATTCATGTTCCTGCAATTTTGAGAAAACAAAAATGCTAGAGTTCTAGATGTGATGTTGTATGTACATAATAAGTTCCTCAAGCACGATTCATATGATGGATTAGAAATAATTCAGATTATTTCCTGATCCTCATGCAAAATATAATACTTGAATTTGAAAGTTGCATTTAACCTTTCTTGATTCCCTCACAGGTATCTAGTCATCTTGAAGCCTAGTTATTTAAGTCTATGCTTAGGTTGTCCATGGTTTCAGAATGACAATACTTAAAGTCATAGCCTAGTATTGATTAATATGATATAATCTTGATATTGTGTATTTTAACCTTTTTGCTTCCTACAGGTCTCCTTCCCAGCTGTTCCCTTCCTAATCCCCTTTTCCCCACTTGGACTCTCTTAGACTCTGTGACGATTCTAATCAGAGTATTGGAGCTGTCTTGTGGTGGAAGTGTTGGGAACGTGCACAGACCCCGAGGATCTGGTGACTCTGACAGAATAGTGAGCCCACTAATTATTATTTTCCTGGTTTGTGTATGTTCTCAACATGGCCACACTGGACAAGCTAGTCAAGGCTATCACTCAGCTCCAAGAAGAGGTGGTATCATCAAAAGATTTGGCAACTAGCCTAGCTGAGAGAGTGAGTCAGTTACAGGATAAGGTAAAGAAGAAGGAACAAAATCCCACAGGTGTGTCTTGGCCAAGTCCTTCTTCTCAGACTTCTGGAGATAATCCGACAAACATTTCCCTCAATGTTCCTTCAGCCATTCCTTTAGCTCCCCCAGAACTTTTCTCAGGCGACCCCTTGAAAGCACAATCTTTCCTGGTTCAAGTGGAATTACACTTCACCTGCAGACCACATACTTTCCCGAATGCCCAGTCAAAAGTAGCTTTATTGTTATGATATGTGACTGGGGATGCATCTACCTTAGGCTAAACCTCTTGTGCGTAAAGACAGCCCACTGCTGTAAAACAAGAGAAATTTTGTTTGCGAGTTTACGAGTTATTGATCGTAGAACTGTATCATTGTCAGCAGATCGAGAATTATTCGACTTACAACAAGGGAATCAGGATTTAGGGGGTCATTCCGACCCTGGCGGTCCATGACCACCAGGGCCGGGGACCGCGGAAGCACCGCCAACAGACTGGCGGTGCTTCCTGGGCCATTCAGACCGCGGCGGTAAAGCCGTGGTCAGAAAAGGGGAACCGGCGGTTTCCCGCCGGTTTACCGCCGGATTACCCCTGGCCCAGGGAATCCTCCATGGCGGCGCTGCTTGCAGCGCCGCCATGGGGATTCCGACCCCCTTCCCGCCAGCCTGTTTCTGGCGGTTTTCACCGCCAGAACCAGGCTGGCGGGAACGGGTGTCGTGGGGCCGCCGAACAGGGCCCCACAAAGATTTTCAGTGTCTGCTTTGCAGACACTGAAAATCGCGACGGGTGCCGCTGCACCCGTCGCACCCCTGCAAATCCGCCGGCTCCATTCGGAGCCGGCTTCCTCTTTGCAGGGGCTTTCCCGCTGGGCCGGCGGGCGATCTTTAGGAGATCGCCCGCCGGCCCAGCAGGAAAGTTAGAATGACCGCTGCGGTCATTTGACCGCGGTGCGGTCTTTTGGCGGTTTCCGCCCGGCGGGCGGCACCCGCCGCCCGCCGGGGTCGGAATGACCCCCTTAGTGTCATATTTAGCCAATTTTAATCAGCTGGTTGCCGAGACATCCTGGCCTGAAGAAAAACAAGCAGCCTTGTTCTACAAGGGACTCAAAGAGGAGCTAAAGGATATTCTAGCTCAAATAGACCCGCAGCCTACAGACTGTCAAGAGTTGATAAACCTTGTTTTGAGGCTGGATCATTGTTTAACAGAATGAAAAGGAACACGCAAAAAGACTGAAAAATATTCCAGGCATGTTCACAATAATAGAGACTCAAGAACTCCGAAAGAAAGAACGCCGGAACCTAGGGAAATTGGAACAATCAGGAGACCTTTGACCAAAGACGAAAAGGACTTACGTAGAAAGAATGGACAATGTCTCTATTGTGGGCACAAGGGTCATTTTGCTAAAGAATGTCCAATCAAACCAAAGAGCAAACGAGGTCCGGTCCAGAAGGTCGCAGCCAATGCACAAGTCGAGTCGGAAAAACTAAAGCACCCAAGATGCAGAGAAGGGTTTCTCTTGGGTGTCACCGTGGACCCTTCACAATCTAGATATCTCAAACTGGGTATAAAACTTCAGGTAAAGAAAAATACCTATTTCAAGGAGGCTCTACTCGGTTCTGGGGCTACCGGGAACTTTGTTGATGCCCAATTGGTTCGTGCATTGGGGGATCCCATGTATTGAAAAAAAGACCCCAGAAATCATCCAGGCAGTAGATGGAAAACTCTTGACTGGAGGTCCGGTAACTCTTCAGACTGTCCCCTTGTCGGTGATTTGTGAAGATAAGAATCAAAGAAAGAAACATAAAGAGAAACTTATTCTTGACTTGATGCATGCTCCCCAGTATGGAATTATCCTTGGCTTACCATGGTTAACTCATCACAATCCAGAGAATAATTGGGCAGAACGAAAAGTCGTGTTCTCATCTGCACTATGTAAAGAACAATGCCTCCAAAAGTTTCAAGTATCAAAAGTTTGCAACTCTTACATAGCCACTGCTGCGGAGAAAGAAGTTAAATTGCCCTAACAGTATTCATCTTACGAAAATGTGTTCGATGAGAAAGAAGCAGAGAAATTACCTCCTCATAGATCTTATGACTGTCAATTGATCTAGTTCCAGGTGCGATACTCCCCAACAGTCGTGTATACGCCCTGTCAGAACATGAAATCAACATTTACGAAAGTATCTAGATCAATTCTTGAAGAATGGTTTCATTCGCCCTTCTAAGTCTCCTGCAGCTTCTCCTTTGTTTTTTGTTCCGAAGGCGAATGGAGAACTTAGAACTTGTATCGACTATAGGGGATTGAACAAAGTCACCATCAAGAATAAATATCCTTTGCCCATAATTCTGGTCTTGCTGGAACAAGTAAAGAAAGCAAAAATCTACACAAAGCTTGATCTTCGAGGTGCTTATCATTTGGTCAGAATGAGAGAGGTCAACAAATGGAAAACAGCGTTCAAGACAAGATATGGCCTCTTTGAATACACCGTCATGCCTTTTGGTCTGTGTAATGCTCCAGCAGCATTTCAATTTTTCTTGAATGACGCTCTTAAAGAGTACCTCGACATATTTGCCATAGTCTACATCGATGACATTTTGATCTACTCAGACAATGAAAATTAACATGTACAACATGTCAAGAAAATTCTTGCAGCCCTTCGAAAGCACCATTTATATTCCAAACTAACCAAGTGTGAGTTTCATGTTACCACAGTTGAGTTTTTAGGGGTTACCCTTACCCCTCAAGGTGTGGTAATGGCAGAAATGAAAGTAAAGGCTGTATCTGATTGGCCCACCCCAAAGACTGTTTGTGATGTGCAATGTTTCCAGGGGTTTGCAAATTTTTACCGGAGGTTCATAAGTCATTTCTCCCAGACAGTGGCTCCAATCACCAAGCTATTAAGAAAGAAAGAAAAATTTGTAAGGTTCCCAGAAGCTTACCAAGCCTTTTCAACTTTGAAGGAAGCTTTCTCCACTGCCCCAGTCTTGACTCACCCTGATGCGGATCGTCCCTTCATAGTGGAAGCTGCTGCTTCAGATGTGGCAATAGGAGCAGTCTTGTTGCAACGAAACAAAGACACTGGTCAACTTCATCCTGTAGCTTACATGTCTCGGAAGTTGAACGAAGCCGAACAGAACTATGGGGGTCATTACAACCCTGGTGGATGGTGGAGAACCGGCGGTAAGACCGCCAACAGGCTGGCGGTCTTACCTTGGTGTATTATGACCATGGCGGTTACCGCCATGGTCATCGGCCGGTTCTCCGTCCCGCCCACCAGGGCGCAGACGACCGCCGGGCTGGAGATCTGGGTCTCCTGCCCGGCGGGCGTCACTATACCGCCGGCGGTATTTGGACCCGGCTTACCACCGTGGATTTCCAGCGGTTTGAACCGCCATGAAATCCATGGCGGTAAGCACTATCAGTGCCAGGGAATTCCTTACCTGGCACTGATAGGGGTCTCACCCCCCACCCCCACCCCGACTCCCTCCCCTACACACCCCACCACCCCTGCCACCCCCCAAAGGTGGCAGGGCCCCCTTCCCACCCGACCCCCCACATAACATTACTCACACACACCCGACACGCATGCAGGCACCACCAACACACACGCGCACACACCCGACATACATGCCTACATCCACACACACAGACATGCACACCCACATTCAAACATACACACACACATCCATACAGACATACCCACAGACATACATGCACTCATTCCCATACACACAACACCCCGCAAGCATACACGCACTCACACACCCCCTCTACATACACACATGCACACCACCATGCACCCACACAACACACAACACCCCACCACCCCCCTCCCCTAACGGACGATCGACTTACCTGGTCCGTCGATCCTCCGGGAGCCATGGGGGCAGCTCTGCCGACACCACAACGCCCAACAGAACACCGCCACGGTGAATCACAGGACGTGATTCGCTGGGCGGTGGTCTGTTGGCGTGGCGGTGGAGGTGGAGCAACCTCCACTTCCCCGCCGCCCGCAAGTTTGGATGTTGGCGGTTCTCCATCGGAATAACGACGGAGAGCAGCCAACAGTCATAATACGCTGAGCGGCAAACCGCCTGCACAGGCGGTCTTCCGCACAGCGGTCCCTCAGCGGTCTCGAAAAAAGACCGCCGAGGTCAAAATGGCCCCCTATGTCATTGCTGAAAAAGAGCTTCTGACAATTCGTGATGCCTTTAAAGAATGAAGACACCATTTGCTGGGTGGCAAATACACTGTCACTGATCATCGCAATATTCAGTTCATGAGTTCCGCCAGACTTTTGACTCCTCTGCAAATACGTTGGATGCTGGTTTTTACCGAATTTGCATTTGTGGTAACTTTCCGACCTGGTAAAGACAATCGCAAAGCTGACGCCTTGTCCCACCAAGAGTCTACCACGTTGCCTGCAGTTCAAACCTCTAGAGCTATCATTGCTCCAGACAAAGTCCTATGTATCATAAAAACTAAAGATTTCTTTGAAGACATCTGCAATTCTTTCACTGTTGAGAAAGCAGACATGGGCCCAAGCAAATCCCAAAAGGTCGATCAAGCAAGGATTACCTTTTCATGACGCTCGTTTGTTCATGCCCACTATCAAACTTCGCAAGATAGTGGTTCATTGGTTTCATGTTATACCTACACAGGTCATCTAGGTACTCCTAAGACTCTTGAATTAATCCAATGCTATTTTTGGTGGCCTACCCTAACAACAGATGTAAAAGCGATGGTAAACAACTGCAAAGTCTGTGCTCACACTAAAACAAGTCATTCACAACCAAAAGGGTTGTTGCATCCACTCCCAACTCCAAGTCGTCCTTGGGAGCACATTTCTTTAGACTTTATTACAGGTCTACCAGTGGTCCAACAACATTCAGTAATCCTGGTGGTAGTAGATAGTCTCACGAAATATGGACATTTCATTGCCTGCAATAAATTTCCCACCTCCAGTGAACTGGCAACTATTTTACTGAATAGAGTGGTTCGTTATCATGGACTGCCAAAAATTATCCTCTCCGATCGAGTGTCGCAATTTGCTTCCAATTTCTGGAAGACTTGGTGCAAAAGACTCCAAGTGACATCCACACTACCTACTAGCCACCATCCTCAAACAGATGGTCAAACTGAGAGACTAAATCAGACTTTGAAGCAATAACTGCATGCTTACGTTGAAAAAGCACTTCATTCTTGGACATCAATGCTCTGGTTAGCTGAGTTAGCCTACAATAACTCATTCCACACTTCTACTGGTGTTACACCCTTTTTTGGCTTGTTTGGCTATCATCCTGACACCTTGCCCATCACAATCCCTCAAGAAAGTTCTCTTACACCAGCTGTGTCAGAAACCATTCAACATCTGCATCAAACCCAGAAATTGATTCAACAGCATTTAGAAAAGTCCAAACAAAAATACAAAAAGCATTATGATAAAAAACATTGTGAGGGACCGCAGTATCAACCAGGTGATAAAGTGTGGCTTTCCACAAAACATATAGGGGGTCATTTTGACCTCGGCGGTCTTTTTTAAAGACCGCCGTGTGGAAGACCGCCAGTGTTGGCGGTTTGCCGCTTGGCCTATTATGACCGTTGGCAGCTCTCCGTCCTTTTACGGGCAGAAAGCCAAAAAACACCCATACTGGCGGGAGGCGGGGAAGTAGAGTTTGCTCCACCTCCACCGCCACGCCAACATAACACCGCCCAGCGAATCACGTCCTGTGATTCGCCGTGGCTGTGTTCTGTTGGCAGTGTGGTGTCGGCAGAGCTGCCCCCATGGCTCCCGTCCCCTCCCGGAAGATCGTCGGACCAGGTAAGTCGATCGTCCGTGAGGGGAGGGGGGTGTGGGGGTGTTGTGTGTTGTGTGGGTGCATGGGGATGTGTGTATGTAGAGGGGGTGTGTGAGTGCGTGTATGCTTGCGGGGGTGTTGTGTGTATGGAATGAGTGCTTGTATGTTTGAATGTGGGTGTGTGTGTCTGACTGTGTGTGTGGATGTAGGCATGTATGTCGGCGTGTGTGCGTGTAAGTGTAAGTGTGTAGTTGGTGCCTGTGTGCGTGTCGTGTGGGTATGGGTGATGTGATGTTGGGGGTCGGGGTGGGAGGGGGGCCATGCCACCTTCAGGGTAGGGGTGGGGCAGACCCCTATCAGTGCCAGGAAAGGAATTCCCTGGCACTGATCGTTCAAACCGCTGGAAATCCACGGCGGTAAACCGGGTCAAAATACCACCAGTGGTATAGTGATGGCCGCCGGGCTGGAGACCCAGGTCTCCAGCCAAGCGGGCGGAACGGAGAACCGGCAGATGACCATGGCGGTAACCACCATGGTCATAATTCCACCAAGTAAGACCTCCAGCCTGTTGGCGGTCTTACCGCCGGTTCTCCGCCTTCCGCCAGGGTCATAATGACCCCCATAGACTTCAAGAAGAAGCACATGTTCAACCCCAAATTCATAGGTCCTTACACTGTCCTTCAGCAAATCAATCCTGTGACCTATAAACTGCAATTGCCAAGATCATTACGGATTCATCCAGTGTTCCACACTTCCCTCTTAAAAAAGGCCGTCCAGAAGGTCCGCCCTCATCCAGCTCCAGTTCTAGTACAGGGGGAAGTAGAATACGAAGTCAAGAAAGGATTCTAAACTGAGAGGGCCTAATCTATGGTACTCAATCTCATGGAAAGGTTATGGCCCTGAAATTAACTCATGGGATTCCGCATCTGATATCCATGCTCCAGTACTTGTGAGACATTTTCATCATCTCAATCCAGACAAACCAGGCCCTAGAGTGCGTTTGGGAGAGGGGAGTACTGTCAACATCAGGGCAGTACGTGCTCTACGGGCGACTAGAATGCAAAAACAATTTCAAACTAATGTAATTTATGCATTGTGCTGATATGATGTTGTTTAACCTTTTGCATTACAGAGTATAATCCTGAAGAATTATGTTCAGCATGCATATAAATACTGTTCACATGCAATGTACTGCTGCATGTTTTCAGACTGTGTCAGGGTGTGGTCCCCTTCCAGGGCCTTCTAGACGCTTTCCCCGCAGTATGCCTGGGTGTGGTTTGTGGGCTGGGCTAAGACTCTATAAAAGGGAGCCAGCCCACCTCCACGTGCTCACTATTCAGAGGTCCCGGTGCAGAGCAGCAGCAACTTCCTGAGCTCCTGTTCCGGAGGCCTACTTTGATCTTCCAAGCCTTTGCCCTTCATTTACATTGGTGATCCTTGATCAGGGCGGTAAGACGGAGGTCGGGCTGGGCCCCCGATCCCGTTTTCGAAGGCATTCGAGCTCTTGGGCCTAATTTTCATGTTGAGAGATTTTACCTTGTGCGTGTGAATGTGCTCTGGGTTTTTTCTGGCATTCACATGTTAATATTCGAATTGGCAAGACGCGCAATTCGTTCCTCGTGCTTTAACCCTTGATATTCATTGTGCGCTACCATTTCTTGGCAGTTACACTGTGGCATTCGAATCGGCAAGATGCGCGATTCATTCCTCGTGCTTTAACCCTTGATATTCATTGTGCGCTACCATTTCTTGGCATTTACATGTTGGCATTGGAATTGGCAAGACGTGCAATTCAATTCTTGTATGTAATTCATGTTATTCCTTGTACGCTACCATTTCTTGTTATTCATATGAAAGCCTTTGAATCGGCAAGTCGCGCAATTCCTTTTCTTGTGTTTAATTCATGATAGTCAATGTGCGCCACCATTCCTTGTCATTCACATGGTGGGCTTTGAATCGGCAAGACGCTCGATTCATTTCTTGTGTCTAATTCATGATATTTATTGTGTATTACCATTTCATGACATTTATTCGCTGACATTCGAATCGGCAGAACGTGCGATTCATTTCTTGTGTTGAACTCATGCTATTCAGCGAGCGTTACCATTTCATGGCATTTACTTGGGGGTGCTCGAATCGGCAATACGTGCGATTCATTTCTTGTGTTTAAAATCACGGTGTTCATTATGCGCTACCACTTCCTGGCATTTCCTTGGTGACCTCCGAGTCGGCAAGACGCGTGATTTATTTCTCGAGTCTAACTAATGTTATTCATGGTGCATGTTGGACTTTTGGCCTTATGCAGGGTTATCCCCAGTCTTTTTGCCTCCTTCCTCCTGGTTTTTCTGACCTCTCGCTGTTGGCTCTAGGACTCTGAGCACTTTATCACTGCTGACCAGTGCTAAAGTGCAGGTGCTCTCCCATCTAAAGTTGGTATGATTGGCTTATACCTAATTGTCATATTTAATTTACCTATAAGTCCCTTGTACAGTGGTATCGCTATACCCAGGGCCTGTAAATTAAATACTACTAGTGGGACTGAAGCGCTGCTTGCGCCACCCACTGAAGTAGACTTTCAAACCTGTCTCAGGCCTGCTAGCGCAGGGCCTGTGTGCGCAGTTTTCTGCCACAGGGACCTGGCATCTAAACTTACTTGCCCTGCCCAGAACTCCCCTTTTACTACATGTAAATCACCCCTAAGGTACGCCCTAGCTAGCCCTATGGGCAGGGTGCCATGTATGTAGAAAGGCAGGACATGTGCCATATGGCATGGCCTGTTCTGGTAGTGACAAACAGCCTAACTGGTGTCTCACTGCTGTGAGTGCTGCCTTCTCATAGGATTGCATTATAAATGCCCTGCCTTATGTGTAAGGGGTATTGTCTGATTTATGAGGGGTAGCGTAGGCGTGGTTGGTATGGTTGTGATGGTGATAATAAATACTGCTTACTGGTGTGGGTGTATTTTTTATTACTATCACAGAAATGCCACTTCTAGAAAGTGCGCATTTATCTGTGCTTATGGCTCTGGTGTTTTGCAGCTTGACTCCAATACACGTCTAGGCAGAGTGACAGTTGGGGCTTTGTGCATACTTTTCAGACAGCCTGTACACAGGGAGGGTGGAGGTGTCACAGAGGTGCATCTGCATACTGAATAGTCTTCCTGGGCTGAGAGAAGGGAGAGGTGGGGCACACCTGCATTTGTAAAGACTGTGCCTTGGCCTCACACAATAGGGTCGTTAACCCCACACTGATGTTTGGAGCCTGTGCTGAAAGGAGAGAAGGGGCACTCCCAGAACCAGTTGTAACTGGCTGGAACCTCCTCTCTCTACCATTGTAAAACACTGTAAGAACTGACTATAAGTACAGGGGAATTTTCCCCACAATATGAACATTCTTGGAACTTGAAACTGGACACAGAACGCTGATGAATGGACTCACCAGGAAACCGCCTTGGACTGCTGCTGCTGTCCTGACCTGTGACCTGCCTGGTCACTAAGAATAACTGCCACCATCTGCACCCCTTGTGCTGGCCTGTAGCTGGGCCCACCAGCCCTGTACCTTTTCCTTGCTTATTGTTCCGAGGGGCAGGGTGCTGTGGCCCCTGACCACTGCACCGATCTTCTAAAGTGTTGACTTAGAGCTTGGGGAAAAGCGCTCTATCTGGTAAACTGCTGCAGAAGATCACTGCTGCAGCCCGGGCTTGTAAACGAGCCCTCGCGCTTTCCTAAGCGCGCTGCCTTTAAAAGTGCCTCAAAGATCACCGCCGCAACCCGGGGAAGCTGTGTTTACACAGCGCGAAGGAACCATGCTGATTAGTGCCCCCGGGGCATGGAGAGAATCTTGCGGCAAGGAAACACGGAGCAAATGCACTGCTATGGGTGCCCCCGGGGCAAGGTCAGCTCGTTAGAGCTCCCCCGGGGCACCGGAAGGCCCTGCCTTGGGCCGGAGAATCGCCGGAGAGGCGAGAGGAGAGGGGGACGCCTCTCCCTCGCCTAGAGAAGCCTCGGAAGGCTTTGGTTGTCTGGTGAGCGGGCCGCAGCCTCATCGGAGGCTCGCCGCACCCCCAGATCCCTCAGGGCCCCTGCGAGGGCCAGCCTTGTAGTGAAGGGGTCTCCCTTTGTGAAAGGACCGACGGAGGCCCCGGGAGACCCCAGGAGTTCGTGGGCCCCCAGAGGGGCCCGTTCGCAAATCGGAGGGGGTGCGTGGCGCCCCCCTCCTTACTTGCAGGATTTCCCTGACTTGGCCCCCCCCTGGAGAGGGCCGGTGGAGGCCCGGGGGGCCCCCAGTGATCACGGGTCCCAGAAGGGGCCTGTCAGGAATTCAGAGAGGGTGCGTGCCGCCCCTCTCGGTCCTCAATGCTCAGGGAGGCCCCCGTTTTGCGCAGAGGAGCGCCAGGGGCCCCATTGTTCGTTTTAGGCACTGGAAGTGCCTCTTCATCAAGACAGATACTTTTAAAAGGACCAATATAACTATAATTGAAGTTCTTTCCACAGACTTTTCTAATTGTGATATATTGCCTACCTGTTCTATGATGCTTTTCCATATATGTGCAAATGTTCCTTTTATGGGCATGACTTGCTAATATGTTTCCCTAACTTGCCATAGATTTTCTAATGTTCCTACTATGGGCGTTTTATGATATTCTTATGACAAGTGTTCTAATGTGATAACGTGTTTCCTGACCACTGCTTATGTTGCAGAATACTGAGTAACCTGTGTGTTATGTGTGACTACTGCTAGTTTGCAGAGTAACTAATGTGTAATGTTCTGACAACTGCTAAGGTAGCAGGATAGTACTGTTATGTGATGTTGGTCTAATAATTACCTTGTGTATAATACAGTATATTTTCATATAATTTGGTGTTGTGCTTCCTTTGTGGTGGGGATATTGCATCACATGTGTTGTGTGTGTTGTGCAAATGCTTTACACATTGCCTCCGGGTTAATCCTGACTGCTCGTGCCAAGCTACCAAGGGGGTGAGCAGGGGTTTTCTTGGACGTGTAACTCCCTTGCCCTGAGTAGAGTGGGTAAGTTCTGCCTGGCTGAGGTGCATACCCTAGCCAACCAGAAACCCCATTTCTAACAGTGCACAATCATTCCATGGTATTTATAACCTTTGTGAAAATCTGCAATGTGCGCAATTCATGTTCCTGCAATTTTGAGAAAACAAAAATGCTAGAGTTCTAGATGTGATGTTGTATGTACATAATAAGTTCCCCAAGCACGATTCATATGATGGATTAGAAATCATTCAGAATATTTCCTGATCCTCATGCAAAAAATAATACTTCAAGGGAACAGCTGGGAAAAAAGTGGCCCACTTGGGGTCAAGGGGGTGCCACAAAACTTTTGATTGCAATCATCAAACGCCACTCTCAAACATGAGTAAACAATAAGATTGGTGACAGCCAAAGAACTACATGAAAAATTAGCACCAACGTAGGCCTAAAAGACGGCTCCCTGTCTATGTAAATTGTATACAGCCGATCTTGACAGTCATCTGGCCTAACTGATGAGTGATCCACCCAGGCTGGCCCAGGAACAAATAAGATGTACTCAACATGTAAATAGTCTTTCTCATCCAAACACAGCTCAGCCTGCAGCATCACATTGATTAGTTATGCGTCTACATTCAAAATCTGCGGCTGGAACTCAAACTCAGCAGAACTAAGGTGGTTTGCTTCTCAGGTATCTTCACAAAATCGAAGCCCTAGTCCTCTTTGTGGAGAAATGACTGTGTTTTATAATTGGTAAAATCTTACAAGTACCTTGTCGTCTGTATGGATTTGCACTCAACTTTCAAAGCTCTTCTTTCATCGAGAAGGGCAACAACAAACAAGCTTTTGCTTTCATTCAAAACTATAGCAAAAGACTCACAAAACCTCAACACATCATCCCCTTAAGATCATTAGTGCAAAGTTCATGCTATCGCTCTCTTACGGTTTTGAATTGCTAAAAGGGAAAGCTTTGCCTATTTTAAACACACTTTAGTCGAACCTCTTCAAAAGTGTTTGTGTTTCCACACTACATCTCGCAAGCTCAAATTAGACTAGAGTTTGGACTCCACCATGAAGGCCCAGCAAGGAACGGGGCCTTAGTTCAATTGTGTTGGAGACTGAGATCTGCCGCACCAGACACAATCTTCCACTTCTGTTGGCAGGAAATTGATAACAGCTCCACATTAAGATCTCATGGCACTTCATCATCCAGCAATTAATTAAGGGCCTGCAGCTAGAGGTCATATGGAAAACAATAATGGAATAAGTTGCCTTTAAGCCGATCACCAAAAAAGTAGTCAAACTTTAGATAAGGATGAATTTGCTCACAATGCCATGCGTGGGCAGTTCTTCCATCTTATGCGCCCTGGGGCCCACAGCAATATTTGACTGTTCACTTCTCTGCAGCCAGGAAACATGCTCTGCTGCTCATCCACATTGGCATTTTTCCATCAAAGGACCTTGTCCCCTCTTGGAAGTAGTGGTCCAATAGCCACTGCCACTTATGCATAAATATATCCACAAATCTTTCTTCCATCCAATTTGTTTGAGGCCAGAAACTCTTATGACCAGCTCTAAGAGGTCTGCAAGTTAGGTCATGACATTAAGCAGTAATCATTCTACCAAATGGGAATCCAGTTCAATTATCCTGCAATTCAGTGATTTTCCTCACCTGTGCTTCCAAGCAGCTGGAAGGACCCTGAAACTGTTCAGCAGGAGGGCAGGAGGCTGGGTCTTTACCTTGGGGAGCCCAGCAGTGGTTTGTTGCACACGCAGTAGCATTTTTATCCTTAGAACATGGTCTTGCGGACAAAAGGATCCATCATATTGGTCATCTTCATGTTGCACTTGAAGCACTTTAGTCTAGCAATCCTACAATGTGGGATCTCTTGATGTTGTGGTCACTTTCATGCACCAGCAATTTATTGTTTGGACTGGATCATTATTCTCTGTATTCAATGTCTTGCTGACTTGAGTGTAGGGTGCCCCGATAATCGAGGTAGTGTGTTATTCGTGAACCAAAAAGGTTTTTCATCTCTTTTAGAAATTGTTTCTTTTAACATGTCTAATAATGTATATTGCAATGATTTTAAATAACTAAATAATAAAGAATTTTCACTTTATGGGCATTGTGGGGCAGATGTGGCATACTGATGGGCATCATAGATATATTAGGAGCGTTACTGATCTGATTATTTATGTCATGACTGATATAAAGGGGGTAGCCGGGCCATTATGTTCTGTTGCCTTGACACAATGGTGGCCATGGTATATTTTGTGCAGTACTGGCATACTACAGGCATATATGATGCTATATTGAGCTTCCATGGTCTACGATTGTAATGCCAGGGTGCTTAAGGCGGAGTCTGTCCATGTGAAACATTTGTACATGTGAGTACTTAATAAAGATTACAAGACAATGTTTTGGGACTGTGTACATCCTAAAAATGGAAAATGATATTTTAAAAGAAATAGTTATATTTTTTTCAGAAAACGTTTTTCATTGGGAAAATTGCAAACATTTTAAAGTGGTATTTGATAGACAAACTGAAACCCTGATGGAGACAAAAGTTTACATTTCCAAAAATCATGTTTAAATCTGTTGGTCACTAAAAGAGCTTCGGTGGACATCACTAATAATCCTACTTAGGGTGTTTACTAGTGTAATTTTAACAAATGTGGTCACTATTTTACAGTGATAAAATTTGCAGTTAGCTCAGGAGGACTTTATTTGAGCAGAAGTAATTCTGACTATAGAAATGTGTGAAGACCCCTAATCTAGAAACGTTGTCCCATAGGCAATATTTCATTATTGCAACAACCGAGGCACTTGTGGAATGATATATACTAAAAAGTTCGTATTTAAGTATGATAGAGTTTGTTTCTTCAATTATTCATTTTTACTGCTGTTGTTTTGTTGACCATTTATGAAAAGAACATTTCAAGAATAAACCAAACATGGATGCAAAGCACTGACTTTGGACTACGTGACTTACAGCACCGTGTCTAAATTGCTGTTCTCTAAAAACAATTTGGTGACTATCTGTGAGCGCCCAATCCTGTAACCCATTCCCCCTTTCTCTTTTGTGTTCAATATTTCATTATTATTTGGTTCCAATCACAAAGCTCAGACCAACTTATATGGACACAAACTTGCTGTGTTATATTAGAGTTGTGAATTTCAGCCTATAATGAAACCACTTGAGCCACCTCTTTGTGCCATCTTCTCTCATCTATTGTGAGAGGAACAAGCTCATCTACAGGAATGGGAAGAAGACCACTGTTCAATCAAAGTGTAGGTCCTATGAAATGTATTATGGGTATACCAGCCTCTATCATGGAGGTTTCCATTATGAGTTGATCAGGAAACATCATAGCCAATCGGCTGGTGAACTAATGAAGCTATTACACGTTTTTTTCCAGGAGGTGGCAGCAATCCTTGAAATGGGTACTGACAATTCATGTCCTAAAATATTTTGTAGGGTGTAACTTAAATCACTCTCTGTGATATTCTTAAGTGGCCTTTGTTGGACCTGGCCCTTTCTGCAGGTTCACCCCCAGACTTTTTGCCTCCTTCCTCCTATTTCTTCTGACCTCTTGCTGTTAACTCTAGGACTCTGAGCACTTTATCACTGCTGATCAGTGCTAAAGTGCAGGTGCTCTCCCTTCTAAAGTCGGTATGCTTGGCTTATACCTAATTGGCATATTTAATTTACCTGTATGTCGTTTGGTAATCTCTATACCCAGGCCCTGTAAATTAAATGCTACTAGTGGGCCTGCAACGTTGCTTAGAAGAACCCACAGAATTAGCATTTCAAACCTGTCTCAGGCCTGCTAGCGCAGGTCCTGCATGCACAGCTTTCTACCACAGGGACCTGGCATCTAAATGTACTTGTCTGGCCCAAAACTCCCATTTTACTACATGTAAGTCACCCCTAAGATGGGCCCTAGCTAGCCCTATCGCCAGGGTGCTATGTATGTGGAAGGCAGGACATGTGCCTAATTGCGTGACCTGTCCTGGTAGTGACATACAGCCTATTTGGTTTCTCACTGCTGTGAGTGCTGTATTCTCATAGGATTGCATTGGAAATGCCCTGCCTTATGTCTATTGGGTATTGTCTGATTTATGAGGGGTAGTGTAGGCATGTTTGGTATGGTTGTAATGGTAGTGAGAAATTCTGCTTACTGGTGTACATGGTTATTTTATTATCATTACAGAAATGCCACTTCTAGAAAGTGAGCAATTCTCTGTGATTATGACTCTGGTGTTTTGCAGCTCGACTCCAATCCATGTCTGGGCAGAGTGACATTTGGGCTTTGTGCATACTTTTCAGACAGCCTGTACACAGGGAGGGTGGGGGTGTCCCAGAGGTGCATCTGCATTCTGAATGGTCTTCCTGGGCTGAGAGAAGAGGAGGTGGGGCACAATTGCATCTGTAAAGGTTGTGCCCTGGCCTCACACAAAGGGCTCATTTACTCTTAAATGATGTTTGGAGCCTGTGCTGGAGGAGAGAGTGGGCACTCCCAGAATCAGTTATAACTGGTTGGAACCTCCTCTCCCCCTCCTTGGTGAACCTTTACAAAACTCAGTATAAGTACAGGGCATTTTTCCCCACAAAGTGGAAACACTCTGGACTTTAAACATACTTGTAACTGGACACAGAATGCTGAAGGGACTCATCAGGAACTGACTTGGACTGCTCCTGCAGTGCTGACCTGTGACCTGCTTGGTCACTTGGAGGAACTGCCACTCTCTACATCCCCTTTGTGCTGGCCTGCTGCTTGGCCCTGTCTCCCTGTGCTCCATCTTTTGTGTCCCCCAGGGGCTGGGTGCTGTGGCCCCTGACCCCTGCCACTGCCTGCTGCAGCACGTGAGGAGTGCTGCTTGTGCTTCATTTCTGGGACAGAGCACTCGCTTTCCTCTACTGGAGTGCTGTACTTTAATCCTAGTGCCTTGACAGTGCCCAGCTAATCGTTGCAGTGCTTGAGGAGTATGCTGTATCTCTGTAACTCAGTGCCTGGAAAGCGTTCTCCATGACTAGTGGAGGAGAAAATCACCACTGCGACCTTGTTGTCTGTGGTTGCCGAGCGTGTCGAAAGCTCACGGTGTACCATGCCCCTTGGGCACGAGAAAGAGAAGACAGGAGCGACTGTGCTCCTGACGGTGCCCCCGGCATGGAGCGCGCAACAAGGAGCACCCACTGGACACAAGCAGGAACTGCTGTAAGGGAAACCTCAACGCTTCGGCCCAGGACAGCGGACTATTCGCGCACTGTGTTGGGTGCAACTGGGAATAGCCCCTGCAGGGCTGGTGGAGGAGTTGCGCTGGACCTGGTGCCAGGGAAGCCCAGGCCTGCTGGAGCACAAAGCCTGCAAAACCAAAGCACGGTCTCCCGAGGATTCCAGGGAGCCACGCGCTGTGCGTGCCTCACCAGATGGGAGGGAAGCCTCATCGTAAGCTCCCGTCCAGTCGAGGAGTGAGACAATGGGACAGTCCCCGAGCGTGGAGTGGGGTCACCCATCCGGATTGTTGCCCCTCCCAGCACAGCGCCAAGTGACCCGAGTAGCAGGACACAGGGAGATAGGGGTAAGTTTCCCCATTCCCTTCTGTCGCTGCAGAAGGAGCACGATGCTCCAAACCTGGTAATCTACTGTTGCCCTGTTTTGGGTTCCCCTGCCCCCGTGAAGGCCGGTCCTGGCCCCGGAGGCCCCCCACAAAAGAAAGGAGGGGGTGCCACCCACCTTTGTCACTCATCATCAAAAGGCCCCCGCTGTGGTACGTGAGGATCGCTGGGGGCCCCTTTGCCTTAACTTTGGTGGTGTGATGAGCAATAGGGATACTGCGGGTTTTCTGAGGGGCCATATATTGTCTGTATTTACTAAATGTTCTTTTTATGGGCATTATAGGCTAATATGTTTTCATGACTTGCCATATGGTCCTAATGTTCTTGGTATGGGTATTTATGAGAACCTTATGACATGTGCATTACTGTAATAATGTTTTTCCTGAATACTGCTTATGTTACAGAATAATGAGTAACTTGTGTGTTATGTGTGACTACTGCTGATTTCTGCAGAGTAACAGTACTGTGTAACGTTCTGACAAATGCTTGGGTAGCATTGACATGTTGTGTTTGGTCTAATGATGTTGTGTACAATACAGTTTATTTTTATATAACTTGGGGCCACATGTATCAAACTTTTTTGCATTCGCAATCGGTGAGAATCGCAAAATTCGTCCGTTTGCGAATGCAAAAATGCCTTTCACAATTTATGAAAGGCAGCAGTGTAATTTTAAGGAATTGCAAAAATAGCGTCTCCTTAAAATTGCAACCCCATTTAGAGAATCACAAATTGCGATTCTCTAAATGGGAAATTGTAAATAAGGAATCCCTATTTGGGATTTCCAAAGCACATGTATGAAGCATTTCCTAAATGTAAATTGGGCATTTATTAAATGCAATCACCTCCAAATCCAATTTGGTGGTAAGCATGTGCAATTTTTAAAAATGCATTATAAATGTATTTTAAAAAATGACATGTATGGGCATGTGTGTGCTTCACATGTCCGCAAATATTTTTTTGGGGTGCATCAGAGGGGGCCCTAGGCCCCCAGCACCCTAGGGTTTGCATCACCTAATTTGCAAATTCCTAACTGGAATTCGCAAATTGGGAAATACAAAACCATTCGCACCTTCGGGCCTACAGGCCCATAGGGCTGAATGGAGTCACAGTCTCTATTTGCGATACGGTATTAGCGTTTGCGAATTTTAAGAAATCGCTATTACAGAATCTCTAATATCATACATACCATTTTGCATTTCTCAAATAGCGATTTCTTAAAATTTGCTATTTAAGAAATGCAAATCGGATTTTTGATACATCTGGTCCTTGGTGTTGTGTTTCCTTTGTGGTGGGGATAGTGTGTCACATATGTTGTGTGTGTTGTGCAAATGCCTTACATGCCTCTGGAATCGGCATGACTGCTCGTGCCAAGCTACCAAGGTGGTGAGCAGGCGTTATCTTGGACGTGTAACTCCCTTGCGCTGACTAGAGTGGGTGGGTTCTGCCTGGCTTAGGTGCATGCCCTAGCCAACCAGAAACACCATTTCTAACACCATTCCTTCAAAGTACAGCAAAGATTGCATCCTTTAAAGCCCTTTTATTTTATTTGTTTAGGTGTTTTTAATAAGAGTGTGTTGTGTCCAAAAGCTAATCCATAGTTCTTGTTTGGTTACAGAAATTCAGCCTACCAGTTTTATTTTATTACATTTAAGTTTGAGTTGTATATACACCGGGCAGAGAAGTATCTGGGGGTGCTGCCCTTTTTCGAATATGTGGTGGCGTCAGTGGTAAAGAGAAGGAAAGCCTTTAAGGAGAGACTGGTCCTTAGATCTATTTTGAGTGCTGCCATGTTTGCAATAGTTTCTCAAATATGAGGCTGGAAACTGTTTCAGATTTGTGCACCAATGTCCAGAACCATTTTGCATCCTTGTGATTTGATTTATGTTAGGTGTTTAACATGTATATCTTTTAGGGCCAGATGTAGCAAGCCGTTTGCATGACGCAAACTGCAAAAATCGCAGTTTGCGCCATGCAAACGGCCGAACGCAAATGCAAATTCACAAATTGCGAGTCAGTACCGACTGAATTTGTGAATGCGACTCGCAAATAGGAAGGGGTGTTCCCTTCCTATTTGCGACTCGCATCGCAATTCAGACTTGCTTTGTGACCGCGAATGCGGTCGCAAAGCAACTCGCAGTTACCGTAACTCATTCGCAAAAGGGAAGGGGTCCCCATTGGACCCCTTCCCCTTAGTGAATGTCGAAAAAAATATTTTTTCAGAGCAGGACTGCTTGCTCTGAAAAAACGAAACCAAATGGTTTAGGAAGTTTTTTTCATTTTGCAACGCGTTTTCCTTTCAGGAAAAAGGGCTGCAAAATGAAAAAAAAACTGCTTTATTTATAAAGCAGTCACAGACATGGAGGTCTGCTGACTTCAGCAGGCCACCATCCCTGTGAGTGCAGGGACTCGCTATGGGGTCGCAAAATGCGACCCACCTCATGAATATTGATGAGGTGGGTCTTTGCGACCCCATAGCGACTCGCAGAAGGTGTCTGAGGCACCATTCTGCATATGCTTTTGCGATTCTGAAATTGCGAGTCGCACCGACTCGCAATTTCAGAATCACAAAAATATATCTTGCTACATCTGGCCCTTAGTGCCTTATTTACATTTTCTTGTGCTAGTGACGTAATGTTTGAAAATCTTCAAGATGTATCCCTGATGTGTGGAGCAATGTACAGCTCGAGGTCTGGTTAAAGAGGAAGGATTTTCTGTACAGGCTTCATTATCGTTCTTTGTCCTGAACACTTGTAGCAGGACTGGCTCACAAACTAACATGTTGAGAATCTATGACATTCCCAAGACAAAAAATTGCGATGTGTCCCCTTTGTCTATTTTGCTCATTACCGATTTTGATTAAAACATTGAGGTTTTAATGACCCTTCTAAATGTATGTCTACTACTACCTAAATTCCCAAATCTTATTAAACTATGCTCTAAATTCTTGATGATGCGCCACTCAAAATTGGGCACTCTTAGAAGCCTTTGTACTTTTCTACTCTTGCTTCAAGATTAAAGGCACCACAAAAAAGCAGCCAACAAAAAGGTTGGTAATCAAACTGGAATAAAAAGGGGAGATGATGGTAGAACATGCATTTTCTATTTACTTTGAAACCCTTTCTACAAAGAATAAAGTAGCTAATATTCATTTCCTGGCAGCAAAATGTATTCACTGAGTCCTCACTATTACAGAGCTTTCAAAAACAGAAAGAGCTGAGGGCACGGCATTCTATGTGCACAGCTGCATTTTGGAAAAGAAGAAAAACATTACCCTTCAGCTTTTTATCTCCTTTGTTGCCAGAGCAGACATAGATGCAGAACAGTTACCCTTGACCCACTTTGAAAAGGAATGCTTCTTTGAAGCATACACCTTTGCTTTATACGGATAAAATCCGTTTAATCACAAAAGTCATTATTCCATACACAGCAGCTAATAAAGTGTACTTTATAGGCTATCATAATTTTCACTGAATGATATTAGGTTTTACAGATATTTATTAAATAAGATTTCTTGGATAGGCTAGTTTTTAAGGCTGAATTAAGGCTACCTTGTTAAACCACGTTTAATTTGATAGCTCATAATAGGAAATGCAAATACATGCAATGTAGTCATGTTGGACCACTTGGAGTAACTATAAGTACTTAGACTTAAGATAGCCAATTTCAATAGGGAAGGCTACATTCTGCAAAACCGAGTGCAAATGGATTATGGGTTTGTTTTGGAACTCGAGCGCATTGCAAGAATGCAGAAAGAGCTCTTTCGTTCTGCCTCACTGGTAACCACGTTGTAATTAGGAATATTGGCTGACATAAACATCATATCCTAAACTTCGTTTGCAATAATATTGTCCAATATATGTAGATTTTCTCTTGTTAATTCCAATCTGGCAATACCGTTTTCAAACTACGTTTAGGACGCAAAATGTATGTCATATTATATTTTGGCAATGATATTCTGTACCATACCGCTCTATCAGCCACAAACTATTTGCCCTTACCTGCTGTAGGTGTAATGATATTCACACAATTAAGTACAAAAGGCATCGGCACCTTTTAAATAGTGGCTACAAATAGTACACCGACTATATGCAACCTGTCTTTGATTTTGAAGGGTAACTTATATTCGAATAAGTCACATTCCAAAGTCTCCAGTCTCCGGGGAGCAGACGATTACCTACCTACGGAATATTAATTAGGCAAGTCGCTATTGGTGACCCCAGTGATTAGCTACAACCGCAAGTATGATAGCATGCAAGTAACCGCACACATCGTTCCTATCCTCTGATTGCAGGAATAAACGGGAAACTTTGTTTAACCTCTTAGCTGCTGGGCCGTTCCCCCTCCCCCCCACCCCCCTCACCCACCCCGTGCTGAGCCCTTTTTTGGCTATTTGGGGGAGTTCGTGCTTAGGCCTTCATAACTTTTTGTCCGCATAAGCTATCCATGCCAAATTTGCGTCCTTTTTTTCCAACATCCTAGGCATTCTAATGGTACCCAGAGTTGGTGGTTTTCCCAGGAGGAGACCAAGAAATTAGCCAAAAAACAGTGAAAATTTCGTTTTTTTCCAAAAAAATGGCTGCCGAAGAAGGCTTGTGGTTTCTTCCCTGAAAATGGCATCAACAAAGGGGTTCTGGTGCTAAAATCAGCATCTTCCCACCTTTCAGGAACGGGCAGACTTGAATCAGAAAACCACATTTTTCAACACAAAGTTGGCATTTTACTGGAACATAACCAATTTTTACTATTTTTGGTGCTTTCAGCGTCCTTCCAGTCAGTGACAGGAATGGGTGAGAAACCAATGCTGGATCCCGGACAGCTAAACATTTCTAAAAAGTAGCCAAAATTCTGAATTCAGCAAGGGGTCATTTGTGTAGATCCTACAAGGTTTTCCTACAGAAAATAACAGCTGAAATAAATAAATATTGAAATTGAGCTGAAAACAACAGCCATTTTTCTTTATGTTTTACTCTGTAACTTTTTCCTATGATGTCAGATTTTTTAAAGCAATATACAGTTATGTCTGCTGGACTCTTCTGGTTGCGGGGATATATAGGGCTTGTAGGTTCATCAAGAACCCTAGGTACCCAGAGCCAATAAATGAGCTGCACCCTGCAGTTGTTTTTCATTCAATACTGGGTATACAGCAATTCATTTGCTGAACTATGAAGAGTGAAAAATAGGTATCAAGAAAACCTTTGCATTTCCAAAATGGGCTCAAGATAAGGTGTTGAGGAGCAGTGGTTATTTGCACATCTCTGAATTCCGGGGTGCCCATACTAGCATGTGAATTGCAGGGCATTTCTCAAATAGACGTCTTTTTACACACTCTCTTATATTTGGAAGGAAAAATTGTAGAGAAAGATAAGGGGCAATAACACTTGTTTTGCTATTCTATGTTCCCCCAAGTCTCCCGATAAAAATGGTACCTCACTTGTGTGGGTAGGCCTAGCGCCTGCGACAGGAAATGCCCCAAAACACAACGTGGACACATCACATTTTCCCCCAAAAAACAGAGGTGTTTTTTGCAAAGTGCCTACCTGTAGATTTTGGCCTCTAGCTCAGCCGGCACCTAGGGAAACCTACCAAACCTGTGCATTTTTGAAAACTAGAGACCTAGGGGAATCCAAGATGGGGTGACTTGTGAGGCTCTGACCAGGTTCTGTTACCCAGAATCCTTTGCAAACCTCAAAATATGGCTAAACAAACACGTTTAACTCATATTTCGTTGACAAAAAGTTCTGGAATCTGAGAGGAGCCACAAATTTCCTTCCACCCAGCGTTCCCCCAAGTCTCCCGATAAAAATGATACCTCACTTGTGTGGGTAGGCCTAGCGCCCGCGACAGGAAATGCCCCAAAACACAACGTGGACACATCCCATTTTTTGACAGAAAACAGAGCTGTTTTTTGCAAAGTAGCTACCTGTAGATTTTGGCCTCTAGCTCAGCCGGCGCCTAGGGAAACCTACCAAACCTGTGCATTTTTGAAAACTAGAGACCTAGGGGAATCCAAGATGATGTGACTTGTGGGACTCTGACCATGTTCGTTACCCAGAATCCTTTGCAACCCTCAAAATGTGGCTAAAAAACACGTTTTCCTCACATTTCGTTGACAGAAAGTTCTGGAATGTGAGAGGAGCCACAAATTTCCTTCCACCCAGCGTTCCCCCAAGTCTCTCGATAAAAATTATACCTCACTTGTGTGGGTAGGCCTAGCTCCCGCGACAGGAAATGCCCCAAAACACAACGTGGACACATCCCATTTTTTTACAGAAAACAGAGCTGTTTTTTGCAAAGTGCCTACCTGTAGATTTTGGCCTCTAGCTCAGCCGGCACCTAGGGAAACCTACCAAACCTGTGCATTTTTGAAAACTAGAGACCTAGGGGAATCCAAGATGGGGTGACTTGTGGGGCTCTGACCAGGGTCTGTTACCCAGAATCCTTTGCAAACCTTAAAATGCGGCTAAAAAAACACGTTTTCCTCACATTTTGGTGACAGAAAGTTCTGGAATCTGAGAGGAGCCACAAATTTCCTTCCAGCCAGCATTCCCCCAAGTCTCCCGATAAAAATGATACCTCACTTGTGTGGGTAGGCCTAGCGCCCGCGACAGGAAATGCCCCAAAACACAACGTGGACACATCCCATTTTTTGACAGAAAACAGAGCTGTTTTTTGCAAAGTAGCTACCTGTAGATTTTGGCCTCTAGCTCAGCCGGCGCCTAGGGAAACCTACCAAACCTGTGTATTTTTGAAAACTAGAGACCTAGGGGAATCCAAGATGATGTGACTTGTGGGACTCTGACCATGTTCGTTACCCAGAATCCTTTGCAACCCTCAAAATGTGGCTAAAAAACACGTTTTCCTCACATTTCGTTGACAGAAAGTTCTGGAATGTGAGAGGAGCCACAAATTTCCTTCCACCCAGCGTTCCCCCAAGTCTCTTGATAAAAATTATACCTCACTTGTGTGGGTAGGCCTAGCTCCCGCGACAGGAAATGCCCCAAAACACAACGTGGACACATCCCATTTTTTTACAGAAAACTGTGCTGTTTTTTGCAAAGTGCCTACCTGTAGATTTTGGCCTCTAGCTCAGCCGGCACCTAGGGAAACCTACCAAACCTGTGCATTTTTGAAAACTAGAGACCGAGGGGAATCCAAGATGGGGTGACTTGTGGGGCTCTGACCAGGGTCTGTTACCCAGAATCCTTTGCAAACCTTAAAATGCGGCTAAAAAAACACGTTTTCCTCACGTTTGGTGACAGAAAGTTCTGGAATCTGAGAGGAGCCACAAATTTCCTTCCAGCCAGCATTCCCCCAAGTCTCCCGATAAAAATGATACCTCACTTGTGTGGGTAGGCCTAGCGCCTGCGACAGGAAATGCTCCAAAACACAATGTGGACACATCACATTTTCCCCAAAAAAACAGAGGTGTTTTTTTACAAAGTGCCTACCTGTAGATTTTGGCCTCTAGCTCAGCCGGCACCTAGGGAAACCTACCAAACCTGTGCATTTTTGAAAACTAGAGACCTAGTGGAATCCAAGATGGGGTGACTTGTGGGGCGCTGACCAGGTTCTGTTACCCAGAATCCTTTGCAAACCACAAAATGTGGCTAAGAAAACACGTTTTCCTCACATTTCGTTGACAGAAAGTTCTGGAATCTGAGAGGAGCCACAAATGTCCTTGCACCCAGCGTTCCCCCAAGTCTCCCGATAAAAATGATACCTCACTTGTGTGGCTAGGCCTAGCGCCCGCGACAGGAAATGCCCCAAAACACAACGTGGACACATCCCATTTTTTGACAGAAAACAAAGCTGTTCTTTGCAAAGTAGCTACCTGTAGATTTTGGCCTCTAGCTCAGCCGGCGCCTAGGGAAACCTACCAAACCTGTGCATTTTTGAAAATTAGAGACCTAGGGGAATCCAAGATGGGGTGACTTGTGGGGCTCTGACCAGGTTCGTTACCCAGAATCCTTTGCAACCCTCAAAATGTGGCTAAAAAACACGTTTTCCTCACATTTCGGTGACAGAAAGTTCTGGAATGTGAGAGGAGCCACAAATTTCCTTCCAGCCAGCTTTCCCCCAAGTCTCTCGATAACAATGATACCTCACTTGTGTGGTTAGGCCTAGCGCCCGCGACAGGAAATGCCCCAAAACTCAACGTGGACACATCCCATTTTTTGACAGAAAACAGAGCTGTTTTTTGCAAAGTGCCTACCTGTAGATTTTGGCCTCTAGCTCAGCCGGCACCTAGTGAAACCTACCAAACCTGTGCATTTTTGAAAACTAGAGACCTAGGGGAATCCAAGATGGGGTGACTTGTGGGGCTCTGACCAGGGTCTGTTACCCAGAATCCTTTGCAAACCTTAAAATGTGGCTAAAAAAACATGTTTTCCTCACATTTTGGTGACAGAAAGTTCTGGAATCTGAGAGGAGCCACAAATTTCCTTCCAGCCAGCGTTCCCCCAAGTCTCCCGATAAAAATGATACCTCACTTGTGTGGGTATGCCTAGCGCCTGCGACAGGAAATGCCCCAAAACACAATGTGGACACATCACATTTTCCGCCAAAAAACAGAGGTGTTTTTTACAAAGTGCCTACCTGTAGATTTTGGCCTCTAGCTCAGCCGGCACCTAGGGAAACCTACCAAACCTGTGCATTTTTGAAAACTAGAGACCTAGGGGAATCCAAGATGGGGTGACTTGTGGGGCTCTGACCAGGGTCTATTACCCAGAATCCTTTGCAAACCTCAAAATATGGCTAAACAAACACGTTTAACTCATATTTCGTTGACAGAAAGTTCTGGAATCTGAGAGGAGCCACAAATTTCCTTCCACCCAGCGTTCCCCCAAGTCTCCCGATAAAAATGATACCTCACTTGTGTGGGTAGGCCTAGCGCCCGCGACAGGAAATGCCCCAAAACACAACGTGGACACATCCCATTTGTTGACAGAAAACAGAGCTGTTTTTTGCAAAGTAGCTACCTGTAGATTTTGGCCTCTAGCTCAGCCGGCGCCTAGGGAAACCCACCAAACCTGTGCATTTTTGAAAACTAGAGACCTAGGGGAATCCAAGATGGGGTGACTTGTGGGGCTCTGACCAGGGTCTGTTACCCAGAATCCTTTGCAAACCTTAAAATGCGGCTAAAAAAACACATTTTCCTCACATTTTGGTGACAGAAAGTTCTGGAATCTGAGAGGAGCCACAAATTTCCTCCCAGCCAGCGTTCCCCCAAGTCTCCCGATAAAAATGATACCTCACTTGTGTGGGTAGACCTAGCGCCTGCGACAGGAAATGCCCCAAAACACAATGTGGACACATCACATTTTCCCCAAAAAAACAGAGGTGATTTTTTTACAAAGTGCCTACCTGTAGATTTTGGCCTCTAACTCAGCCGGCACCTAGGGAAACCTACCAAACCTGTGCATTTTTGAAAACTAGAGACCTAGGGGAATCCAAGATGGGGTGACTTGTGGGGCGCTGACCAGGTTCTGTTACCCAGAATCCTTTGCAAACCACAAAATGTGGCTAAGAAAACACGTTTTCCTCACATTTCGTTGACAGAAAGTTCTGGAATCTGAGAGGAGCCACAAATGTCCTTTCACCCAGCGTTCCCCCAAGTCTCCCGATAAAAATGATACCTCACTTGTGTGGCTAGGCCTAGCGCCCGCGACAGGAAATGCCCCAAAACACAACGTGGACACATCCCATTTTTTGACAGAAAACAAAGCTGTTTTTTGCAAAGTAGCTACCTGTAGATTTTGGCCTCTAGCTCAGCCGGCGCCTAGGGAAACCTACCAAACCTGTGCATTTTTGAAAACTAGAGACCTAGGGGAATCCAAGATGGGGTGACTTGTGGGGCTCTGACCAGGTTTGTTACCCAGAATCCTTTGCAACCCTCAAAATGTGCCTAAAAAACACGTTTTCCTCACATTTCGATGACAGAAAGTTCTGGAATGTGAGAGGAGCCACAAATTTCCTTCCAGCCAGCGTTCCCCCAAGTCTCTCGATAAAAATGATACCTCACTTGTGTGGGTAGGCCTAGCGCCCGCGACAGGAAATGCCCCAAAACTCAACGTGGACACATCCCATTTTTTGACAGAAAACAGAGCTGTTTTTTGCAAAGTGCCTACCTGTAGATTTTGGCCTCTAGCTCAGCCGGCACCTAGGGAAACCTACCAAACCTGTGCATTTTTGCGAACTAGAGACCTAGGGGAATCCAAGATGGGGTGACTTGTGGGGCTCTGACCAGGTTCTGTTACCCAGAATCCTTTGCAAACCTCAAAATGTGGCTAAGAAAACACGTTTTCCTCACATTTCGTTGACAGAAAGTTCTGGAATCTGAGAGGAGCCACAAATTTCCTTCCACCCAGCGTTCCCCTAAGTCTCCTGATAAAAATGATACCTCACTTGTGTGGCTAGGCCTAGCTCCCGCGACAGGAAATGCCCCAAAACACAACGTGGACACATCCCATTTTTTGACAGAAAACAGAGCTGTTTTTTGCAAAGTAGCTACCTGTAGATTTTGGCCTCTAGCTCAGCCGGCGCCTAGGGAAACCTAACAAACCTGTGCATTTTTGAAAACTAGAGACCTAGGGGAATCCAAGATGATGTGACTTGTGGGACTCTGACCATGTTCGTTACCCAGAATCCTTTGCAACCCTCAAAATGTGGCTAAAAAACACGTTTTCCTCACATTTCGTTGACAGAAAGTTCTGGAATGTGAGAGGAGCCACAAATTTCCTTCCACCCAGCGTTCCCCCAAGTCTCTCGATAAAAATTATACCTCACTTGTGTGGGTAGGCCTAGCTCCCGCGACAGGAAATGCCCCAAAACACAACGTGGACACATCCCATTTTTTTACAGAAAACAGAGCTGTTTTTTGCAAAGTGCCTACCTGTAGATTTTGGCCTCTAGCTCAGCCGGCGCCTAGGGAAACCTACCAAACCTGTGCATTTTTTAAAACTAGAGACCTAGGGGAATCCAAGATGGGGTGACTTGTGGGGCTCTGACCAGGGTCTGTTACCCAGAATCCTTTGCAAACCTTAAAATGTGGCAAAAAAACACGTTTTTCTCACATTTTGGTGACAGAAAGTTCTGGAATCTGAGAGGAGCCACAAATTTCCTTCCAGCCAGCGTTTCCCCAAGTCTCTCGATAAAAATGATACCTCACTTGTGTGGGTAGGCCTAGCGCCTGCGACAGGAAATGCCCCAAAACACAATGTGGACACATCACATTTTCCCCAAAAAAACAGAGGTGTTTTTTACAAAGTGCCTACCTGTAGATTTTGGCCTCTAGTTCAGCCGGCACCTAGGGAAACCTACCAAACCTGTGCATTTTTGAAAACTAGAGACCTAGGGGAATCCAAGAGGGGGTGACTTGTGGGGCTCTGACCAGGTTCTGTTACCCAGAATCCTTTGCAAACCTCAAAATGTGGCTAAGAAAACTCGTTTTCCTCACATTTCGTTGACAGAAATCTGGAATCTGAGAGGAGCCACAAATTTCCTTCCACCCAGCGTTCCCCCAAGACTCCTGATGAAAATGATACCTCACTTGTGTGGCTAGGCCTAGCGTCCGCGACAGGAAATGCCCCAAAACACAACGTGGACACATCCCATTTTTTGACAGAAAACAAAGCTGTTGTTTGCAAAGTAGCTACCTGTAGATTTTGGCCTCTAGCTCACCCGGCGCCTAGGGAAACCTACCAAACCTGTGCATTTTTGCAAACTAGAGACCTAGGGGAATCCAAGATGGGGTGACTTGTGGGGCTCTGACCAGGTTTGTTACCCAGAATCCTTTGCAACCCTCAAAATGTGGCTACAAAACACGTGTTCCTCACATTTCAGTGACAGAAAGTTCTGGAATGTGAGAGGAGCCACAAATTTCCTTCCACCCAGCGTTCCCCCAAGTCTCTCGATAAAAATGATACCTCACTTGTGTGGGTAGGCCTAGCGCCCGCGACAGGAAGTGCCCCAAAACTCAACTTGGACACATCCCATTTTTTGACAGAAAACAGAGCTGTTTTTTTAAAAGTGCCTACCGGTAGATTTTGGCCTCTAGCTCAGCCGGCACCTAGTGAAACCTATCAAACCTGTGCATTTTTGAAAACTAGAGACCTAGGGGAATCCAAGATGGGGTGACTTGTGGGGCTCTGACCAGGGTCTGTTACCCAGAATCCTTTGCAAACCTTAAAATGTGGCTAAAAAACACGTTTTTCTCACATTTTGGTGACAGAAAGTTCTGGAATCTGAGAGGAGCCACAAATTTCCTTTCACCCAGCGTTCCCCCAAGTCTCCCGATAAAAATGATACCTCACTTGTGTGGCTAGGCCTAGCGCCCGCGACAGGAAATGCCCCAAAACACAACGTGGACACATCCCATTTTTTGACAGAAAACAAAGCTGTTTTTTGCAAAGTAGCTACCTGTAGATTTTGGCCTCTAGCTCAGCCGGCGCCTAGGGAAACCTCCCAAACCTGTGCATTTTTGAAAACTAGAGACCTAGGGGAATCCAAGATGGGGTGACTTGTTAGGCTCTGACCAGGTTTGTTACCCAGAATCCTTTGCAACCCTCAAAATGTGCCTAAAAAACACATTTTCCTCACATTTCGGTGACAGAAAGTTCTGGAATGTGAGAGGAGCCACAAATTTCCTTCCAGCCAGCGTTCCCCCAAGTCTCTCGATAAAAATGATACCTCACTTGTGTGGGTAGGCCTAGCGCCCGCGACAGGAAATGCCCCAAAACTCAACGTGGACACATCCCATTTTTTGACAGAAAACAGAGCTGTTTTTTGCAAAGTGCCTACCTGTAGATTTTGGCCTCTAGCTCAGCCGGCACCTAGGGAAACCTACCAAACCTGTGCATTTTTGAAAACTAGAGACCTAGGGGAATCCAAGATGGGGTGACTTGTGGGGCTCTGACCAGGTTCTGTTACCCAGAATCCTTTGCAAACCTCAAAATGTGGCTAAGAAAACACGTTTTCCTCACATTTCGTTGACAGAAAGTTCTGGAATCTGAGAGGAGCCACAAATTCCCTTCCACCCAGCGTTCCCCTAAGTCTCCTGATAAAAATGATACCTTACTTGTGTGGCTAGGCCTAGCGCCCGCGACAGGAAATGCCCCAAAACACAACGTGGACACATCCCAGTTTTTGACAGAAAACAAAGCTGTTTTTTGCAAAGTAGCTACCTGTAGATTTTGTCCTCTAGCTCAGCCGGCGCCTAGGGAAACCTACCAAACCTGTGCATTTTTTAAAACTACAGACCTAGGGGAATCGAAGATGGGGTGACTTGTGGGGCTCTGACCAGGTTCGTTACCCAGAGTCCTTTGCAACCCTCAAAATGTGGCTAAAAAACACGTTTTCCTCACATTTCGGTGACAGAAAGTTCTGGAATGTGAGAGGAGCCACAAATTTCCTTCCACCCAGCGTTCCCCCAAGTCTCTCGATAAAAATGATACCTCACTTGTGTGGGTAGGCCTAGCGCCCGCGACAGGAAATGCCCCAAAACACAACGTGGACATATCCGATTTTTTGACAGAAAACAGAGCTGTTTTTTGCAAAGTGCCTACCAGTAGATTTTGGCCTCTAGCTCAGCCGGCACCTAGTGAAACCTACCAAACCTGTGCATTTTTGAAAACTAGAGACCTAGGGGAATCCAAGATGGGGTGACTTGTGGGGCTCTGACCAGGTTTGTTACCCAGAATCCTTTGCAACCCTCAAAATGTGGCTACAAAACACGTGTTCCTCACATTTCGGTGACAGAAAGTTCTGGAATGTGAGAGGAGCCACAAATTTCCTTCCACCCAGCGTTCCCCCAAGTCTCTCGATAAAAATGATACCTCACTTGTGTGGGTAGGCCTAGCGCCCGCGACAGGAAGTGCCCCAAAACTCAACTTGGACACATCCCATTTTTTGACAGAAAACAGAGCTGTTTTTTTAAAAGTGCCTACCGGTAGATTTTGGCCTCTAGCTCAGCCGGCACCTAGTGAAACCTATCAAACCTGTGCATTTTTGAAAACTAGAGACCTAGGGGAATCCAAGATGGGGTGACTTGTGGGGCTCTGACCAGGGTCTGTTACCCAGAATCCTTTGCAAACCTTAAAATGTGGCTAAAAAACACGTTTTTCTCACATTTTGGTGACAGAAAGTTCTGGAATCTGAGAGGAGCCACAAATTTCCATTCACCCAGCGTTCCCCCAAGTCTCCCGATAAAAATGATACCTCACTTGTGTGGCTAGGCCTAGCGCCCGCGACAGGAAATGCCCCAAAACACAACGTGGACACATCCCATTTTTTGACAGAAAACAAAGCTGTTTTTTGCAAAGTAGCTACCTGTAGATTTTGGCCTCTAGCTCAGCCGGCGCCTAGGGAAACCTCCCAAACCTGTGCATTTTTGAAAACTAGAGACCTAGGGGAATCCAAGATGGGGTGACTTGTTAGGCTCTGACCAGGTTTGTTACCCAGAATCCTTTGCAACCCTCAAAATGTGCCTAAAAAACACATTTTCCTCACATTTCGGTGACAGAAAGTTCTGGAATGTGAGAGGAGCCACAAATTTCCTTCCAGCCAGCGTTCCCCCAAGTCTCTCGATAAAAATGATACCTCACTTGTGTGGGTAGGCCTAGCGCCCGCGACAGGAAATGCCCCAAAACTCAACGTGGACACATCCCATTTTTTGACAGAAAACAGAGCTGTTTTTTGCAAAGTGCCTACCTGTAGATTTTGGCCTCTAGCTCAGCCGGCACCTAGGGAAACCTACCAAACCTGTGCATTTTTTAAAACTAGAGACCTAGGGGAATCCAAGATGGGGTGACTTGTGGGGCTCTGACCAGGTTCTGTTACCCAGAATCCTTTGCAAACCTCAAAATGTGGCTAAGAAAACACGTTTTCCTCACATTTCGTTGACAGAAAGTTCTGGAATCTGAGAGGAGCCACAAATTTCCTTCCACCCAGCGTTCCCCTAAGTCTCCTGATAAAAATGATACCTTACTTGTGTGGCTAGGCCTAGCGCCCGCGACAGGAAATGCCCCAAAACACAACGTGGACACATCCCAGTTTTTGACAGAAAACAAAGCTGTTTTTTGCAAAGTAGCTACCTGTAGATTTTGTCCTCTAGCTCAGCCGGCGCCTAGGGAAACCTACCAAACCTGTGCATTTTTTAAAACTACAGACCTAGGGGAATCGAAGATGGGGTGACTTGTGGGGCTCTGACCAGGTTCGTTACCCAGAGTCCTTTGCAACCCTCAAAATGTGGCTAAAAAACACGTTTTCCTCACATTTCGGTGACAGAAAGTTCTGGAATGTGAGAGGAGTCACAAATTTCCTTCCACCCAGCGTTCCCCCAAGTCTCTCGATAAAAATGATACCTCACTTGTGTGGGTAGGCCTAGCGCCCGCGACAGGAAATGCCCCAAAACACAACGTGGACATATCCGATTTTTTGACAGAAAACAGAGCTGTTTTTTGCAAAGTGCCTACCAGTAGATTTTGGCCTCTAGCTCAGCCGGCACCTAGTGAAACCTACCAAACCTGTGCATTTTTGAAAACTAGAGACCTAGGGGAATCCAAGATGGGGTGACTTGTGGGGCTCTGACCAGGGTCTGTTACCCAGAATCCTTTGCAAACCTTAAAATGTGGCTAAAAAACACGTTTTTCTCACATTTTGGTGACAGAAAGTTCTGGAATCTGAGAGGAGCCACAAATTTCCTTCCAGCGAGCGTTTCCCCAAGTCTCTCGATAAAAATGATACCTCACTTGTGTGGGTAGGCCTAGCGCCCGCGACAGGAAATGCCCCAAAACACAACGTCGACACATCCCATTTTTGGACAGAAAACAGAGCTGTTTTTTGCAAAGTGCCTACCTGTAGATTTTGGCCTCTAGCTCAGCCGGCACCTACGGAAACCTACCAATCCTGTGCATTGTTGAAAACTAGAGACCTAGGGGAATCCAAGATGGGGTGACTTGTGGGGCTCTGACCAGGTTCTGTTACCCAGAATCCTTTGCAAACCACAAAATGTGGCTAAGAAAACACGTTTTTCTCACATTTTGGTGACAGAAAGTTCTGGAATCTGAGAGGAGCCACAAATTTCCTTCCACCCAGCGTTCCCCCAAGACTCCTGATAAAAATGATACCTCACTTGTGTGGCTAGGCCTAGCGTCCGCGACAGGAAATGCCCCAAAACACAACGTGGACACATCCCATTTTTTGACAGAAAACAAAGCTGTTGTTTGCAAAGTAGCTACCTGTAGATTTTGGCCTCTAGCTCACCCGGCGCCTAGGGAAACCTACCAAACCTGTGCATTTTTGAAAACTAGAGACCTAGGGGAATCCAAGATGGGGTGACTTGTGGGGCTCTGACCAGGTTCGTTACCCAGAATCCTTTGCAACCCTCAAAATGTGGCTACAAAACACGTGTTCCTCACATTTCGGTGACAGAAAGTTCTGGAATGTGAGAGGAGCCACAAATTTCCTTCCACCCAGCGTTCCCCCAAGTCTCTCGATAAAAATGATACCTCACTTGTGTGGGTAGGCCTAGCGCCCGCGACAGGAAGTGCCCCAAAACTCAACTTGGACACATCCCATTTTTTGACAGAAAACAGAGCTGTTTTTTTAAAAGTGCCTACCGGTAGATTTTGGCCTCTAGCTCAGCCGGCACCT
The DNA here is from genome assembly GCF_031143425.1 of Pleurodeles waltl. NCBI lineage: Eukaryota > Metazoa > Chordata > Amphibia > Caudata > Salamandridae > Pleurodeles > Pleurodeles waltl. The sequence goes on from NC_090448.1 coordinate 1,072,595,802, forward strand.
AGTGAAACCTATCAAACCTGTGCATTTTTGAAAACTAGAGACCTAGGGGAATCCAAGATGGGGTGACTTGTGGGGCTCTGACCAGGGTCTGTTACCCAGAATCCTTTGCAAACCTTAAAATGTGGCTAAAAAACACGTTTTTCTCACATTTTGGTGACAGAAAGTTCTGGAATCTGAGAGGAGCCACAAATTTCCTTTCACCCAGCGTTCCCCCAAGTCTCCCGATAAAAATGATACCTCACTTGTGTGGCTAGGCCTAGCGCCCGCGACAGGAAATGCCCCAAAACACAACGTGGACACATCCCATTTTTTGACAGAAAACAAAGCTGTTTTTTGCAAAGTAGCTACCTGTAGATTTTGGCCTCTAGCTCAGCCGGCGCCTAGGGAAACCTCCCAAACCTGTGCATTTTTGAAAACTAGAGACCTAGGGGAATCCAAGATGGGGTGACTTGTTAGGCTCTGACCAGGTTTGTTACCCAGAATCCTTTGCAACCCTCAAAATGTGCCTAAAAAAAACACATTTTCCTCACATTTCGGTGACAGAAAGTTCTGGAATGTGAGAGGAGCCACAAATTTCCTTCCAGCCAGCGTTCCCCCAAGTCTCTCGATAAAAATGATACCTCACTTGTGTGGGTAGGCCTAGCGCCCGCGACAGGAAATGCCCCAAAACTCAACGTGGACACATCCCATTTTTTGACAGAAAACAGAGCTGTTTTTTGCAAAGTGCCTACCTGTAGATTTTGGCCTCTAGCTCAGCCGGCACCTAGGGAAACCTACCAAACCTGTGCATTTTTGAAAACTAGAGACCTAGGGGAATCCAAGATGGGGTGACTTGTGGGGCTCTGACCAGGTTCTGTTACCCAGAATCCTTTGCAAACCTCAAAATGTGGCTAAGAAAACACGTTTTCCTCACATTTCGTTGACAGAAAGTTCTGGAATCTGAGAGGAGCCACAAATTTCCTTCCACCCAGCGTTCCCCTAAGTCTCCTGATAAAAATGATACCTTACTTGTGTGGCTAGGCCTAGCGCCCGCGACAGGAAATGCCCCAAAACACAACGTGGACACATCCCAGTTTTTGACAGAAAACAAAGCTGTTTTTTGCAAAGTAGCTACCTGTAGATTTTGTCCTCTAGCTCAGCCGGCGCCTAGGGAAACCTACCAAACCTGTGCATTTTTTCAAACTACAGACCTAGGGTAATCCAAGATGGGGTGACTTGTGGGGCTCTGACCAGGTTCGTTACCCAGAGTCCTTTGCGACCCTCAAAATGTGGCTAAAAAACACATTTTCCTCACATTTCGGTGACAGAAAGTTCTGGAATGTGAGAGGAGCCACAAATTTCCTTCCACCCAGCGTTCCCCCAAGTCTCTCGATAAAAATGATACCTCACTTGTGTGGGTAGGCCTAGCGCCCGCGACAGGAAATGCCCCAAAACACAACGTGGACACATCCGATTTTTTGACAGAAAACAGAGCTGTTTTTTGCAAAGTGCCTACCAGTAGATTTTGGCCTCTAGCTCAGCCGGCACCTAGTGAAACCTACCAAACCTGTGCATTTTTGAAAACTAGAGACCTAGGGGAATCCAAGATGGGGTGACTTGTGGGGCTCTGACCAGGGTCTGTTACCCAGAATCCTTTGCAAACCTTAAAATGTGGCTAAAAAACACGTTTTCCTCACATTTCGGTGACAGAAAGTTCTGGAATGTTAGAGGAGCCACAAATTTCCTTCCACCCAGCGTTCCCCCAAGTCTCTCGATAAAAATGATACCTCACTTGTGTGGGTAGGCCTAGCGCCCGCGACATGAAATGCCTCAAAACACAACGTGGACACATCCCATTTTTTGACAGAAAACAGAGCTGTTTTTTGCAAAGTGCCTACCTGTAGATTTTGGCCTCTAGCTCAGCCGGCGCCTAGGGAAACCTACCAAACCTGTGCATTTTTTAAAACTAGAGACCTAGGGGAATCCAAGATGGGGTGACTTGTGGGGCTCTGACCAGGTTCGTTACCCAGAATCCTTTGCAACCCTCAAAATGTGGCTAAGAAAACTCGTTTTCCTCACATTTCGTTGACAGAAAGTTCTGGAATCTGAGAGGAGCCACAAATTTCCTTCCACCCAGCGTTCCCCCAAGACTCCTGATAAAAATGATACCTCACTTGTGTGGCTAGGCCTAGCGTCCGCGACAGGAAATGCCCCAAAACACAACGTGGACACATCCCATTTTTTGACAGAAAACAAAGCTGTTGTTTGCAAAGTAGCTACCTGTAGATTTTGGCCTCTAGCTCACCCGGCGCCTAGGGAAACCTACCAAACCTGTGCATTTTTGAAAACTAGAGACCTAGGGGAATCCAAGATGGGGTGACTTGTGGGGCTCTGACCAGGTTCGTTACCCAGAATCCTTTGCAACCCTCAAAATGTGGCTACAAAACACGTGTTCCTCACATTTCGGTGACAGAAAGTTCTGGAATCTGAGAGGAGCAACAAATTTCCTTCCAGCCAGCGTTCCCCCAAGTCTCCCGATAAAAATGATACCTCACTTGTGTGGGTAGGCCTAGCACCTGCAACAGGAAATGCCCCAAAACACAATGTGGACACATCACATTTTCCCCAAAAAAACAGAGGTGTTTTTTACAAAGTGCCTACCTGTAGATTTTGGCCTCTTTCTCAGCCGGCACCTAGGGAAACCTACCAAATCTGTGCATTTTTTAAACCTAGAGACCTAGGGGAATCCAAGATGGGGTGACTTGTGGGGCTCTGACCAGGGTCTGTTACCCAGAATCCTTTGCAAACCTCAAAATGTGGCTAAGAAAACACGTTTTCCTCACATATCGTTGACAGAAAGTTCTGGAATCTGAGAGGAGCCACAAACTTCCTTCCAGCCAGCGTTCCCCCAAGTCTCCTGATAAAAATGATACCTCACTTGTGTGGCTAGGCCTAGCGCCCGCAACAGGAAATGCCCCAAAACTCAACGTGGACACATCCCATTTTTTGACAGAAAACAGAGCTGTTTTTTTAAAAGTGCCTACCGGTAGATTTTGGCCTCTAGCTCAGCCGGCACCTAGTGAAACCTACCAAACCTGTGCATTTTTGAAAACTAGGGACCTAGGGGAATCCAAGATGGGGTGACTTGTGGGGCTCTGACCAGGGTCTGTTACCCAGAATCCTTTGCAAACCTTAAAATGTGGCTAAAAAACACGTTTTCCTCACATTTTGGTGACAGAAAGTTCTGGAATCTGAGAGGAGCCACAAATTTTCTTCCATCCAGCGTTCCCCCAAGTCTCCCGATAAAAATTATACCTCACTTGTGTGGCTAGGCCTAGCGCCCGTGACAGGACATGCCCCAAAACACAACGTGGACACATCCCATTTTTTGACAGAAAACAAAGCTGTTTTTTGCAAAGTAGCTACCTGTAGATTTTGGCCTCTAGCTCATTCGGCGCCTAGGGAAACCTACCAAACTCTGCATTTTTGAAAACTAGAGACCTAGGGGAATCCAAGATGGGGTGACTTGTGGGGCTCTGACCAGGTTCTGTTACCCAGAATCCTTTGCAAACCTCAAAATGTGGCTAAGAAAACACATTTTCCTCACATTTCGTTGACAGAAAGTTCTGGAATGTGAGAGGACCCTTTGATTTCCTTCCACCCAGCGTTTCCCCAAGTCTCTCGATAAAAATGATACCTCACTTGTGTGGGTAGGCCTAGCACCCGCGACAGGAAATGCCCCAAAACACAACGTGGACACATCCCATTTTTTGACAGAAAACAGAGCTGTTTTTTGCAAAGTGCCTACCTGTAGATTTTGGCCTCTAGCTCAGCCGGCACCTACGGAAACCTATCAATCCTGTGCATTTTTGAAAACTAGAGGCCTAGGGGAATCCAAGATGGGGTGACTTGTGGGGCTCTGACCAGGTTCTGTTACCCAGAATCCTTTGCAAACCTCAAAATGTGGCTAAGAAAACACATTTTCCTCACATTTCGTTGACAGAAAGTTCTGGAATCTGAGAGGAGCCACAAATTTCCTTCCACCCAGCGTTCCCCCAAGTCTCCCGATAAAAATGATACCTCTCTTGTGTGGCTAGGCCTAGCGCCCGCGACAGGAAATGCCCCAAAACACAACGTGGACACATCCCATTTTTTGACAGAAAACAAAGCTGTTTTTTGCAAAGTAGCTACCTGTAGATTTTGGCCTCTAGCTCAGCCGGCGCCTAGGGAAACCTACCAAACCTGTGCATTTTTTAAAACTAGAGACCTAGGGGAATCCAAGATGGGGTGACTTGTGGGGCTCTGACCAGGTTCGTTACCCAGAATCCTTTGCAACCCTCAAAATGTGGCTAAAAAACACGTTTTCCTCACATTTCGGTGACAGAAAGTTCTGGAATGTGAGAGGAGCCACAAATTTCCTTCCACCCAGCGTTCCCCCAAGTCTCTCGATAAAAATGATACCTCACTTGTGTGGGTAGGCCTAGCGCCCGCGACATGAAATGCCTCAAAACACAACGTGGACACATCCCATTTTTTGACAGAAAACAGAGCTGTTTTTTGCAAAGTGCCTACCTGTAGATTTTGGCCTCTAGCTCAGCCGGCGCCTAGGGAAACCTACCAAACCTGTGCATTTTTTAAAACTAGAGACCTAGGGGAATCCAAGATGGGGTGACTTGTGGGGCTCTGACCAGGTTCGTTACCCAGAATCCTTTGCAACCCTCAAAATGTGGCTAAAAAACACGTTTTCCTCACATTTCGGTGACAGAAAGTTCTGGAATCTGAGAGGAGCAACAAATTTCCTTCCAGCCATCGTTCCCCCAAGTCTCCCGATAAAAATGATACCTCACTTGTGTGGGTAGGCCTAGCGCCTGCAACAGGAAATGCCCCAAAACACAATGTGGACACATCACATTTTCCCCAAAAAAACAGAGGTGTTTTTTACAAAGTGCCTACCTGTAGATTTTGGCCTCTAGCTCAGCCGGCACCTAGGGAAACCTACCAAACCTGTGCATTTTTGAAAACTAGAGACCTAGGGGAATCCAAGATGGGGTGACTTGTGGGGCTCTGACCAGGGTCTGTTTCCCAGAATCCTTTGCAAACCTTAAAATGTGGCTAAAGAAACAAGTTTTCCTCACATTTTGGTGACAGAAAGTTCTGGAATGTGAGAGGACCCATTGATTTCCTTCAACCCAGCGTTTCCCCAAGTCTCTCGATAAAAATGATACCTCACTTGTGTGGGTAGTCCTAGCGCCCGCGACAGGAAATGCCCCAAAACACAACGTGGACACATCCCATTTTTTGACAGAAAACAGAGCTGGTTTTTGCAAAGTGCCTACCTGTAGGTTTTGGCCTCTAGCTCAGCCGGCACCTAGGGAAACCTACCAAACCTGTGCATTTTTGAAAACTAGAGACCTAGGGGAATCCAAGATGGGGTGACTTGTGGGGCTCTGACCAGGGTCTGTTACCCAGAATCCTTTGCAAACCTCAAAATGTGGCAAAAAAAAAACGTTTTCCTCACATTTTGGTGACAGAAAGTTCTGGAATCTGAGAGGAGCAACAAATTTCCTTCCACCCAGCGTTCCCACAAGTTTCCCAATAAAAATGATACCTCACTTGTGTGGGTAGGCCTAGCGCCCGCGACAGGAAATGCCCCAAAACACAACGTCGACACATCCCATTTTTTGACAGAAAACAGAGCTGTTTTTTTAAAAGTGCCTACCGGTAGATTTTGGCCTCTAGCTCAGCCGGCACCTAGTGAAACCTACCAAACCTGTGCATTTTTTAAAACTAGGGACCTAGGGGAATCCAAGATGGGGTGACTTGTGGGGCTCTGACCAGGGTCTGTTACCCAGAATCCTTTGCAAACCTTAAAATGTGGCTAAAAAACACGTTTTCCTCACATTTTGGTGACAGAAAGTTCTGGAATCTGAGAGGAGCCACGAATTTTCTTCCATCCAGCGTTCCCCCAAGTCTCCAGATAAAAATTATACCTCACTTGTGTGGCTAGGCCTAGCGCCCGTGACAGGACATGCCCCAAAACACAACGTGGACACATCCCATTTTTTGACAGAAAACAAAGCTGTTTTTTGCAAAGTAGCTACCTGTAGATTTTGGCCTCTAGCTCATTCGGCGCCTAGGGAAACCTACCAAACTCTGCATTTTTGAAAACTAGAGACCTAGGGGAATCCAAGATGGGGTGACTTGTGGGACTCTGTCCAGGTTCTGTTACCCAGAATCCTTTGCAAACCTCAAAATGTGGTTAAAAAAACACGTTTTCCTCACATTTCGGTGACAGAAAGTTCTGGAATGTGAGAGGACCCTTTGATTTCCTTCCACCCAGCGTTTCCCCAAGTCTCTCGATAAAAATGATACCTCACTTGTGTGGGTAGGCCTAGCGCCCGCGACAGGAAATGCCCCAAAACACAACGTGGACACATCCCATTTTTTGACAGAAAACAGAGCTGTTTTTTGCAAAGTGCCTACCTGTAGATTTTGGCCTCTAGCTCAGCCGGCACCTACGGAAACCTATCAATCCTGTGCATTTTTGAAAACTAGAGGCCTAGGGGAATCCAAGATGGGGTGACTTGTGGGGCTCTGACCAGGTTCTGTTACCCAGAATCCTTTGCAAACCTCAAAATGTGGCTAAAAAACACGTTTTCCTCACATTTTGGTGACAGAAAGTTCTGGAATGTGAGAGGAGCAACAAATTTCCTTCCAGCCAGCGTTCCCCCAAGTGTCTGGATAAAAATGATACCTCACTTGTGTGGGTAGGCCTAGCGCCCGCAACAGGAAATGCCCCAAAACACAACGTGGACACATCCCATTTTTTGACAGAAAACAGAGCTGTTTTTTGCAAAGTGCCTACCTGTAGATTTTGGCCTCTAGCTCAGCCGGCACCTAGGGAAACCTACCAAACCTGTGCATTTTTGAAAACTAGAGACCTAGGGGAATCCAAGATGGGGTGACTTGTGGGGCTCTGACCAGGGTCTGTTACCCAGAATCCTTTGCAAACCTTAAAATGTGGCTAAAAAACACGTTTTCCTCACATTTTGGTGACAGAAAGTTCTGGAATCTGAGAGGAGCAACAAATTTCCTTCCAGCCAGCGTTCCCCCAAGTCTCCCAATAAAAATGATACCTCACTTGTGTGGGTACGCCTAGCACCTGCAACAGGAAATGCCCCAAAACACAATGTGGACACATCACATTTTCCCCAAAAAAACAGAGGTGTTTTTTACAAAGTGCCTACCTGTAGATTTTGGCCTCTAGCTCAGCCGGCACCTAGGGAAACCTACCAAATCTGTGCATTTTTGAAACCTAGAGACCTAGGGGAATCCAAGATGGGGTGACTTGTGGGGCTCTGACCAGGGTCTGTTACCCAGAATCCTTTGCAAACCTCAAAATGTGGCTAAGAAAACACGTTTTCCTCACATATCGTTGACAGAAAGTTCTGGAATCTGAGAGGAGCCACAAACTTCCTTCCAGCCAGCGTTCCCCCAAGTCTCCTGATAAAAATGATACCTCACTTGTGTGGCTAGGCCTAGCGCCCGCAACAGGAAATGCCCCAAAACTCAACGTGGACACATCCCATTTTTTGACAGAAAACAGAGCTGTTTTTTTAAAAGTGCCTACCGGTAGATTTTGGCCTCTAGCTCAGCCGGCACCTAGTGAAACCTACCAAACCTGTGCATTTTTTAAAACTAGGTACCTAGGGGAATCCAAGATGGGGTGACTTGTGGGGCTCTGACCAGGGTCTGTTACCCAGAATCCTTTGCAAACCTTAAAATGTGGCTAAAAAACACGTTTTCCTCACATTTTGGTGACAGAAAGTTCTGGAATCTGAGAGGAGCCACGAATTTTCTTCCATCCAGCGTTCCCCCAAGTCTCCCGATAAAAATTATACCTCACTTGTGTGGCTAGGCCTAGCGCCCGTGACAGGACATGCCCCAAAACACAACGTGGACACATCCCATTTTTTGACAGAAAACAAAGCTGTTTTTTGCAAAGTAGCTACCTGTAGATTTTGGCCTCTAGCTCATTCGGCGCCTAGGGAAACCTACCAAACTCTGCATTTTTGAAAACTAGAGACCTAGGGGAATCCAAGATGGGGTGACTTGTGGGGCTCTGTCCAGGTTCTGTTACCCAGAATCCTTTGCAAACCTCAAAATGTGGTTAAAAAAACACGTTTTCCTCACATTTCGGTGACAGAAAGTTCTGGAATGTGAGAGGACCCTTTGATTTCCTTCCACCCAGCGTTTCCCCAAGTCTCTCGATAAAAATGATACCTCACTTGTGTGGGTAGGCCTAGCACCCGCGACAGGAAATGCCCCAAAACACAACGTGGACACATCCCATTTTTTGACAGAAAACAGAGCTGTTTTTTGCAAAGTGCCTACCTGTAGATTTTGGCCTCTAGCTCAGCCGGCACCTACGGAAACCTATCAATCCTGTGCATTTTTGAAAACTAGAGGCCTAGGGGAATCCAAGATGGGGTGACTTGTGGGGCTCTGACCAGGTTCTGTTACCCAGAATCCTTTGCAAACCTCAAAATGTGGCTAAGAAAACACATTTTCCTCACATTTCGTTGACAGAAAGTTCTGGAATCTGAGAGGAGCCACAAATTTCCTTCCACCCAGCGTTCCCCCAAGTCTCCCGATAAAAGTGATACCTCTCTTGTGTGGCTAGGCCTAGCGCCCGCAACAGGAAATGCCCCAAAACACAACGTGGACACATCCCATTTTTTGACAGAAAACAAAGCTGTTTTTTGCAAAGTAGCTACCTGTAGATTTTGGCCTCTAGCTCAGCCGGCGCCTAGGGAAACCTACCAAACCTGTGCATTTTTTAAAACTAGAGACCTAGGGGAATCCAAGATGGGGTGACTTGTGGGGCTCTGACCAGGTTCGTTACCCAGAATCCTTTGCAACCCTCAAAATGTGGCTAAAAAACACGTTTTCCTCACATTTCGGTGACAGAAAGTTCTGGAATGTGAGAGGAGCCACAAATTTCCTTCCACCCAGCGTTCCCCCAAGTCTCTCGATAAAAATGATACCTCACTTGTGTGGGTAGGCCTAGCGCCCGCGACATGAAATGTCTCAAAACACAACGTGGACACATCCCATTTTTTGACAGAAAACAGAGCTGTTTTTTGCAAAGTGCCTACCTGTAGATTTTGGCCTCTAGCTCAGCCGGCACCTAGGGAAACCTACCAAACCTGTGCATTTTTGAAAACTAGAGACCTAGGGGAATCCAAGATGGGGTGACTTGTGGGGCTCTGACCAGGGTCTGTTACCCAGAATCCTTTGCAAACCTTAAAATGTGGCTAAAAAACACGTTTTCCTCACATTTTGGTGACAGAAAGTTCTGGAATCTGAGAGGAGCAACAAATTTCCTTCCAGCCATCGTTCCCCCAAGTCTCCCGATAAAAATGATACCTCACTTGTGTGGGTAGGCCTAGCGCCTGCAACAGGAAATGCCCCAAAACACAATGTGGACACATCACATTTTCCCCAAAAAAACAGAGGTGTTTTTTACAAAGTGCCTACCTGTAGATTTTGGCCTCTAGCTCAGCCGGCACCTAGGGAAACCTACCAAACCTGTGCATTTTTTAAAACTAGAGACCTAGGGGAATCCAAGATGGGGTGACTTGTGGGGCTCTGACCAGGGTCTGTTTCCCAGAATCCTTTGCAAACCTTAAAATGTGGCTAAAGAAACAAGTTTTCCTCACATTTTGGTGACAGAAAGTTCTGGAATGTGAGAGGACCCATTGATTTCCTTCAACCCAGCGTTTCCCCAAGTCTCTCGATAAAAATGATACCTCACTTGTGTGGGTAGTCCTAGCGCCCGCGACAGGAAATGCCCCAAAACACAACGTGGACACATTCCATTTTTTGACAGAAAACAGAGCTGGTTTTTGCAAAGTGCCTACCTGTAGGTTTTGGCCTCTAGCTCAGCCGGCACCTAGGGAAACCTACCAAACCTGTGCATTTTTGAAAACTAGAGACCTAGGGGAATCCAAGATGGGGTGACTTGTGGGGCTCTGACCAGGGTCTGTTACCCAGAATCCTTTGCAAACCTCAAAATGTGGCAAAAAAAAAACGTTTTCCTCACATTTTGGTGACAGAAAGTTCTGGAATCTGAGAGGAGCAACAAATTTCCTTCCACCCAGCGTTCCCACAAGTTTCCCGATAAAAATGATACCTCACTTGTGTGGGTAGGCCTAGCGCCCGCGACAGGAAATGCCCCAAAACACAACGTCGACACATCCCATTTTTTGACAGAAAACAGAGCTGTTTTTTTAAAAGTGCCTACCGGTAGATTTTGGCCTCTAGCTCAGCCGGCACCTAGTGAAACCTACCAAACCTGTGCATTTTTTAAAACTAGGGACCTAGGGGAATCCAAGATGGGGTGACTTGTGGGGCTCTGACCAGGGTCTGTTACCCAGAATCCTTTGCAAACCTTAAAATGTGGCTAAAAAACACGTTTTCCTCACATTTTGGTGACAGAAAGTTCTGGAATCTGAGAGGAGCCACGAATTTTCTTCCATCCAGCGTTCCCCCAAGTCTCCAGATAAAAATTATACCTCACTTGTGTGGCTAGGCCTAGCGCCCGTGACAGGACATGCCCCAAAACACAACGTGGACACATCCCATTTTTTGACAGAAAACAAAGCTGTTTTTTGCAAAGTAGCTACCTGTAGATTTTGGCCTCTAGCTCATTCGGCGCCTAGGGAAACCTACCAAACTCTGCATTTTTGAAAACTAGAGACCTAGGGGAATCCAAGATGGGGTGACTTGTGGGACTCTGTCCAGGTTCTGTTACCCAGAATCCTTTGCAAACCTCAAAATGTGGTTAAAAAAACACGTTTTCCTCACATTTCGGTGACAGAAAGTTCTGGAATGTGAGAGGACCCTTTGATTTCCTTCCACCCAGCGTTTCCCCAAGTCTCTCGATAAAAATGATACCTCACTTGTGTGGGTAGGCCTAGCGCCCGCGACAGGAAATGCCCCAAAACACAACGTGGACACATCCCATTTTTTGACAGAAAACAGAGCTGTTTTTTGCAAAGTGCCTACCTGTAGATTTTGGCCTCTAGCTCAGCCGGCACCTACGGAAACCTATCAATCCTGTGCATTTTTGAAAACTAGAGGCCTAGGGGAATCCAAGATGGGGTGACTTGTGGGGCTCTGACCAGGTTCTGTTACCCAGAATCCTTTGCAAACCTCAAAATGTGGCTAAAAAACACGTTTTCCTCACATTTTGGTGACAGAAAGTTCTGGAATGTGAGAGGAGCAACAAATTTCCTTCCAGCCAGCGTTCCCCCAAGTGTCTGGATAAAAATGATACCTCACTTGTGTGGGTAGGCCTAGCGCCCGCAACAGGAAATGCCCCAAAACACAACGTGGACACATCCCATTTTTTGACAGAAAACAGAGCTGTTTTTTGCAAAGTGCCTACCTGTAGATTTTGGCCTCTAGCTCAGCCGGCACCTAGGGAAACCTACCAAACCTGTGCATTTTTGAAAACTAGAGACCTAGGGGAATCCAAGATGGGGTGACTTGTGGGGCTCTGACCAGGGTCTGTTACCCAGAATCCTTTGCAAACCTTAAAATGTGGCTAAAAAACACGTTTTCCTCACATTTTGGTGACAGAAAGTTCTGGAATCTGAGAGGAGCAACAAATTTCCTTCCAGCCAGCGTTCCCCCAAGTCTCCCAATAAAAATGATACCTCACTTGTGTGGGTACGCCTAGCACCTGCAACAGGAAATGCCCCAAAACACAATGTGGACACATCACATTTTCCCCAAAAAAACAGAGGTGTTTTTTACAAAGTGCCTACCTGTAGATTTTGGCCTCTAGCTCAGCCGGCACCTAGGGAAACCTACCAAATCTGTGCATTTTTGAAACCTAGAGACCTAGGGGAATCCAAGATGGGGTGACTTGTGGGGCTCTGACCAGGGTCTGTTACCCAGAATCCTTTGCAAACCTCAAAATGTGGCTAAGAAAACACGTTTTCCTCACATATCGTTGACAGAAAGTTCTGGAATCTGAGAGGAGCCACAAACTTCCTTCCAGCCAGCGTTCCCCCAAGTCTCCTGATAAAAATGATACCTCACTTGTGTGGCTAGGCCTAGCGCCCGCAACAGGAAATGCCCCAAAACTCAACGTGGACACATCCCATTTTTTGACAGAAAACAGAGCTGTTTTTTTAAAAGTGCCTACCGGTAGATTTTGGCCTCTAGCTCAGCCGGCACCTAGTGAAACCTACCAAACCTGTGCATTTTTTAAAACTAGGTACCTAGGGGAATCCAAGATGGGGTGACTTGTGGGGCTCTGACCAGGGTCTGTTACCCAGAATCCTTTGCAAACCTTAAAATGTGGCTAAAAAACACGTTTTCCTCACATTTTGGTGACAGAAAGTTCTGGAATCTGAGAGGAGCCACGAATTTTCTTCCATCCAGCGTTCCCCCAAGTCTCCCGATAAAAATTATACCTCACTTGTGTGGCTAGGCCTAGCGCCCGTGACAGGACATGCCCCAAAACACAACGTGGACACATCCCATTTTTTGACAGAAAACAAAGCTGTTTTTTGCAAAGTAGCTACCTGTAGATTTTGGCCTCTAGCTCATTCGGCGCCTAGGGAAACCTACCAAACTCTGCATTTTTGAAAACTAGAGACCTAGGGGAATCCAAGATGGGGTGACTTGTGGGGCTCTGTCCAGGTTCTGTTACCCAGAATCCTTTGCAAACCTCAAAATGTGGTTAAAAAAACACGTTTTCCTCACATTTCGGTGACAGAAAGTTCTGGAATGTGAGAGGACCCTTTGATTTCCTTCCACCCAGCGTTTCCCCAAGTCTCTCGATAAAAATGATACCTCACTTGTGTGGGTAGGCCTAGCACCCGCGACAGGAAATGCCCCAAAACACAACGTGGACACATCCCATTTTTTGACAGAAAACAGAGCTGTTTTTTGCAAAGTGCCTACCTGTAGATTTTGGCCTCTAGCTCAGCCGGCACCTACGGAAACCTATCAATCCTGTGCATTTTTGAAAACTAGAGGCCTAGGGGAATCCAAGATGGGGTGACTTGTGGGGCTCTGACCAGGTTCTGTTACCCAGAATCCTTTGCAAACCTCAAAATGTGGCTAAGAAAACACATTTTCCTCACATTTCGTTGACAGAAAGTTCTGGAATCTGAGAGGAGCCACAAATTTCCTTCCACCCAGCGTTCCCCCAAGTCTCCCGATAAAAGTGATACCTCTCTTGTGTGGCTAGGCCTAGCGCCCGCAACAGGAAATGCCCCAAAACACAACGTGGACACATCCCATTTTTTGACAGAAAACAAAGCTGTTTTTTGCAAAGTAGCTACCTGTAGATTTTGGCCTCTAGCTCAGCCGGCGCCTAGGGAAACCTACCAAACCTGTGCATTTTTTAAAACTAGAGACCTAGGGGAATCCAAGATGGGGTGACTTGTGGGGCTCTGACCAGGTTCGTTACCCAGAATCCTTTGCAACCCTCAAAATGTGGCTAAAAAACACGTTTTCCTCACATTTCGGTGACAGAAAGTTCTGGAATGTGAGAGGAGCCACAAATTTCCTTCCACCCAGCGTTCCCCCAAGTCTCTCGATAAAAATGATACCTCACTTGTGTGGGTAGGCCTAGCGCCCGCGACATGAAATGTCTCAAAACACAACGTGGACACATCCCATTTTTTGACAGAAAACAGAGCTGTTTTTTGCAAAGTGCCTACCTGTAGATTTTGGCCTCTAGCTCAGCCGGCACCTAGGGAAACCTACCAAACCTGTGCATTTTTGAAAACTAGAGACCTAGGGGAATCCAAGATGGGGTGACTTGTGGGGCTCTGACCAGGGTCTGTTACCCAGAATCCTTTGCAAACCTTAAAATGTGGCTAAAAAACACGTTTTCCTCACATTTTGGTGACAGAAAGTTCTGGAATCTGAGAGGAGCAACAAATTTCCTTCCAGCCATCGTTCCCCCAAGTCTCCCGATAAAAATGATACCTCACTTGTGTGGGTAGGCCTAGCGCCTGCAACAGGAAATGCCCCAAAACACAATGTGGACACATCACATTTTCCCCAAAAAAACAGAGGTGTTTTTTACAAAGTGCCTACCTGTAGATTTTGGCCTCTAGCTCAGCCGGCACCTAGGGAAACCTACCAAACCTGTGCATTTTTTAAAACTAGAGACCTAGGGGAATCCAAGATGGGGTGACTTGTGGGGCTCTGACCAGGGTCTGTTTCCCAGAATCCTTTGCAAACCTTAAAATGTGGCTAAAGAAACAAGTTTTCCTCACATTTTGGTGACAGAAAGTTCTGGAATGTGAGAGGACCCATTGATTTCCTTCAACCCAGCGTTTCCCCAAGTCTCTCGATAAAAATGATACCTCACTTGTGTGGGTAGTCCTAGCGCCCGCGACAGGAAATGCCCCAAAACACAACGTGGACACATTCCATTTTTTGACAGAAAACAGAGCTGGTTTTTGCAAAGTGCCTACCTGTAGGTTTTGGCCTCTAGCTCAGCCGGCACCTAGGGAAACCTACCAAACCTGTGCATTTTTGAAAACTAGAGACCTAGGGGAATCCAAGATGGGGTGACTTGTGGGGCTCTGACCAGGGTCTGTTACCCAGAATCCTTTGCAAACCTCAAAATGTGGCAAAAAAAAAACGTTTTCCTCACATTTTGGTGACAGAAAGTTCTGGAATCTGAGAGGAGCAACAAATTTCCTTCCACCCAGCGTTCCCACAAGTTTCCCGATAAAAATGATACCTCACTTGTGTGGGTAGGCCTAGCGCCCGCGACAGGAAATGCCCCAAAACACAACGTCGACACATCCCATTTTTTGACAGAAAACAGAGCTGTTTTTTTAAAAGTGCCTACCGGTAGATTTTGGCCTCTAGCTCAGCCGGCACCTAGTGAAACCTACCAAACCTGTGCATTTTTGAAAACTAGGGACCTAGGGGAATCCAAGATGGGGTGACTTGTGGGGCTCTGACCAGGGTCTGTTACCCAGAATCCTTTGCAAACCTTAAAATGTGGCTAAAAAACACGTTTTCCTCACATTTTGGTGACAGAAAGTTCTGGAATCTGAGAGGAGCCACGAATTTTCTTCCATCCAGCATTCCCCCAAGTCTCCAGATAAAAATTATACCTCACTTGTGTGGCTAGGCCTAGCGCCCGTGACAGGACATGCCCCAAAACACAACGTGGACACATCCCATTTTTTGACAGAAAACAAAGCTGTTTTTTGCAAAGTAGCTACCTGTAGATTTTGGCCTCTAGCTCATTCGGCGCCTAGGGAAACCTACCAAACTCTGCATTTTTGAAAACTAGAGACCTAGGGGAATCCAAGATGGGGTGACTTGTGGGACTCTGTCCAGGTTCTGTTACCCAGAATCCTTTGCAAACCTCAAAATGTGGTTAAAAAAACACGTTTTCCTCACATTTCGGTGACAGAAAGTTCTGGAATGTGAGAGGACCCTTTGATTTCCTTCCACCCAGCGTTTCCCCAAGTCTCTCGATAAAAATTATACCTCACTTGTGTGGGTAGGCCTAGCGCCCGCGACAGGAAATGCCCCAAAACACAACGTGGACACATCCCATTTTTTGACAGAAAACAGAGCTGTTTTTTGCAAAGTGCCTACCTGTAGATTTTGGCCTCTAGCTCAGCCGGCACCTACGGAAACCTATCAATCCTGTGCATTTTTGAAAACTAGAGGCCTAGGGGAATCCAAGATGGGGTGACTTGTGGGGCTCTGACCAGGTTCTGTTACCCAGAATCCTTTGCAAACCCCAAAATGTGGCTAAGAAAACACATTTTCCTCACATTTCGTTGACAGAAAGTTCTGGAATCTGAGAGGAGCCACAAATTTCCTTCCACCCAGCGTTCCCCCAAGTCTCCCGATAAAAATGATACCTCTCTTGTGTGGCTAGGCCTAGCGCCCGCGACAGGAAATGCCCCAAAACACAACGTGGACACATCCCATTTTTTGACAGAAAACAAAGCTGTTTTTTGCAAAGTAGCTACCTGTAGATTTTGGCCTCTAGCTCAGCCGGCGCCTAGGGAAACCTACCAAACCTGTGCATTTTTTAAAACTAGAGACCTAGGGGAATCCAAGATGGGGTGACTTGTGGGGCTCTGACCAGGTTCGTTACCCAGAATCCTTTGCAACCCTCAAAATGTGGCTAAAAAACACGTTTTCCTCACATTTCGGTGACAGAAAGTTCTGGAATGTGAGAGGAGCCACAAATTTCCTTCCACCCAGCGTTCCCCCAAGTCTCTCGATAAAAATGATACCTCACTTGTGTGGGTAGGCCTAGCGCCCGCGACATGAAATGCCTCAAAACACAACGTGGACACATCCCATTTTTTGACAGAAAACAGAGCTGTTTTTTGCAAAGTGCCTACCTGTAGATTTTGGCCTCTAGCTCAGCCGGCACCTAGGGAAACCTACCAAACCTGTGCATTTTTGAAAACTAGAGACCTAGGGGAATCCAAGATGGGGTGACTTGTGGGGCTCTGACCAGGGTCTGTTACCCAGAATCCTTTGCAAACCTTAAAATGTGGCTAAAAAACACGTTTTCCTCACATTTTGGTGACAGAAAGTTCTGGAATCTGAGAGGAGCAACAAATTTCCTTCCAGCCATCGTTCCCCCAAGTCTCCCGATAAAAATGATACCTCACTTGTGTGGGTAGGCCTAGCGCCTGCAACAGGAAATGCCCCAAAACACAATGTGGACACATCACATTTTCCCCAAAAAAACAGAGGTGTTTTTTACAAAGTGCCTACCTGTAGATATTGGCCTCTAGCTCAGCCGGCACCTAGGGAAACCTACCAAACCTGTGCATTTTTGAAAACTAGAGACCTAGGGGAATCCAAGATGGGGTGACTTGTGGGGCTCTGACCAGGGTCTGTTTCCCAGAATCCTTTGCAAACCTTAAAATGTGGCTAAAGAAACAAGTTTTCCTCACATTTTGGTGACAGAAAGTTCTGGAATGTGAGAGGACCCATTGATTTCCTTCAACCCAGCGTTTCCCCAAGTCTCTCGATAAAAATGATACCTCACTTGTGTGGGTAGTCCTAGCGCCCGCGACAGGAAATGCCCCAAAACACAACGTGGACACATCCCATTTTTTGACAGAAAACAGAGCTGGTTTTTGCAAAGTGCCTACCTGTAGGTTTTGGCCTCTAGCTCAGCCGGCACCTAGGGAAACCTACCAAACCTGTGCATTTTTGAAAACTAGAGACCTAGGGGAATCCAAGATGGGGTGACTTGTGGGGCTCTGACCATGGTCTGCTACCCAGAATCCTTTGCAAACCTCAAAATGTGGCAAAAAAAAAACGTTTTCCTCACATTTTGGTGACAGAAAGTTCTGGAATCTGAGAGGAGCAACAAATTTCCTTCCACCCAGCGTTCCCACAAGTTTCCCGATAAAAATGATACCTCACTTGTGTGGGTAGGCCTAGCGCCCGCGACAGGAAATGCCCCAAAACACAACGTCGACACATCCCATTTTTGGACAGAAAACAGAGCTGTTTTTTGCAAAGTGCCTACCTGTAGATTTTGGCCTCTAGCTCAGCCGGCACCTACGGAAACCTATCAATCCTGTGCATTTTTGAAAACTAGAGACCTAGGGGAATCCAAGATGGGGTGACTTGTGGGGCTCTGACTAGGTTCTGTTACCCAGAATCCTTTGCAAACCTCAAAATGTGGCTAAAAAAACAAGTTTTCCTCACATTTTGGTGACAGAAAGTTCTGGAATGTGAGAGGACCCATTGATTTCCTTCAACCCAGCGTTTCCCCAAGTCTCTCGATAAAAATGATACCTCACTTGTGTGGTTAGGCCTAGCGCCCGCGACAGGAAATGCCCCAAAACACAACGTGGACACATCCCATTTTTTGACACAAAAAAAAGCTGTTTTTTGCAAAGTAGCTACCTGTAGATTTTGGCCTCTAGCTCAGCCGGCGCCTAGGGAAACCTACCAAACCTGTGCATTTTTGAAAACTAGAGACCTAGTGGAATCCAAGATGGGGTGACTTGTGGGGCGCTGACCAGGTTCTGTTACCCAGAATCCTTTGCAAACCTCAAAATGTGGTTAAAAAAACACGTTTTCCTCACATTTCGGTGACAGAAAGTTCTGGAATGTGAGAGGACCCTTTGATTTCCTTCCACCCAGCGTTTCCCCAAGTCTCTCGATAAAAATGATACCTCACTTGTGTGGGTAGGCCTAGCGCCCACGACAGGAAATGCCCCAAAACACAACGTGGACACATCCCATTTTTTGACAGAAAACAGAGCTGTTTTTTGCAAAGTGCCTACCTGTAGATTTTGGCCTCTAGCTCAGCCGGCACCTACGGAAACCTATCAATCCTGTGCATTTTTGAAAACTAGAGACCTAGGGGAATCCAAGATGGGGTGACTTGTGGGGCTCTGACCAGGTTCTGTTACCCAGAATCCTTTGCAAACCTCAAAATGTGGCTAAGAAAACACATTTTCCTCACATTTCGTTGACAGAAAGTTCTGGAATCTGAGAGGAGCCACAAATTTCCTTCCACCCAGCGTTCCCCCAAGTCTCCCGATAAAAATGATACCTCACTTGTGTGGCTAGGCCTAGCGCCCGCGACAGGAAATGCCCCAAAACACAACGTGGACACATCCCATTTTTTGACAGAAAACAAAGCTGTTTTTTGCAAAGTAGCTACCTGTAGATTTTGGCCTCTAGCTCAGCCGGCGCCTAGGGAAACCTACCAAACCTGTGCATTTTTTAAAACTAGAGACCTAGGGGAATCCAAGATGGGGTGACTTGTGGGGCTCTGACCGGGTTCGTTACCCAGAATCCTTTGCAACCCTCAAAATGTGGCTAAAAAACACGTTTTCCTCACATTTCGGTGACAGAAAGTTCTGGAATGTGAGAGGAGCCACAAATTTTCTTCCACCCAGCGTTCCCACAAGTTTCCCGATTAAAATGATACCTCACTTGTGTGGGTAGGCCTAGCGCCCGCGACAGGAAATGCCCCAAAACACAACGTCGACACATCCCATTTTTGGACAGAAAACAGAGCTGTTTTTTGCAAAGTGCCTACCTGTAGATTTTGGCCTCTAGCTCAGCCGGCACCTACGGAAACCTATCAATCCTGTGCATTTTTGAAAACTAGAGACCTAGGGGAATCCAAGTTGGGGTGACTTGTGGGGCTCTGACCAGGTTCTGTTAGCCAGAATCCTTTGCAAACCTCAAAATGTGGCTAAAAAACAAGTTTTCCTCACATTTTGGTGACAGAAAGTTCTGGAATGTGAGAGGACCCATTGATTTCCTTCAACCCAGCGTTTCCCCAAGTCTCTCGATAAAAATGATACCTCACTTGTGTGGGTAGGCCTAGCGCCCGCGACAGGAAATGCCCCAAAACACAACGTGGACACATCACATTTTTTGACACAAAAAAAGCTGTTTTTTGCAAAGTAGCTACCTGTAGATTTTGGCCTCTAGCTCAGCCGGCGCCTAGGGAAACCTACCAAACCTGTGCATTTTTGAAAACTAGAGATCTAGTGGAATCCAAGATGGGGTGACTTGTGGGGCGCTGACCAGGTTCTGTTACCCAGAATCCTTTGCAAACCTCAAAATGTGGCTAAGAAAACACGTTTTCCTCACATTTTGGTGACAGAAAGTTCTGGAATGTGAGAGGACCCATTGATTTCCTTCAACCCAGCGTTCCCCCAAGTCTCCCGATAAAAATGATACCTCACTTGTGTGGCTAGGCCTAGCGCCCGCGACAGGAAATGCCCCAAAACACAACGTGGACACATCCCATTTTTTGACAGAAAACAAAGCTGTTTTTTGCAAAGTAGCTACCTGTAGATTTTGGCCTCTAGCTCAGCCGGCGCCTAGGGAAACCTACCAAACTCTGCATTTTTGAAAACTAGAGACCTAGGGGAATCCAAGATGTGGTGACTTGTGGGGCTCTGACCAGGGTCTGTTACCCAGAATCCTTTGCAAACCTCAAAATATGGCTAAGAAAACACGTTTTCCTCACATTTCGTTGACAGAAAGTTCTGGAATCTGAGAGGAGCCACAAATTTCCTTCCAGCCAGCGTTCCCCTAAGTCTCCTGATAAAAATGATACCTCACTTGTGTGGCTAGGCCTAGCGCCCGCGACAGGAAATGCCCCAAAACACAACGTGGACACATCCCAGTTTTTGACAGAAAACAAAGCTGTTTTTTGCAAAGTAGCTACCTGTAGATTTTGTCCTCTAGCTCAGGAGGCGCCTAGGGAAACCTACCAAACCTGTGCATTTTTTAAAACTAGTTACCTAGGGGAATCCAAGATGGGGTGACTTGTGGGGCTCTGACCAGGTTCGTTACCCAGAGTCCTTTGCAACCCTCAAAATGTGGCTAAAAAACACGTTTTCCTCACATTTCGGTGACAGAAAGTTCTGGAATGTGAGAGGTGCCACAAATTTCCTTCCACCCAGCGTTCCCCCAAGTCTCTCGATAAAAATGATACCTCACTTGTGTGGGTAGGTCTAGCGCCCGCGACAGGAAATGCCCCAAAACACAACGTGGACACATCCGATTTTTTGACAGAAAACAGAGCTGTTTTTTGCAAAGTGCCTACCAGTAGATTTTGGCCTCTAGCTCAGCCGGCACCTAGTGAAACCTACCAAACCTGTGCATTTTTGAAAACTAGAGACCTAGGGGAATCCAAGATGGGGTGACTTGTGGGGCTCTGACCAGGGTCTGTTACCCAGAATCCTTTGCAAACCTTAAAATGTGGCTAAAAAACACGTTTTTCTCACATTTTGGTGACAGAAAGTTCTGGTATCTGAGAGGAGCCACAAATTTCCTTCCAGCCAGCGTTTCCCCAAGTCTCTCGATAAAAATGATACCTCACTTGTGTGGGTAGGCCTAGCGCCTGCGACAGGAAATGCCCCAAAACACAATGTGGACGCATCACATTTTCCCCCAAAAAACAGAGGTGTTTTTTACAAAGTGCCTACCTGTAGATTTTGGCCTCTAGTTCAGCCGGCACCTAGGGAAACCTACCAAACCTGTGCATTTTTGAAAACTAGAGACCTAGGGGAATCCAAGATGGGGTGACTTGTGGGGCTCTGACCAGGTTCTGTTACCCAGAATCCTTTGCAAACCTCAAAATGTGGCTAAGAAAACTTGTTTTCCTCACATTTCGTTGACAGAAAGTTCTGGAATCTGAGAGGAGCCACAAATTTCCTTCCACCCAGCGTTCCCCCAAGACTCCTGATAAAAATGATACCTCACTTGTGTGGCTAGGCCTAGCGCCCGCGACAGGAAATGCCCCAAAACACAACGTGGACACATCCCATTTTTTGACAGAAAACAAAGCTGTTGTTTGCAAAGTAGCTACCTGTAGATTTTGGCCTCTAGCTCATCCGGCGCCTAGGGAAACCTACCAAACCTCTGCATTTTTGAAAACTAGAGACCAAGGGGAATCCAAGATGGGGTGACTTGTGGGGCTCTGACCAGGTTCGTTACCCAGAATCCTTTGCAACCCTCAAAATGTGGCTACAAAACACGTGTTCCTCACATTTCGGTGACAGAAAGTTCTGGAATGTGAGAGGAGCCACAAATTTCCTTCCACCCAGCGTTCCCCCAAGTCTCTCGATAAAAATGATACCTCACTTGTGTGGGTAGGCCTAGCGCCCGCGACAGGAAATGCCCCAAAACTCAACTTGGACAAATCCCATTTTTTGACAGAAAACAGAGCTGTTTTTTAAAAAGTGCCTACCGGTAGATTTTGGCCTCTAGCTCAGCCGGCACCTAGTGAAACCTACCAAACCTGTGCATTTTTGAAAACTAGAGACCTAGAGGAATCCAAGATGGGGTGACTTGTGGGGCTCTGACCAGGTTCGTTACCCAGAATCCTTTGCAACCCTCAAAATGTGGCTAAAAAACACGTTTTCCTCACATTTCGGTGACAGAAAGTTCTGGAATGTGAGAGGAGCCACAAATTTCCTTCCACCCAGCGTTCCCCCAAGTCTCTCGATAAAAATGATACCTCACTTGTGTGGGTAGGCCTAGCGCCCGCGACATGAAATGTCTCAAAACACAACGTGGACACATCCCATTTTTTGACAGAAAACAGAGCTGTTTTTTGCAAAGTGCCTACCTGTAGATTTTGGCCTCTAGCTCAGCCGGCACCTAGGGAAACCTACCAAACCTGTGCATTTTTGAAAACTAGAGACCTAGGGGAATCCAAGATGGGGTGACTTGTGGGGCTCTGACCAGGGTCTGTTACCCAGAATCCTTTGCAAACCTTAAAATGTGGCTAAAAAACACGTTTTCCTCACATTTTGGTGACAGAAAGTTCTGGAATCTGAGAGGAGCAACAAATTTCCTTCCAGCCATCGTTCCCCCAAGTCTCCCGATAAAAATGATACCTCACTTGTGTGGGTAGGCCTAGCGCCTGCAACAGGAAATGCCCCAAAACACAATGTGGACACATCACATTTTCCCCAAAAAAACAGAGGTGTTTTTTACAAAGTGCCTACCTGTAGATTTTGGCCTCTAGCTCAGCCGGCACCTAGGGAAACCTACCAAACCTGTGCATTTTTTAAAACTAGAGACCTAGGGGAATCCAAGATGGGGTGACTTGTGGGGCTCTGACCAGGGTCTGTTTCCCAGAATCCTTTGCAAACCTTAAAATGTGGCTAAAGAAACAAGTTTTCCTCACATTTTGGTGACAGAAAGTTCTGGAATGTGAGAGGACCCATTGATTTCCTTCA